>NC_053140.1:61476901-61780093 GCF_016808335.1 Panicum virgatum | reverse complement strand
GTGAATGATTCATCTACTAGAATAGAACCTCTTGAGCAGATAAGATATGCAGCTTCGCCATAGACACATCCATCGTAGCTTCTTGGCCGCCATGGCTCCTAGGACTTTTTAGTTCCCTTCAAAATTCCAAAACTTTACAAGATTTTTCATCACATTAAAATTTTTCAACACATGCATGAAGTATTAAATGTAGCTAATCAAAATAACTAATTACACAGTTTATCTATAATTTGCGAGACGAATCTTTTTAGCCTAGTTAATCCACGGCGGGATAATAATTACCAAATACAAACGAAAATACTACAGTGCTTTACACCCAAAATTTTATGCCTCTAAACAAGGTCTAAACCCAACCACCATCTGCTGCTGCTGCTTTCCTCTCTGCCCCTGTCAGGCGCGCAGAGCACAAACATCACCTCGGGCTCCTCCCTGCAGGCCGCCGCGGCGCCGCCTGGCCCTCCCCGTCCGGCCGCTTCGCCTTCGGCTTCTACGCCACGGACGGGGGGCTAGCCGTTGGCGTGTGGCTCGCCACCGCGCCCAACGTCACCGTCACGTGGACGGCCGGTCGAAACGACACACCCGCCATGGGCAGCGCGCTCTGGATCACCTACGACGGCCGCCTCGTCTGGACCGGCACCAACGACGGCCAGGACAGGAGCCTCGCCGCGCCTTCCGAGCCGGCCGTCGCCGCGGCCACGCGCGACGACGGCAGCTTCGTGCTCTACGGCACCAACGGTACCGTGGTCTGGTCCACCTTCGCAACGCCCACGGACACCCTGCTCCCCGGGCAGGACCTCGCGCCCGGGGCGCAGCTCTTCTCCGCCGTCTCCGACACCAACAGGGCCGCCGGGAAGTACCGCCTCACCAACCAGGCCAACAACGGCAACCTCGTCATGTACCCAGTGCAGACGGAGAACATCGCGGCCGCCGCGTACTGGGACACAGGCACGTTCCAGATCGGATTCCCCCTGACGCCACGCCTCGACGCCGGCGGCGTGCTCTACCTCACCGGCAACAGCGGCAACTACACCAAGAACCTCACGCGACCGGGAGCCCCGAAATCAGGCAGTGAGCAGCAGGTCTTGTACTGGGTCACGCTCGATCCCGATGGCGTGCTGCGCCTTTACCGCCACACCGTCGCGTCCACCGCCGGCGCGTGGTCGTGGAGCACCGACGTCCGGTGGATCGGCCCGAGGGACCGGTGCTGTCACGACCCCAAATGTAAAAACATGCTTAACATTTAAATAACATCATCATAAGCATCATTAAGGCATAAAGGAGCATCATGTGCATGTTTGTTGTGTTTTGAATTTAATTTTGTGTATGTATGAATATGTGGTTGTTAAGAAAGTTCAAATTTTGTTATGCAACTTGGCCTCCAAAAATTTTATTTAAATACTATATCTCAAATTTTGATTTAAAAATATTTTTTCAGAATTTTGTGACCTTTTAACAGAGGCACAAAATTCTAGGAATTTTCAAAAGTAGTCTATTTGTTCTTTTTGTTTCGACCAAATTAAAAAATATTTTCGAGTTATTCTTGATGCATTGTGTTCTTGGTGATTTTATCTATCTTCTGTAAAAATTTGGTGAATTTTTGAGTCTGGGAACATCTCCGTTTTGAATTTCAAACTTGTTTTCTTCTTTTTCCTCGCCCGAGCCCACCCGTCAGCCTCCTCCTCTCCTCTTCCCTGCTTTGCTTCGGCGCGCCGCACGTGTCGCCACCACCGCCGGCCATCCTCGCGCCACGCGCCAGCCATCCTCGGCTGTCGTGCCGCCCCCTCACTCCTCTCCTCACCTTAAGACCCAGCCCCGGCCCCTTCCCCTCAAACCCTAACCCTATCCCTAGCCCCAACCCGCCATGGCCGCTGCCCCCGAGCTCCGTTGCCGTCGCCGATTTGTCGTCTCCGGTGAGTGCCGCGCCAATTCGTCGCATGGGGAGATTCCTCGCGTCGTCCTCCTCCGATTTCCTTCCTTACCCGGCCCCTTCCCTTGCCGTGCAGGGCCGCCGCCGCGCCGGTCCGCCCGCCGCCGCCCAACGCTGCCGCGCCGCCCGCTCGTCACCGCTCCCCGTCCGCGCCGCCGCCGGTGAGGTCCACCGCCTCCTCCTCTTCGCCGTGCGCACCTTCCCCGGCCTGCTCCGGCCTCGCCTCGCCACGCCGCCTCGCGCCGCCGCCGTGGCCGCTCCCACGCGCGGGTCAAGGCGCGTGCCTTGCCTTGACCCGGGCTGGGTGGGACGCTGGCCCATGGGCCCCGCCTGTCAGGCTCAGGCCTGGCTGGCTGTGGGTGCACCTAGCATTTTTCTAGGATTTTATTACGTTTCATATGTCTGCAAATTAGAAAAATGCATAGAAAATCGTACCAACCTCAGAAAAATACGAAACTTATTTTTTTGGGTTTGTATCGCTCAGATCTACTTAGGAAAAATGTTTTTTATATGTTTCCGTGCTGTTTGTTAAGGTTTTAGTGTGTTTTCGTATACTCTGTCCGAAAATGGTTTAGTGTAGAACTTTTTGCTGAAAAGTGATAAAATGACAAAACTAGTTTTGTTAGTCTTGTGTTTCTACCTAGTTTCTATGATAATTTTCTTAGATTTGTTTAGTTAAGTTGTCATGCCTTTTCTGATTTATCTTTTTTCAAATGGCTGAAAATTAATATATTTATGATTAATTATAGAAAAATGCTTTTGCTGCAAAACCAATTTTCATGGGTTCCCGGTAATGTCCCCTGCATGCTCAATTTAAAATGTGATTTATGCTTGTTGTGTAAGTTCATTTCTTAATTCTTGCTCTAGCTTTCTCGTTCGCGTTTACTTATCGTTTGTAGTCGCGTGTGTTACGTTTGTGCATCATCGCATGTGTAGCGTTCATGTGCTTGTGCATTGCGTTGCATTTATATTTCAATCATAGCATGCCATTTTGATATCGCTGCATTATACTAATGCATACGCATCGCTTCATGCATTCTAGTGTCTGAACCATCGGAGAACGAGCCCGTTGAGCCTGCTGAGTCCGTCGAGCCTGAACTCGGAGTCCAGTTCGTGGTCGAGCCAGAAGTTAACCAAGGCAAGCAGCTAAGTATGAATCCTTGCTCCTATTTAACCTGATTTAATTAGTTATCTCACCGGGTAATATTGGGTTATATATAGTATGTATGTATTATATTTTTGTACCTACTTGCATGCATTATCCTTCCTTAATTTGTTATCCTTGTCCTTGGCACCAGTTAGATAGTTAATAACTTAATCCGACTAGATGCTTAGCCCTGCTTAGAATACTCATATTGCTTGCTAGAAAGGAATGGTTTGGAGTATCACACTTACCTGATTATCCTTGATCGCACTTGAGCAACTGGGGCAAGTGGAATGTAGTATCGAGGTTCGAGCGGAAAGTTAGGGCCTAGAGCATGAAGTCACATGGGCATAGTCCGCTTGGACCGATTAAGGACCGCCCATGGATGACGTCGGTTTTGACCACCTTTCCGTGCTACCACATATCCAATATAATGGTACGGATGAGCCAATTATTTTCTTTGACTTGATCATTGATGTACAGTCCTAGATACGTGGCTATGGGCTATGCAGAGAAGCTTAGAGGTGTCCCCGGGTGGACCTACGTGTAGGAAAGTTTAGAGATGTCCCCGGTGAAAACTAAGTCTCTACACATAAGTTAGGTGTGAAGATTTCAATGATCGAGTCTTGTTGGGAACGGTTGACGCGAATACCCCCTTATCCAACTTTAGCGGGTTGGGTGAGTCGCATGGTCCTTGCGTCGTGTGGGTAAAGTAGTACACCCTTGCAAGGTTAAATCAATTCAAATTGCCGCGCTCTCGGTTATGAGCAAGCTCTTTGTCCGTTGAACTCCTCGTAGAAAGTTTCGGTACGTGGGAATGATTCTGATCACCTCGATGATCAATAAGAGTTTATATGTTATACTTTTAACTAACTAAAATTTAATGAGGGTTTGGGCAATATTAATCAATTTTGCTAGGTGATAGTTTATAGAGCTCATGCTTATGCAATAATTACTTAAGTTTAAAGGTTTTACTTGAGCCATTGCATGATCCTTGTTTATTTAATCGCGTAAGTCTTGCGAGTACCTTTGTACTCATATTGCTTTCTAAACCTAGTTTGAAGGTGAGCTGGAAGTGGTGTTCGGCCACTTCTACCCCGCTGATCCAAATGCGGGAGAGTAGTAGGTCGCTGCGGTCGTGGTGGTGTCCTTGAGCAAGACACCGTCATCTTAAGTATGTTGATATCGTAGTCGAGCTCCGTGAGAGCATATAAATATAATAATCTTTAAGTTTCTGTTTAATATGGCTTTCGTGAGCCCAAGGCTTGTAATAGAAGTTAGTTGAACCCTCCTATATTGAACTTATAATTTTAAGTGTGTAAAATTGCTCTTTGTGGATCATCGGCAATGTACGTGCTTGTGTAACGGTACGTGTGCTTAATCCTGGGCATGTGGCAAACACGTACCGGAACTACCGGGTTTGTTCTCGTTCTAGGTGAATTGTGTTGATTAAGTGCCTCTAAGGTGTGGATTAGCACGTGGCGTGTCGAGAGACGGACACGTGCTAACCTCATCTTGAAGAATTAATCAATAATTTCACCTAAACCGAGGACAAATTAGACGGTTCTTACAGGTGCCACGTGACGCGCAGCCCAGCTGAAGGTGCCCGCCGGGGTTCGGCTTCATCGACGACACCAACGCTGCGCTCGGGTGCGCCGAGACGTCGAGCGCCGGCGACTGCACAGCTGCGGCGGCCACCATGGCCATGGCGGCGGTGCGGAACATGACGTGGGCGGACACGCCGTACGATGTGGTGGGCGCGGCCTCGAGCGCGGCCGACTGCCAGGCCGCGTGCGTGGGCGACTGCCTCTGCGCCGCCGTGCTACTCAACGGCAACGACAGGACGTGCACCAAGCAGCAGCTCCCGCTCCGGTACGGCCGCGAGGGCGGCGGGTACACGCTCTTCGTCAAGAAGGCCACTGCGGGGACGGCGAGCCCCGTCCCCGCGCTCAGCGACAGGGGCGGACGCCGCGTGGGGCGCGCGGCCACCGTCGCGCTGGTCTGCACCGGGCTACTGACGTGCGTGTCCCCGGAAGCGGCGGCAGCTGGCGGACGCGGACGAGGAGGAGGAGGAGGCGCCCCTGCGGTCGTACAGCTACCAGGAGCTGGAGCAGGCGACGTGCAGCTTCCGCGATCCGCTGGGGCGCGGCGCGTTCGGCACCGTGTTCCGGGGCACGCTGGGCGGGCGAGAGGTGGCCGTAAAGCGGCTGGAGAAGATGGTGAAGGAGGGGGAGCTCGAGTTCCAGCTGGAGGTGCGCGCGATCGGGCGGACGAGCCACCGGAATCTGGTCCGGCTGCTGGGTTCTTGATAGTGATCGGGTGCTCTAGCCTAAGAGGGGGAGGGGGTGAATTAGGCACTAATAAAAACTTAGACCTATGGCTCCAACTAGTTTGCACAAAGCTTAAACTAAAACAAGCTATCTAGATGTGCAACTAGGTTGTTCTAGTGTAAAACCCCTATCCCAAAAGAGTTTAGCAACCTATAGCCTTTCCTATCAAGAAACTATTCTATGAAAGTAAAGGCATACAAATTACTAGAATGAAATGCGAAAGCTTAAAGAGCGGGATAGGAGATAGCAAACTCTTGACGCGGGTGTTTATCTCGTGGTTCGGTTAGCCACAAAGGCACACCTACATCCACGTTGTTGTAGCACTCACTAAGAGTATTGCTACTCGGCCACCAAGTCTCTTCCGTGAACACAATCACGGTCACCTTGGCCCCGGGTTCCACTAAGGAGCTTCTCCACAAAGGATGGGGGTCTCCACGTCCCCCGCACAAAGGTGTCGTCGCCGCTCCACACCAAGTCGGAGGGTCGATGACGTTGCCGGCGAGCTCCACGCTCCAAGGTGCCGGCGCACCAAGCTCTTGTTTTGGTTCACTAATGAACCACAGCACAAAGGCTCTAAGCCTTGCAAACTCACTCACTAAGAGCTAATCCTTTACACAACACTCTCAAAGTGTGCTAAGGGCTAAGGATATGATCTTGATGCTTTTGTATGGCTTGGAGATGTTCTTGGGTGTGTGTGGGATGTCCAGCAACTCCAGCAATCTTCAAATGGCCGGGGTGAGGCGTATATATAGGCCACCAAGTCTTGTAGCCGTTGCTCCAACGGTTAGCTGAAAATCTGCGTACCACCGGAAGAATCGATGCCTCTTGGCAGGGTAGCGTCGGTTCATCCGGTCACTCATAACACGAAGTAGCCGTTGGACTCCTGATGGCTGACGCAGAGACCACCGGTTGAACCGATGCAATGCACCGATGCCTCATCGGTTCAACCGGTGCTGAAAGAATCTTCTCCTGGACGCTGACGTCATTACACCGGTGGTATGCACCGATGCCCCATCGGTTGAACCGGTGCTGAAGACACTTCTCCTGGGCACCTGACATCGTCTCTGGTACAAAGGACGGCCAATGCACCGATGGTATGCTCCGATGCACCGTCGGTTGAACCGGTGCTGAAGAAACTTCTCCTGGGCGCTTGACATCGTCTCTGGTACATAGGACGCCCAATGCACCGATGCCCTATTTTGGACCGTCGGTTCAACCGGTGCCTATAGGCTGACTTGGCTTCGATTCCCTTCTGCACCAAGGTATTATGGCGTCGGTTCTTCCGACTACCACCGGATGCTCCGATGCCCTGGCGTCGGTTCTTCCGGTGCTCCTGAATCGAAGAGCTTTCAGGGCGCTGCCCTGAGACCCGCGAGGGGCGGCTCCCCCTCGACCCCCGTCCGCTAACCGGGTAGCGGAACCCCCGTAGGGGCTGCCCTTCGGGCCTTGCTACGCCTATTTTCTCTTTCTCTTTGTCATCACTTGAACCTAAAAGCCTGAGAATGATCATCTTAACAATCATATTAGTCCAAGTGTTGTGTTGTCATTCGATCACCAAAATCACTCGAAATGGCATAAATGGTGCCATGTTCGTTACAGTTCTGCCACGAGGGCGCCAACCGGCTGCTGGTGTACGAGTACATGAGCAACGGGTCGCTGGCGGAGCGGCTCTTCAACAAGGGCGGCGGCGGAGGCTGGCCGTCGTGGGGGGAGCGCGTGCGCATCGCCCTGGACGTCGCGCGCGGCCTGCACTACCTCCACGACGAGCTGGAGCGGCGCGTCATCCACTGCGACGTGAAGCCGCACAACATCCTGATGGACGCGTCGGGGACGGCCAAGATCGCCGACTTCGGCCTCGCCAAGCTGCTGCTGCTGCCGGAGCAGACGCGGACCTTCACGGGGGTGCGCGGCACGCCCGGGTACCTGGCCCCCGAGTGGTACCGCGGCGGCGGGCCTGTCACGGTCAAGGCCGACGTCTACAGCTACGGCGTCGTGCTGCTGGAGACGGTGACCTGCCGGCGAAGCATGGAGCTGGAGGAGGCCGGCGAGGAGCGCACCCTCATGGAGCTGGCGCACGAGTGGCTGCTCAAGGGGGAGGTGGCGCCGGTGATGGCCACCGACGCGCTGGAGGTGGAGAGGGCGCTCAAGGTGGCGCTGTGGTGCGCGCAGGCAAGGCCGACCATGAGGACCGTCATCCTCATGCTGGAAGGCCACGTCGAGGTGCCGTTCCCGCCGCCGCCGGCAACGTCGTCGTGATCGATCTCTTGATGAATGCATGAATTATATTGTCATCATCTACTACGTACTCCAGATCTGCTGCTAGGAGTTGGCAGCGGAGATGATCGAGCTGAGGACTGAGGTTGGTCGTTGTAACAGTTAGTTAGTTTGAGATCGCGAAACAAAATCTTGAATGATAAAGAGATATATAGAGAGGACATTTAATTTAATTTCACTTACAAATTAAATTGTAGGAGTACGTTACAAATAAAACGACACAGATTGATTCATGGATGGGAATTGGGGAACACACGCACACAAAGTAATAGATGGATGAAATTAAACTAGGAGGAGATAGAGTAGTAGGTCGTCGTTGGTGATGGGTGGGCGATGGATGAATCAGCCTTGGGCAGATATTGGAGCAGATGATCAAGCCTTGGGCGCGCCCCCGGCGGCACCGGCACCGGCGGCGGCCGCCCCCTGGTCGACGGGGCCGCACGCCTGGTTGCACATCTTGGTGCAGACGGGGTCGTCCTTGCCGTTGGCGCACCGCTCGTAGCAGTCGTCGTAGCAGCCGTACGCGGTGGCCGCGGGCAGGGACGCCGCCGCTACCACCACAAGGGCCAGGACCAGGGCCACCATCCTCCTGCTCTGCTGGCCCGCCATGGCTGCTGCTGCTTCTATCTTATCTTGTTGCGTCGTCGTTGATGGAGGAGGTACGCTGGTGATCGCCGTGTGGGGGTGGATTGTATATATATATATATACTACGGACATGAGCGTGAGGACGCGCGCGCTTCACGGGCGGGCGGGCGGGCTGGCTAATGTGTGGTGCCAACGCCATGTCCCTCCGTCGTTTCGAGATGCATGCATGATTGACCCCCGGAGAAGAAGCAGCAAGGGATGGCATGCCAACACCTGGCGTCGTCTCTCACCTTGCTCATGTCCGATCCGCATGAATAGAAATCATGACGATGATGGGTCGTTACTGGGCTTGCAAGTGCCATTAGGGCGCGGCCCAAGCCCCATGGGCATCAAAACGCAACTGCCTGCCTGGGACGGATGGTTCCTTTTTCTGACACACACAGACAGAGGATTAAACAAAGCAAGTGCTTAATTATAAACTTATCTAGCAAATATGTATTTATATGGGAAGCCATATAAATATATTTAGCATATACACTATATGTATTTATAGTGTATCAATGGAGGATTTTAGTCTTTTCTCTATTTTATCCATCTAATCCTAAATAGTGTCGGACCCTTATTAACTCAATTTCCGGTCACCTGGATTCTTATTAAGATTCAGATTGACGGACCAATGAATTATTGCTTGCTGTAGTAATATATATATTAGGTAAATATGCACGTGCGTTGCTCCGTGCAAAGTTGGTATAAGTCTCGCGTACGTATAATTCAGTATGTAAGAAGAGGCCTATAGCGACGGGCGTCATCTCCCTAAGGTGACGGCGACATCGTCACTGATTAGAATAGAAAAGTGACGGGCAAAAACCCGTCACCTATGTACCTAAAAGGTGACGGACATCAGTGTGAGCCGTCACCTATGGTATCCTTAGTCCGTCACCTATGTCAACACATAGGTGACGGGCATCATTACTTTACGTGCTAAAATAAATATTTACAGTAGAAATAAATATTTGCGCGAATATACGATTTTTTCTTGCCTTACTAGAATTCGAACCCACAACCTCAGCCTCGAGCGTACCCTTTTCTACCACTAGGCTACACCATCACATGTGATGAGCAATAAGATAGTTTTCTTTTACCATCTCTTTCTAATGTCTTATATAACCTATTTCACAGCTATAACGATCTCAAATGAAAAACTTTTCAACTACAAAGTTGTAGATCTGGTGGCGAGCTACAACTTTCGTATACACCTTTTTGCATCTAAGGTCATTTGAAAATTTTAAAAATTTGAAATTCAAAATTTAAACCATATATTTGAGTGCCAAAACAACTTCAACTGAAAAAATTTTGAATTACAAAGTTGTAGACACTTGTTTTTGCATAGAAGCCTTTTCTTGCACCTAGCTACAAAACTAAAAGTTTTTTTTAAGGGAAGTTTTATTAACATCAAGTAATGTTACATCGAGGTGATTGCTTGAATAAATTTATTTGAACATAAAGCAGATGAAACAATATACTAGAATAAATTTATTTGAACATAAAGCAGATGAAACAATATACTTACAGTTGTGTATAGTTTTGTTAGATGGCAAGCTTAGAGTAGTTAATTGAACAGATAGATGTTGCATGATGGTCCAGTTTGATTCTCGATCTATAAAAAACAAGGGCGCGCTTTATTATTATGTACAGAGAGTGGTACTACGGTAGGGCAAGAACCAATAAGCAATAAGAGCCCCACGTCAGATCCAGCACGACGGACGATACTTAACGCGGAGCCACGGATTAGTATTTATATTGAGCGTTCTCTGTTCTCTCTCCTATTAGAGGGGGGAAAAAAGTCAATGGTCAGTTCATACAAGGTTCCTAGATTTTTTTTTTTCAAATGGATGACTGTTAATGATCTCGATTTAAATTTCTCAGATATATAGCAAAGACTTTTTTAGCCTAAATAATGAATGAATTGTTAAGTAATCCATGTCTTTTTTTTTCGGGAAACTTTTTGTTAAGGATAGATTATTCCTTGGTTGATAATTTGTTTTTCCTTCCAAGAAATATCCACAGACATGTCTGGTACTCCCTCCGTTTCAAATTATAAGTCATTCCAAGAATCTTGGAGAGTCAAAGTTTTTCAAATTTGATCAAATTTATATGACAAGATAATAACATTTATGATACCAATTAAGTATTATTATATTCTTTATTAGTTATAATTTCATAGTACACCTATTTGATGTCATAAATTTTTATATTTCTCTCTATAATTTTGATCAAACTTTGAGATGGTTTGACTCTCCAAGATTCTTAGAATGACTTATAATTTGGAACAGAGGGAGTATTACGTACGCATGCATCACCTGGTTGAACAGAATACACGTGCATGTTAAGTGATGAGTAGGCTCGCTCGATCGCATGCGGGCTTCACGCTAGCTCAATGTTAAGTTGAGCATTGCGAACTAATGTTTAACTTTATGGGTCGTGTATGTGGCTTTGGCATGTTGCACGCTCGCACATGTTCTTTTGCAGAAGCTTTTGCGGTACGGTGTAGTGCACATGTGAAAGCGCAAGACGCCCGCGCGTGCCGGGACGTATATATTCCCTAGCTTAAGCTTAATCACAAGCCTAATTCTCATCTCAATTAAAGCCTGTTTGTTTGAGCTGCAGATTTTGAAGCTTTTCACCTTTCTACAAGTTTTTTTTTTCTTCCGAAAAGCTGACAATAGCTTGTTAGCTTTTAGACGATGCTTTTAACCTTTTGGGCTTAAAAAATCTATAAAAAATTCAGAAAACCGAGCTTTTCATTTTTTTATATAAACTCGGAGCTTTTGGTTCTCCGAAAACTGCACGAGAAATTCGCTTGATGTGCTTCAGCTGAAAAGCTGCCCAAAAACTTAAACAAATAAACCCGCCCTTAGAATAATCCGCCCTATTTATTTAAAGTAAGCTAATAAGCATGAGGCCATGCGTTCCCGCACGGCAAGCTAATAGCTAACTTCACGTCTCTCTCCATCTATCTATATATCTATCTTCACTAGATAGTAGTAATTCTGAATCCCTAATTATTAGTAGCTTGTTTCTTGGTCGTCTTCTCGCTAACCTGCTGCTCTACCTCTACAGCGCGCCTATAAATACCCTCCCTCTCGATCGATCATCTCCTCGCTCTCCCCCCACACACATATGCATACACTGCTCATCTCGACCACCGATCGACAAGATAGCTAGATAGATGGTTGGGAGCAACGCTATTGCGATGGCGGTGGCAGCAGGCCAGCAGCCGCACCAGCAGCTTAATAACGATGACAACCCATGCGTGCAGGTGCAGCAGCTGCAGCATTGTGCCTTCGCGGTGGAGGAGCCGCCGGCGGACGAGGAGGCCGCGGCGGAGCGCCAGGCCGACGTGGCCCGCCTCCTCGCCGGCTTCAGGCAGCACCTCCACGACAGGACTGCCCACCACTTAGGTTACCCGTACAATCTGAATCTGAATCTGAATCTGAACAACTTGGAGGACTTGCAGTTCCACAACTTGTGCATCAACAACCTGGGCGACCCCTTCATCGAGAGCAACTACGGCGTGCACTCGAGGCCATTGGAGGTGGCCGTGCTCGACTGGTTCGCTCGCCTCTGGGACCTGCAAAAGGATCAGTACTGGGGCTACATCACCAGCTGCGGGACGGAAGGAAACTTGCACGGCCTACTCGTCGCTCTTCCCTGATGGCATCCTATATGCCTCCACCGAGTCACACTACTCTGTCTTCAAGGCCGCCGGGATGTACAGGGTCAAGTGTGTCAAGGTCGATGCTCTGCTTTCAGGGGAGATCAGCTGTGCTGATTTCGAGTCCAAGCTGCTGCACAACCCGGGGAGCCCTGCCATCGTCAATGTAAACATTGGTTAGTTACGTTATTAATTACTGCTTTATTTATATTCATTTACTTGCATCCAAACAATTAGGATGCCTGCAGGCCGGCATGCTTTATTTTTGGTTTGCTTCTTGCAGGAACAACCGTGAAGGGAGCAATCGATGATCTTGACGGCATCATAGCCACACTCCAAAAATGTGGATTTGCCGGTCGATTTTACATCCACTGCGATGGTGCACTCGCTGGCCTTATGATGCCGTTTATCAAACAAGTGAGCTACCAAATGAAGTTCTTTATTTATTTAATTAATTGCCCAACAAGTTACATATTACTAGTTTTGACTTTTGAGTGACCAAAATAAAAAAATAAACTGTATTAGATAGCTAACACAAGTTCTTTACTTCGCTTCGATATACATACTAGGCACCAAAAGTGACATTCCAAAAACCCATCGGGAGCGTCAGCGTTTCCGGCAACAAGTTCATAGGATGCCCTGTACCTTGCGGCGTTGCGATCACCAGACGAGAGCATGTGAACGTGTTGTCTACCGATATCGAATACCTGTCGTCCAGAGATGCGACCATCATGGGGAGCCGCAACGGGCACGCTCCTATCTTCTTGTGGTACACACTGAACAACAAGGGCTACAGAGGCATTCGCAAGGAAGTTCAGAAGTGCCTAAGGAATGCACACTACCTCGTGCACCATCTCAGAGAAGTGGGGGTCAGCGCATTTCTGAACCCGTTGAGCAACACGGTAGTGTTCGAGAGGCCAAGAGATGAGGCGTTCGTATACAAGTGGCAGCTTGCTTGCGAGGAAAATATCGCCCATGTCGTGGTGATGCCTAGTGTCACTATCGAGAAGATGACCAGCTTTGTCAAGGACCTTGCTAGCAATCGAGCTGATTGGTATCAAGATGGGAGCGTTCTTGTTCCGTGCATTGCAAAAGATATAGGGCGGGAAAATTGCCTATGTGGTCTCCATAACAACAAAATGTCGACCAAGAACGGCGGCGTAAGAATATCGATCGAAGCGCCATGAATACAAACAAACTTAGCAGCAGATGGATTGTTTCCTAAAAACTTGGAAGCCAAGCGTTTGACATATCCTTATTACTTTGCTATGTAAATGCAATAATTGTACAATAATATATGTGATGACATATCGTCTGTAATAAATAATATATGGACAGTGTTTGATGCTATATAGCCATTAGTATTATATTAAAATAAAATTAGAATGGCCGACCTGTATCATATACTCCCTCCATAAAATAAAATAATGCTAAAACACCGTGCCTGACTGTGTTTATAAAACCTAATGCTAAGAATATATTTTTTTAATTTTCTTAGAGATCACTTGGGAAAAATAAATATCAATACTAACTATATTTTCCTTTCTGAAAAAGGTTTATTTTCTCAGAGAGCAGTTTTTTTTTGAAAGAAACAGAGAGCAGTTGGAGAGAGAGAGAAAAACACATACAAAGTGCTCAATAATTTGGAAGCCTCGAGAAGGCAGGAAAGGGAGGGAATTTGCTACAACTGGTCCTGGCTGGCTGTGGCCACACCGCAAATATTTAGGCCCTCCGCTTCAGCCAGCGAGCCACCCCCTTCAAGCTTCAACAACTACCCTACTCCTCCCCCCTCCCACACACCCAAGCTTCAAGCCCCTCGCCGCCCCGTCGCTTCCTCGATTCGGCAGGCTTCGTCCCCGGTAATCTCCTCCTCCCCCCTCCCCTCTCCCAAGCCTCTCCACTCGCGATCTCTCCACGCGCTAGCTCCTACTCCAGCTTTCGGGCGTTCTAGCGGTCAGATCTGAGCGACCTGGCTCGAGATCCGCATGCGCTCTGGTCGCTCCCTCCCGCTGCTCTGCCAGATCCGGGGCGGATACCGTGGGATCCGCGGACGGATCGCGCTTAGCCCGCTTCCTTGTTGGCGTTCGTCTCATGCCTACCCGTGCTTGATGAACTTGTCGAGGGCTTGTCCGTTCCTGATCTGTCGTATTTCTGCGTCTCGATGCATCTGGTGCGTGTGTGCTTGTGTGTTTTGGGGGAACGCCATGGGAGCTCGTGTGGGCCAGGTACCTACTACCTAGGGTGGTGGCTGTGATGTCTGATGTCTGAGTTCGTGTCACTGCTTCCCGGCACTAAGGTTCAAAGTTGCCAGGAATGTTTGCTATGCTCCGGTTGATGTTAGTGGAAGAGGTTACGCCTTCATCTCCAGGCTGTTCTAAACTAGCAAGTCCAGGTAGCTGTGGTAGCATGGATCAAAGTAGTGGCTACTTATTTTGGTCTGATTAAAATACCAAAGTGTTAGATTCGTGTGTATAGTTCATTGGGAGTGTTATAAGAGCTATCCGCAGAGCATATCTGCTTGTTT
This sequence comes from Panicum virgatum, assembly GCF_016808335.1. NCBI lineage: Eukaryota > Viridiplantae > Streptophyta > Magnoliopsida > Poales > Poaceae > Panicum > Panicum virgatum. The sequence continues at coordinate 61,765,593 of NC_053140.1, read as the reverse complement.
AGATTTTTCGCTGCCATAAATAGCAATGGAGTATATACCTCCTGATTGTGGTCAATATTTTGAGTCATGGCAATGTCACATCTTGAAATTGGCTATTTGGCGCCTAATGTTAGGCAGAAAATTCAGCATGTGATTTTTTTATTACTCTGTAGGACACCTTATTAGGTAGGAAAAAAAAGCATGTTAGATTGGGTACACCCATTTTCTTGTACAATTGGCTACTAACCAGTACATGTACACTACTTTTTCTTAGGAGTGTAAGTTTTTTCCTATCACATTAGTCATACCAGTATTTGGCTACGACACATTACATAATTTATAAATATCGCAAAAAAACATCTGTGAACATATTAACAGATTATTTCTTAGTACACTGTTAGCCTAATCGGTGGAATGAATCTCCCTTTATGTTCAGTTGATATGCATGGCATCAATCCATATGTTCAGTTCATATATGCCTTCAAAGGCTATGCTTACAGTGTCTACTTATTCCCACTGCACAGCTGGGTAACTATCTATCCGGATACATTTTCTGTTAACTGATACCCAACCTTTTGCAGAGTACCTGTAGGAAATGGCTGACGGTGAGGATATCCAGCCTCTTGTCTGTGACAATGGAACTGGAATGGTCAAGGTCAGGAACTGCTTCCCTTTACCAGGCTTACATCTTTCATCCCCCAATGTAACTATACCAATTTGAACTTGGATTTAATTTTGCAGGCTGGTTTTGCCGGTGATGATGCACCAAGGGCTGTTTTCCCTAGCATTGTTGGTCGACCTCGCCACACTGGTGTGATGGTAGGGATGGGGCAGAAGGATGCATACGTTGGGGATGAGGCACAGTCCAAGAGAGGTATTCTCACGTTGAAGTACCCAATCGAGCATGGTATTGTGAGCAACTGGGATGACATGGAGAAGATCTGGCATCACACTTTCTACAATGAGCTCCGTGTTGCACCTGAGGAGCACCCAGTGTTGCTCACGGAAGCTCCTTTGAACCCCAAAGCTAACAGGGAGAAGATGACACAGATTATGTTTGAGACCTTCAATGTGCCTGCCATGTATGTTGCTATTCAAGCCGTGCTTTCACTCTATGCTAGTGGTCGTACAACAGGTATGGAACACACTATTTCACTTGTCATTTTTCTTCCCAGTTCAGCATGAATTTGCTTACTAAAAAATTCTAAGAATTCAGTTGTGCACCTCACCAAACTTGCATGAACATTGAAAATTGGATGATTAATTATGAAGCACTTGCTTTTATCCACTTTATTTTTTCACGGACTGTATAATTTGGGCTGTTCTATGTCTTGCACCAAGTAGTATTCAGGAGATGAAAATGTGATTGTGCATCTAATGATATTGATTCTGCTAGTATCTGGCTAATACCATTCTCATAACTGGCAGGTATCGTTCTTGACTCTGGTGATGGTGTGAGCCACACTGTGCCCATTTATGAGGGATATGCGCTTCCTCATGCTATCCTCCGTCTGGATCTTGCTGGCCGTGACCTCACGGATTCTCTTATGAAGATCCTCACTGAGAGAGGATACTCTTTCACCACCTCTGCTGAGCGGGAAATTGTGAGGGACATCAAGGAGAAGCTTGCATATGTGGCCCTTGATTATGAGCAGGAGCTGGAGACTGCCAAGAACAGCTCCTCGGTTGAGAAGAGCTACGAGCTGCCTGATGGCCAGGTGATTACCATCGGCGCGGAGAGGTTTAGGTGCCCTGAGGTCCTCTTCCAGCCATCCATGATCGGCATGGAATCCCCTGGAATCCACGAGACTACCTACAACTCCATCATGAAGTGTGATGTGGATATCAGGAAGGACCTGTACGGCAACATTGTGCTCAGTGGAGGCTCAACAATGTTCCCAGGCATCGCTGACCGTATGAGCAAGGAGATCACCGCTCTTGCTCCGAGCAGCATGAAGATCAAGGTGGTTGCTCCACCTGAGCGCAAGTACAGTGTCTGGATCGGAGGGTCTATCCTAGCTTCTCTCAGCACCTTCCAACAGGTACTGCTTGCGCTGCTGCAGTTGGTTTCACATTTGTTGAATTAGTTTAAAACTGATGAGGCATCAGGTCTCATGGCTTGTTATTACACCAGTTCTTGTGATCTGATTTGTCTTGTGATTGGTAAAACAGATGTGGATATCAAAGGAGGAGTACGATGAATCTGGCCCAGCAATCGTCCACAGGAAGTGCTTCTGAGTTGTGCTGCCCTTTTCGTGCAGTCTCCATGTGTGGGTTTTTTTTTTCATGGGGGGAGAGAGATTGCAAGGTAATGTTTGTGTTCTGCAGACGGTCCTTATTGTGGCCACTTGTATCTGTGATTGCCCCGGTTACCTTTGTTCTGTACTAGTATTTCGTTGTTCTGTGACTATGAGGTCACTTTGTGGAACTTGTGGTTGGCTTGATCGGTTGTACCTGTTATAGCTGATAGTTCTATAAGTTGTTTTGTGGGTAGAGAATTGTGTGGATTTTTTAGAAGTTATATTTTTGTGTGCCTGTGCCCATCAGTTGAAATCTGTGGGGGCAAAACACAGCAGCTTTGTTGTTCTCCCAGGAAACTGGTGATGATCATCAGTTGATGGTGGCATTCTGATGAAGGGCTAAATCCGTCTGTAGTGCAAACGTACGTGATGCTTGCTAAATGCGTTAGAAATGTGCGGGTGCAGCTGCTATCATTGCTCATGCTTGTCGTTGGATTCCTCCAGATTTTTCCATAGCGGCGACTATGAATGATCGTTTTTGGTAGACCCAACAACGGTTTCAAGTTGACAGATTATGTCGCAAGAGACGGGCACAAGATTCTGAGTTGACACTAGTTTCTCCCTTGGTTCTATCGTGGACCATGTCTGCATTCTTGTTTTGTTTCGAGTGACGATCAGGTCAATATATACAGTACTTGTGGGGCGGCTACAATAATAACATTTTTTTTGTTGCGGCAAGTTCTCCGGGACAATCAAATCGACAAGAAAAAGAAAAAGTTAAATTTTAAAAAATAAATCCTCTAAACAGAAATTGAAAAAGGAAAAAAAGGAGGTCAAATCGAAGGAATCTCTAGAAACGGGTACACGTCGGCGGCGTGCGCGTGCGCGTGCGCCGACGACTCGTCTCCTCTCTCCTTTCGTAGTTTCGGTGCCTTCCCAAAGCGAGAGCATCGTGTTCGCGACTGGGCGATTCCCACCACCACCGTCACCGTGTTGGTGTCCCCTTGCCAATTCTCAACTCCCCGAACGCCACCGCCCGTCGCCGGCATCCAATTCCAATTCCAATCCCAATCCCCACCCCAACCCATCTCGATCCCCTTCCCCTCCCGGCCGGATCCCGCCATGAAGATCACGGCGCTGCTGGTGCTCAAATCCCCCGGCGATTCCTCCTCCTCCTCCGGAGGTGGGGAGCAGCAGGCCGTCGTGCTGGCCAACGCCTCCGACGTCAGCCACTTCGGCTACTTCCAGCGCCCCGCCGCCCGCGAGTTCATCGTCTTCGTCGCCCGCACCGTCGCCCTCCGCACCCCCGCCGGCCGCCGCCAGTCCGTCCAGCACGAAGGCACGTCGACCTCTCTTCCTTTGCCCCCTTTTCCCTCTCCAAACCCTATCGGCTGCTAATCCGCCCTCGATTCCTCACCCTGCAGAGTACAAGGTGCATTGCTACAACCAGAATGGCCTCTGCGCCATCGCCTTCACCGACGACCACTACCCCGTCAGGAGCGCCTTCTCCCTCCTCAACATGGTACGGCACAACTTATCTACTCTTCTCTCGTCCAACTATTTCTCTGGATTTACTTATATCCTGATGAATTGCCATGTTTGCACTGACATACACCCTTATCCTAGATGGTGCCATTTTGCTTTCCTCTGTAATATGCTCGCCAAGTTGCCACTACTTTTCCCATGTTTTTCTGTATGTGATCATACCATGTACCGTTCCATTCTGATCAGTGGATTTTGCTGGGACTAGATGCTTGTAACAATGGCTGATTTGTTCTAAAAAGGTGTGTCCTCATTATGTGAACAAAGATGGCGCGGCTGTCTCCGGTTTTGGTTTTCACAGGTGCTTGAAGAGTACCAAAAGACTTTTGGAGAGTCATGGAGGACAACCAAAGAGGATGCAACCCAACCTTGGCAATATTTGAATGATGCCCTAACAAAATACCAGGTTTGCTTCATTTGCACTCATATCTGATGTTTTTACATAATTACTTGAGTAAGTAGTTATCTAGGGTGGCTAAACATTTGAAAGAGATAAACAAGTAGTTATGCTGTCGTTTAGCTGTTTAAATAGCATTGATGAAACACTACAGTACTACACACTAGCTGGCAGTTTCCATTTAATTGTTCGTTTAGCCTGTTTAATTGGCTGTTTAGCCCAGTAATTGGCTAAACTATAGCTGACCAACTGTTTACTGTTTAGCGATTATTAGGACAACACTGGTTTCACTCATGATTTATTCAACAGTAAATCGTGGCGCTATATGCAAAGGCTCTACCTCCGGCTCAAACATATCACTTGCCATGCTCATGCAGTCATGCTTATGTGCTTCTAAACTTATATCATGGGCTCATGGCCTTGGACTATGCTTATTCCAAAAATCATATTCTTGTATGTAATGAAATGGTTGCTGTGCTTATTAGTTATACACATCTCTCAAATTTGTAAATTTATGCATTTACTATTTTTGTCAATACAGCTTTGTTTCACTGACTACTGAATCTTGTTTTGTCAATGAATTATTTGTCTTCCAATTCTGTTATCTGCAGGATCCAGCAGAGGCTGACAAGTTGTTGAAAATTCAGAGGGACTTGGATGAAACAAAGATTATTCTGGTAAGTAGCTGTATGTTTTCTGACCCTCGGAAACATAAATATAAAGCTTGTCGAAACCCAATGGAATTATTTTCATGTATGAGGGCTAGGCAAAGAGGACATCAAGGGAAAGTTCTACACTGCTATGGTTCATGATGGAGAGAATAATGGCTTCTATCCCTCCAAACCCTAGAAGGGTGGGATATATAGATCCTACACATGGGCCTCTAGATGTGCCTCTATACATGGGCTCACATATACACCAACACCCCCCGCAATCTGAACTACCGGCGCAGCGGTGTTCAAGACTGGACAACAAGAAAGCCAACACCCCCTGTAGTCTGAACTACCGGCGCAGCGGTGTTCAGGACTGGACAAGAAGAGAGTACAAATAGAGTACAAAGGGCAAATACCCCCCGCAGCCACAACTAGCCACCGGCTACGTTGAGGCTGGAGCGAAACTCCGAGAAGGTCGAGGAGGGCAATCCCTTGGTGAAGATGTCAGCAAACTGGGAGGTATTCGGGACATGGAGTACCCGAACATCACCGATGGCGACTCTGTCGCGCACGAAGTGTAGGTCGATCTCCACATGCTTCGTCCGCTGATGCTGGACGGGGTTAGTGGAGAGATACACGGCGCTGACGTTGTCGCAGTAGACGAGCGTGCTCTTGGCGAGCGGGCTGTGGAGCTCCGCCAAGAGCTGTCGTAGCCAGGACGCCTCCGCCACGCCGTTAGCGACAGCCCGGTACTCCGCCTCAGCACTGGAGCGGGAGACAACCGGCTGCCGCTTGGACGACCAAGAGACCAGGTTGCCGCCCAGGAAGACGGCGTAGCCGGAAGTGGAGCGACGAGTGTCCGGGCAGCCAGCCCAGTCAGCGTCGGTGTAGACCACCAGCTCAGCAGAGGACGAGCGGTGAAGTACCAGGCCGAGGTCCACAGTGCCACGGACTTAGCGGAGGAGACGCTTCAGCGCAGCAAGGTGTGACTCCCGGGGATCATGCATATGGAGACAGACCTGCTGAACAGCGTAGGTGAGGTCCGGCCTGGTGAAGGTGAGGTACTGCAAAACACCAGCCAGACTCCGGTAGACAGTAGGATCAGCCACTGGATCACCCAGATCAGCAGACAGCTTTGCCTGAGTGTCGACAGGAGTGGAGCAGGGCTTGCAATCAGTCATCCCAGCCCGCTCCAGAATATTGAGCGCGTACTGCCGCTGGTGAAGGAGAAGACCAGACGGGCGAGGCTCAACAGTGACGCCCAAGAAGTGGTGGAGCTGACCCAGATCCTTTATAGCAAACTCCTGCTGAAGAGAGGAGATGACACTCTGAAGCAACTGCTGACTGGAGGCTGTGAGCACAATGTCATCGACATAGAGCAGCAGATATGCAGTCTCATCCCCACGACGGTAAATGAAGAGAGACGTGTCAGACTTGGCCTCGGTGAACCCCAATGTCAGCAAGAACATGGCGAACCGAGAGTACCAAGCCCGAGGAGCCTGCTTCAGACCATAGAGAGACTTGTTGAGTCGGCAGACCATATCCGGACGACTCGAGTCCACAAATCCCTCCAGCTGAGAGCAGTAGACAGTCTCTGACAGAGTGCCATGAAGAAACGCATTCTTCACGTCCAGTTGGTGCACAGACCAAGAGCGCGACAGCGCAAGCGAGAGGACCGTGCGCACAGTAGCAGGCTTCACCACTGGGCTGAAGGTCTCATCATAGTCCACATCAGGTCGCTGAGTGAACCCCCGGAGAACCCAGGGAGCCTTGTAGCGCTCCTGTGTGCTATCAGCCCGACGTTTATGCATCCAGATCCACTTGCTAGTCACCACATTGCAACCAGACGTACGCGGCACGAGGTCCCACGTCTGGTTGGCAAGAAGAGCCGCGTACTCCTCTTCCATTGCGCAATGCCAGTGAGGATCCGCCAAGGCGTCGCGGACAGAGGAGGGTACCGGAGAGACCCGCGGCTCTCCCTCGGTGGCGGAGAAAGTCGCGGTTGAGACGCCATCCGCCGAGTCACCATGAGATGGATATGCCGAGAATCCCGATGGACGACGGGCGGGTGGTACACCGCCGGCTCGGCTCGAGAGTGAGTCTGCGGAGACGGCGGCGGCGCCGGCGCCGGTGTAGGCGCCGCAGGAGCCGCCGGAGCAGGAGGCGGCGCCGGTGTCGGTGCCGAGCGACGCCGGTACACCTGCACCGGCTGAGCGTACCGCGCAGGTGCAGGGGAAGTCACCGGGGTCGTGCGTGGCGCAGCAGGAGACACCGGGTCCGCGCACGGCACGACCGGAGGTCCGGGGGCCGCGCGTGGCGCGACCGCAGGCACCGGGGCCGCGTTCGGCGCAGCAGGGATCACCGGAAGCGGTGCCGGTGCGCCGGGAAAACCTGCAGGGAAAGGACAAACAGGTAACGGTGGCTGAACCACCGGGTCAGTCGGAAACAGAGACTCCAGCTCGGGGTCAGGAGAAGGTGTGGAGGAGGTGGAGTAGGGGAAATCCGACTCGTCAAAGACGACGTGTCGGGAGATCAGAACGCGGCGAGAGGTGAGATCAAAGCATCGGTACCCCTTGTGATCAGGGGAGTATCCAAGGAACACACGAGTCGAGCGGGGCGCCAGCTTGTGAGAAGCAGTGGCGGCGGTGTTAGGGTAACACGCACACCCGAAGACCCGAAGGTGGTCGTAGCGAGGAGGGGTATCGAAGAGAGCATGGTATGGAGTGGGAGCAGGAGAAGCAGTGGATGGAAGGCGGTTGAGCAAGTAGGTGGCGGTGTGGAGGCTCTCAGCCCAGAAGCGCGAGGGCAGAGATGCCTGGATCAGAAGGGTGCGCACGACGTCGTTTGTCGTGCGAATCATCCGCTCAGCCTTGCCGTTCTGAGGAGAGGTATACGGACAAGACATACGCAGCTGAACACCCCTAGAGAGGAAGAAAGAATGGGAGATGGAGTTATCGAACTCACGCCCGTTGTCACACTGGACGGCCTTAACGGTGAGGCCGAACTGAGTGGACAGCCAGGCAAAGAAGTGGAGGAGGGTGGGGAAGGTCTCGGACTTGGCGCGCAAAGGAAAAGTCCAAGAGTAATGAGAAAAATCATCAACAATGACCAGATAATATTTGTAGCCAGACATGCTGAGTACAGGAGATGTCCACAGGTCATAGTGAATAAGATCAAAAGCATGCGCAGCATGCGAAGAAGAAGAAGAAAACGGAAGTCTAACATGACGACCTAACTGGCACGCATGACAGAGGTACTCAGTAGGAGCCCTAGTACATGGAACATCGGTACTACGACTAAGCTGAGCCAAAACGTCGCGGCCAGGGTGTCCAAGCCTGCGGTGCCAGGTGGTGGAAGAAGGCGTCACGACAAAAGCAATAGACGAAGAAGTCGAAGACGGAGCAGCGGAAGCAGGAAGCCGAAGAGTGTAAAGGGGCCCCGGGCTGTCACATTTGAGGAGCGGACGCCGGGAAGCCGAATCCTTCACAGTAAGACCAGAAGAGTCAAATTCGATAGAACAGGAGTTGTCAGCAGTAAATTGGCGAATGGAAAGAAGTTTGTGAACCATTTGAGTAACAAGAACATTAGGAAGACGGGGAGCAGAACCACGGCGGTGACAGGAAGGCAAGACCCATCACCAACCATGATAGAAGAAGGACAAGAGGGGTATGGTGGTCGGACAGAAGAGAGAATACCGGCATCAGGAGTGGTGTGGAAGGAGGCACTCGAGTCGGCGATCCACTCGGTGCTGACCGGCGGCGTCAGTCCCATGGTGCTGAAGGACTGTGCCAGAGCGGCCTGGTCCCACCCCCCAGGCCAGGTTGGCTGCTGGCTGGGCTGAGCGGACGGGGTCCAGGACAGCGCGAAGAAGGGAGCAGCACCGGTGAACATGGCCGCCGGCTGGAGCTGAGGACGAGGCCCCCCTCCCGAACCCTGGAACGGCCACATCGAGATGCGCCCTGACTATGGGTTGCTGAAGGATGGCCATGGCGTATCTCCAGGGGCAGGGGCAGGAGCGAGAGCCGGAGCCGGAGTCGGCGCGCCTCGACGGCCCCCACCGGTACCGGCATCCCCAGGAGCAGGGCCACCAGTACCACCACCACTCCGTCCCCCCCCCCCCCCCCCCCCCCGCCGACGACGTCCACAGCCCCCCTCCCCCCACCTCCGGTCTGCCCGGCGGGAGTAGCACCAAGGAACGAGGTGACAGGAGCGGCGGAGGAGGCCGGAGGAGCAGCGACGAGCGCGGTGGGGGTGGGCGAGGACTATCCGGGCGCGAGACCCCTGGTGATCTCCTCGAGGGCGAGGTCGTCCCGGACTTGCAGGAAGGAGGGGAAGGGAAGGGCCTTTGGCGGGCGATCCAGCTCTTCAGGTGGTCGTAGGTGCTGCTCAGGCCCTGCAGGACATTGAGCACCAAGACCCGATCGGAGACGGGACACTCGAGGTTGTGAAGAGCATCGGCCATGCCCTTCATCCTCTGGCAGAACTCACCAACGGAGAGGTCCCCCTGCTGGAAGGTGAGGAAGGTGGCGTCGAGCTGGAGGGCGCGGTACTCGGCGTTGCCGAGGAACAGCCCCTCGAGCGCCACCCAGGCCTGCCGCGCGGTACCGCCGTGGGTCCTGACGAGGTACTGAAGATCTAGGGAGATGGTCCCAAAGATCCAGGACATGGCGACGCTGTCGAGGTGCAGCCACACCGCGCCCCGCGCCTCGATCGGCGTGTCGAGGAGGACGTGGTCGTCGAGGGCGTAGCGGCGGAGGACGAGCAGAACCTGGTCTCGCCAGCGTCCGTAGGAGGAGGACGTCGGGTCGAGGAGGACGGTGACCAGGGCCCTGATGTTCTGGACGCCGGCGACCTGGAGGTGGAGCTGGGCGACCATGGGGTCGGTCGGGTCGTGCCGGGCTCCAGATCCAGCGGACGGGGCCTGGCGGGAGGAAGAGGCGGCAGGCTCGGGGTCGACGGGCAGCTGGCCGGAGGACACGCGGAGGAAGTGCTCCGCCTCGGCGACCCGGAGAGCGGAGGCGTCGGCCGCGGCGCGCTCGCGCTCCCAGGTGAGGGCAGCCACGCGGAGGCGCTCCTGGGCCGCCGAAGCCTCCGACTTGGTGGCGAGGAGGGCCGCGGCGGCGAGAGTGGCGTTGGCCTGCTGCCCGCGGAGGGCGGCGGCGGAGAGCGGCGCATCCGCGGGCGACATCCCGAGCCCGGTCCACGCGGCATCAGGCGCGGCGTCGGGGGCGGGCTGATTGCCCGCGGCGACAGCGGCGTGGTGGGCCGCAGCGGCTGCGGCTGCGGGATCCTACAGCAGCTGCACCGCGGCCTGCAGGGCGGCCGGATCGGCGCCCGCGGCCTGCAGCAGCTGTGCCGCGGCCCGCAAGACGGCCGGATCGACGGCGGTGGCATCGGGCACCTGCAGGGGCGCCATCCTCTACAGGGGGCCCTGCACGGGCTGGGGCGGCAGCCCCTGCAGGGGATCCACCACGGGCAGGGGCTGGGGCGGCGTCCCCTGCAGGAGGGGATCCTCCATGGGCAGGGGCTGGGGCGGCGGCCCCTCCAGGAGGTTCTGCCTGGGCGAGCCCTGCGGCGGCGGCTGCTGCATCCGGGGCCGGCCCGAGCACGACCATGGCATGGGCAGGGGCGCGTCCACTCGGAGAAGACCAGGCGGCGGCGGCAGAGGTGCCACCGGCCGGCCTGGCGGCATGGAGCAGAGCAGATCTGGCGCCGGCGGCTGGGAAGGAGGAGCCTGCGGCTGGCGGCGCAGATCTGGGCGGCGCCCACGCGCCCAGCGCAGAGGAGGCGGCGGCCATGGCTGGAGCAGAGGAAGAGGAGGGAAGGGGAGGGAAGGAGAGAGGAGGGGGCGCCGGCGGCCGGCCATGGCGGCGGCGGCAGCTGGGAGGGGAGGGAGGAGAGAGGAGAGAGGAGAGAGGAGGCTAACCCTAGGCTAATGATACCATGATGGAGAGAATAATGGCTTCTATCCCTCCAAACCCTAGAAGGTTGGGATATATATAGATCCTATACATGGGCCTCTAGATGGGCCTCTATACATGGGCTCACATATACACCAACAGTTCAGATAACGAAGGGGCGGGGATGTTAGAGAACACTATTGAACTGGCACTACAATATATTTAGAATGTTATTGCCATCTTCTTAGTCTGTTTCATTATGATTCACTATCATCTATAAGAAACATATTTTATGTAGGAATGGGTATTAAATGAGGGTCATAGTCTTATAGAGTTTGCTACCGTACCTTGATCCTGCTTGCTGTTTGAAACTAGCTAATAGAAGGCGTTGATTCACTCTGGCACATCAACGGTATGCCCCATAGTTGTCTGAGAAATTCATGTGGCACTTAAATAATGCAATCTTTGTATTATTTCTTGTTTGCTGGACTTTTCAGCACCTGGTGGTCGCCAGACTCCTTTTTCAGTTATATTTCACTTCTATTCATGTAACTGTTGAGGCTAGTCATGGCTATTTGCTGCTTTTAACAAAACTTTGAATGTGTGCTCATGATTTTGATATTGCAGCATAAAACCATTGATAGTGTGCTTGCCAGAGGTGAAAGGTTGGATAGCCTAGTGGAGAAGAGTTCAGATCTAAGTGCTGCCTCACAGGTACAGATGTTCTTATAGTGGTTTATGCTGCCCAAATACGTATGTTATTGCCTATGGGAAATTGGTCAACATGAGCCCTTCATCATGTTACGACCCCTTTGAGTTGCAATACTGCTTGCAAGACATTTCTCTCAAAGTGCAGTATCTTGTTTAATCGCAGCATATTTATATAATCTTGAATTACATATGAATCTTCGCCATTCTATGAAGGGACTGAAAATTTGTTGGACTGCCCTTATAGTGACAATACTGACACTTCCTACGGCTGTCTATGCTGGCTATAACCAATGGGCAACTTGTTTATGATAATGTTGTGCTGACATTTGTCTCACCTGTATGCAGATGTTCTACAAGCAGGCCAAGAAAACCAACTCTTGTTGTACCATCCTGTAAGGAAGTTGTGCATTGGACGGCCGTGGTGTTGTGTTTAGTGGTGCCAGACGAGATATTATGCCGTTTGATTTGCTTTCGTATCTGACACTGGCATATGCATCGTCGTTCTTGCCCATAGTGTTAAAACAAGCTAAGCTAACTTATTCCACAAGTTGGCACACATTTGTGATTCTTTGTAAGTAACATAAACGTGGCCTGTTTGTTATTGTGATGGGAGCTAGCTGTGTTTGCCTTTTGTTTCAGAGCTATGGATGGTTTCATGGTTGAGGTTGATAATGAATTGGTGTTAAGTTTAGCCCACTGATTTTAATACATGGTGAAGAGGCCTAAGCTATTTAGAAGTCCTGTGGGTTTTGCCCCCCCCCTTTTTTTTTCTTACCAGGGATGCAATTCGAATGAAAAAAATAATTGGAAGGGGTACTGTGACCATTAGCAACGGACAAAGTAAACATAATGCGAACAAATTTACAGGAAGGTGAAAGCTAAAAAAATCTCTAGATTGATTCATGTCATTTCAACAATTGACGGCACTAGATCTAGGACCAATTAGCAGCAGCAGCAGCAGCTCGTGGTCAAGAAGACGACGGCGAAGATAACCGCAAGGCCAATCATGGAGACGTGAACACGAACGGTCGTTGCCAGCCCCACCACCTTGTCGGGCAGCGGGAGCACGGTGGCGGTGTCCGTCATGCCGGTGGGCAGCGGCACCGTCGGGTTGCTGCCGATGAACGGATACCCCTCGCCGGCGGCGGCGAAGGTGGGGGGCGGCGCGGCGGAGCCGAGCGTGGGCTGCAGCGGGAAGCCGAAGTGCGGGGCGGGGTGGGTGGGCGGCAGGTCGGCCCCCGCGGTGGGAGGCGGCGGGAGGGTGCCGTCGTGCCGCCCGGGATTGCCTTGCCACTGCTGCGATACACACAGTTTTTGGCAATCCATCAATGAGTTTGAGGAGAGCAGAGCAGGGAGCATGCTGCGGCTTTTGAGTCGAGCAGCAACAAGAGAAATTTAGTTAATTACCATGCCATCGGCGGGCTGCGGCAGCAAACACGCTGCCAAGACGCCGGCGCACAGGAGGCAGAGCACACCCAAACCACCGCAGCGCCGCATCTCCATCTCCATCTTCAAACTGGTTGCCGACGGAGATCCGCCGCTTCGCTTCTTGTAGCCGCGAGCTGCAAACAAATGTACGAGTAGGAGCTAAACCGACAGTGGAGCTGCTGCTCTGCGCGTGAACTCCTTTAACTCCTGCTCTGCTCTGCGCGCAACGCAACAATGGCAGCAGGAGCTGTGGAGTGCGCTGCGCATAATAAAGCGCAGGGCTTGGCAGCAGCGGACCAGCGTCGATGATGACTCTACAGTGGCTAGCCCAGATTGAGCAGGGACAAACAATGCCCCTACCTAAAAGCAAAAGCTCACTGTTTTCTGTGGAGGTTGCGGCAGTAACGAGGCGTTGGAATCGCTGTGCATGTCTCTTCCTCCTCCATGCTCCTGCTTGCTTTCACTGCTTTCTTCTGCGTCGGTCTTTTACCTGCTGATATGATGTCCTTCATGTACTAGTAGGAGTAGTATATTTGCTCTTTCCGGAAGCAGAAGCAGCGCCAGCTCTTTGACCGTCCCGCCATTTGCATTTGTGATGAAAGCAAAGCATGGTTAAATTAAAAAATTACGTACGCTTATAAAGGCGTGCTAATCGCAGGGTAATGAGATGCTAATTACAACGCGACGCTCCTTTCGTGCTCCTCTTTCAACGGGAGCGGCGTGCTGTTACCGTTACGTCATTATTATTTTTTGATTAATGGAGATGGCTCCTGCCTCTGCACCTGTCCTGTCCCCTATCCCTGCTGATTGAGTTGTAAGGTGTCTGTTTTTTCAGAAAAAAAAACGATGCCTGAGTTATATGAAGCGCACTTTAGTATCATTTTTTTCATTTCATCCTTTTCCTTTTCTTTAACCAGACAGCAGTCTTTTTTTTTTGAGTGGACCAGACAGCAGTCAGCAGGTGGAGAGAGGACTGAGAAGCAGCCAGGCCCAGGCATGTTTTGGGTCCGTGTGAAACAACAAGTGGGGGCCCATCTAGTCTAGCCCAGAAGGCGGAGGCGTAGATATGAGCCTTTGTTTTAGGCGTTCTGTTCATAACGGCTTCAACAAATGTATGAAAACAAAGTTAGTAGCACAATACAGGGCTAATATTAATTTACAAAACTCGAATACAACGCAATACTGTTTATACGTACAATCTGAGAAAGAGAAATAATGAATGTATGAAGGACAAACAAACACATATATAGACGGATGTATCTAGCTAATTAATGGTGGTGCCGCCCGTGCTTCTTGGCCTCTTTCTTCTTGTGGTGCTCGTGGATGGCGAAGCCCGCGCTGGCGGCGGCGATCTCCTGCTTCATCCGGTGCGAGCGCGCGTGGTCGGGGTCCTTGTTGGCCTTGTGTTTCTCGTGCATGGCGTAGGCCCCCGCGGCGGCGGCACCGAGCTGGGCGAGCTGCTCCATGTGCTTGTGGTGCTTCATCTCCTCCTTGCGCCGCCGGTCGTCGCCGGCGGCGGCCTCGGCCTCCTTGTTCTTGACGTGGTGGTGGTGGCCCATCGTATTATTAGTTATTGTATTGCTACTAGCTGGCTGGTTAGGGATACGGTTGTGATCGAATTGTGTGCTGGCAATTGTGTGTGTTGGTTGTATGTAGGTAGCTAGATATATAGGGGTGATCGATCGATCCACTTATATAGAGGAGTGCTGGCTGCTAGCTAGTACGTACTACGTGTTGGCAACTTGGCCCAAGGCTGAAGCGAAAACAACGCGTATATATCTTGGTTGCACGCGTTTAAGGCCTTGTTTAGTTCGCAAAATTTTTGAGTTTTGACACTGTAGGACTTTCGTTGTTACTCCATATATTTCAAATTATAAGACATTTCAATAATTTTGGAGAGTCAAAGTTTTTTATGTTTGACCAAATTTATATAATAGAATAATGACATTTATTATATAAACGAAGTATCATAGATTCTTTATTAGTTATATTTTTATAGTACATCAATTTGATATCATAAATTTTTATATTTTTTCTATAATTTTGGTCAAATTTGAGATTGCTTTGACTCTCCAAGATTCTTGGGATGTCTTATAATTTGGAATGGAGGGAGTATTTGACAATTAATGTTCAATTATGGACTAATTAGGCTTAAAAAATTCATCTTATGCTAACCAGTTAGACTGTACCATTAGTTATTTTTTTTCAACTGTATTTAGTGCTCCGTGCATGTGTCCAAAAATTTGATATGACGGGTACTATAGAATTTTTTTTGGGAACTAAACAAGGCTATCTAATGGTGTTATTACGAGCGAGCGAGTTTCTTTTCTCTCCATCTATATATTTATTATTCGTACGGTGGGTGATGGATGCCTGCGTGCAGCCGAGATCGAGTTCGTCGTTGCTTAACCGCGTCGATCGATCCGCATTGTCAGTTAGTTCATGTCGACATCAACAGGCGGCGTCACAGTCACAGAATATATATATATATATATATATATATATATATATATATATATATATATATATATATATATATATATATATATATATATATAATCTGAACAGGAAATACTAGTATTATTAATTATTATATACTATATTTTTCAGCTACTAATCCGGACCGGACCTCCACACATCACTGTTAAGCTACTACACTTAGTCGTCAAGCAAGGTCGTCGATGACTTGCTCGATCATCCAGCAGGGTGTTTCATTTCATTTTCTTGCCGACCGAGAAAGTCTTGTTCACTCCGTGTCCGTGTGTGTGGCTACAAGTCAAAACACTGTCTGATGTATCTGTCGTATTCGTGCCCTCGTGTGCAGCACGAAGACACAACACGGATCGGACATGAACAGTTGAACACGTATTAGCTACCTGGAGTATCTAGATTCATCTGACCTTCCTAATACTTCCTCTGTCAAAATATAGTGCAATTATAGATTTTGTGCTGATCAAGCTAGTTTAAGTTTGACCAAATTTATATATAGTAATAAATAGTATTAGCTTATGTCTTCAAATAAATTGAATTTAATGGTACTTACGTATGAATGTCATTAATTTTTTATATAATTTAGTTAAAGTTCAAACTATTTGATTTATCAAAAAGTGAGAATTGCATTCTTTTATACTTGGATGGAGGGAGTATATAGCTAGCTAGGATTCGTTCCGAAGCAACCAACTAAACCAATTTCGGAGCCAAAACAAAGCATAACGCGTCAACTACGACGTTCACGCGTTGTTAAAATAATCCGGCTACGCGCCTTGGATCGTCAACGTCGATCCATCCATTCCATCCTATATAAACATGGGCAGATTTCCATCACACCTCATCACATCCATCATCCATCTCGACGATCCAAGCAGCACAAGAACGTCGTCTCTGATCACCACCACCACCACCACTGAATCAACAAGCTCGCAGCAGCTCTGTTCTAGCTTAGGCCGGCGTCCGTCCGCACCGTCCAAATGGCGCACCACTTCCTGGGCAAGCACCACAGCAAGGCCACCGCCGCCGGCGAGGCGCCGCCCAAGGTCACCGACTGGCGCAAGGAGGAGAAGCACCACAAGCACATGGAGCAGCTCGCCCAGCTCGGCGCCGTCGCAGCGGGAGCGTACGCCGTGCACGAGAAGCACAAGGCCAAGAAGGACCCCGACCATGCGCACTCCCACAAGATCAAGGAGGACGTCGCCGCCGCCATCGCCGTCGGCAGCGCAGGCTTCGCCTTCCACGAGCACCACGAGAAGAAGGACGCCAAGAAGCACCGCCGCAACGGCCACCGCCATTAGTGTAGTGTGTGTGCACCGCGCACCACATATAGCATATATATACAGATATATACTGTATATATAGTACAATAAATTGGACGTACTATCGTAGTCCTACTACTACTGTATGTGTGTCGATCCTGTACTGCTTATTCACATTGCATTGATTTATTATTTATTCATGTTACTGTTTTTTTTGTCCGTATTGTTTCGGGGTCTTTAACGATTCAGTATGTATGTTGAACACACTGGCACTTTTTGTTTTTTTTGATAAATGAACACACTGACACTTTATGCAGCAGTCAGCAGCTAGCTCGCTCAAAAAACATCAGGGAAAATAATCAAAATATATAGTCCTCGGCTACTGCTGTGGGCTTATGAGCTGATAATATGTAGGCAGGCTGAAGCCCAGTTTGGCCTTGATTGGGCAGCCGACAGCCCACATCTCGCCCTCTCGGAATGAAAGAGAGGATAGACAGAGGGGCGACTCGGGCGGCGCCCACCCCTGCCACCGTGCTCCCCCACTCCCGACCTCCCCCTCCACCTCGACTCCGCCGGAGTAGGGCGTCGGAAGCCCGTGCACCTGCGGGGAAGGCGGCGGCGGGGCCTCTCCTGTGCTGCGAGTAGGCACGGCCACGCACGACGTGTTGCGCCGAGTGCCGGGCTCGGTGGCGGCGGCAGCCCGGGGCTGCGGATCCGGCATCCTGGGAACCGGATCTGCACCCCTCCCACCCCCCGCCCCCACCACCACCACGGCAGGCTTGTGCCAGGCATGGAGGCGGCTGCGGCGGCCCGGGGCAGCGCGACCCCCTAGCCGGATCTATGCGGGGCGGCGGCGGTTTCCACCACGCGGGAGCGTCCGTCGCGGCGCGTAGCCGGTTGCGCGTGGTCGCCGGCGGGCGGATCCGGCGCCCCGGGCCCGGAGGCATGTTGAGGGGTCCCCGACGCCCATGAGCGCCAGCGGCGGCATCCCCACACAGGGGTGTCCGTTGTGGGCGCGCGGGCGTGTGCCATGGTGGCCGGCGGCCACCTCTGCTGTGGTCGTGGCCGCGGCTCGAGATGGCGGCAGCAGCGGCAGAGGGCGCATGGTGCTGCGACGACTGGGGGATGAGGGATTTGCCAGACGAAAGTCTTGCTCGGCCTCTAGCCGGGCCGGCTGCGACGACGTTCAGTAGACGCCGTGTTCCCCCTTGGGGGCGTTGTCGAGGTGCCCTCCTCTCCCTGACAGGTCTCTCTCGGTGAAAACCTTGCCTGAGTTCGCTCAGGCGGGCAGCGGGGCGCCCTCGGCGTCGTTCCTTCCTTGAAAGCGTCGTCGTTGGATAACCTGTTTCGTTGCAGCCTGCGGCTGTGGCTCGTGGCAGTCGGGAGCGGCGTTCCCCTCCTCGGAGCTGTCGTTGCTTGAGAACCAACCAACTCAGCATATGACATTGATGGCTGGCTGGCGGCTAGAGGTTGTCTCGTCGTTGTCAGCTGGCTGCTTGCAGCGAACCACGACGGCAACTAAGTGCAGTATGGGGCAGCGTCAATGGACGGCGCTTGCAGCTACGACTTCGCGAGACGACTTGGCTTGCAGCGGACCGTGGTGCGGTACATCGTCGGAAGACGGCGCAAGCGACCACCCTAGCTTCCTAAGGCCGGCAATAGCTTTGTAGCTATCCGTGGTTGTGCCACATTTCCACCCTTATGATAGGGTGTGCGTGTTTTTTCTATTCGTGATTATGCCACAAATTTGCTCATGTGCTTGGGTTCTAGAATTGGTTTAGACCTAGTTTAGATAGGTGGTTGTTGAGGTTTTAGTCTGGTTTTCCCAAATTAACTGAGCAATGTGGGTTTTGTCTCATTTTCCCTAAAAATGAGGCCTCTGACCTGTGGTCTGCCACACTTTTTGAATATAATTCGGGTGGGGATACTCTCCGCCCCCGTGACCATTCAAAAAAACATCTTGCCCTCTCGGGTTTCCAATTATTACTGCTTGCTTCGTCGTCCTACTCCTAGCAGACATTTGATTTTCCTCCTCAAAACAAACAAATTGTTCCTCTTTTTTTTTCTCTCTTTGGCATATAATTAAGCCAAGATGCACATACTATATATACCGTATACATGGTGGCATGGTGCCTTACAGCCTGAGAGAAATATATATATATATATATATATATATATATATATATATATCAGTGTTCTAAAAAACATTTTTAAACGTCGTTTAATCTTGATTAAACGCTGAACGGTGGCCAAGCGTTGCGTTTAATCACAGTGTCTTTTAATCACAACACACGTTTAATCATGTTCAATCTACGTTTAATCACAAAAAACTCTAAACCATAGGCAAGCGTTCGCCTAGCGTCTAGCGTTTTTTAGAACCTTGATATATATATATATATATAGCAGTCTGATGTATTATTGTTACATGGTGCACGGTGTCTTACGTTTTAATTATATTTGGAACTGATGAGAAAGTACTAT
Organism: Panicum virgatum; assembly: GCF_016808335.1. Classification (NCBI taxonomy): domain Eukaryota; kingdom Viridiplantae; phylum Streptophyta; class Magnoliopsida; order Poales; family Poaceae; genus Panicum; species Panicum virgatum. The sequence goes on along the minus strand of NC_053140.1, from coordinate 61,746,513 downwards.
GGTGATCGATCATTTTGCTTAACTACCTTTTGTTTGTGTGCCTCATCATAATAAAGAGGTGAAGAGGTGGAGCCGTGGAGATGGAGACGAAAAGGAACCATACATATGGATACGATCAGAGGGCCGAATAGTCCTCCAAATCTAAACAATTCGTGGGTAGAGGGTTATATTTAAAAAAAAACTTGCGAATTTTGAGGATTAAAAAATGCGAGGCCAGCGAATTAGATGTCAAATATCAAATTTTTTGTCTGCAGCTCCGTTCCGGTGCCGACCAAATTCACTATATCTTTTAAGAATATGTGCGTGTTGCACGTACATGTATGCTTGCTAGTAAACATTAAACAGTGAAAAAAAATTCCACCGACAACAGTCGATACAAGAAACAAAGAGCTGATCGAGATGACTTGTTCCATAATGATCATACACAATACTATACTATGCGTAACTTAATAATTGCATTATATTAATAATGATGGTTACACACGCACAGAGGGTCGTTCCTGCCTGCCCGCCGAAGCATGCAGCAGAGTAGTGATTTACATTCACTACTAGAAAACGGACCAAAGATCTAGACAAAGGTATTAGCTGCTTTTGCAACCGGTACTGATGCGTGTGTACCGGTTGATGGCACAAACCGGTGCCTAAAGGGCGGACAATGTCACCGGGTTTTGCCATGACCCGGTGCCGCCACGTGCCCACAACAAAGGCACCGGTTGGTAACTTCAACCGGTGACTATACCTATTGTTTGCCACCGGTTGTTGAGCACCAACCGGTGCCTTTGAGCCACGCCTATAAATACCCCTCCCCCTCCCCTCTCCAAGCTGCCGTGAACTCACTGTTCATGGCAGCTGAGTGAGGGAGGGGAGGTGAATTTTTGTTTTTTTCAAAAAAAGTTAGTTATTTGTTTTCATAACTTAGCAATTGGTTTTTAGAAGCAGTTATCACTTAATTTAGTTTATATATATGATAATTATTTTTAGTTGTAGCATTTTATTGTAGTTATATGCGTTATCAATTTATTTGATATGTGAATACTATCAAATTATTGTATTTATATATTTTATCAATTTATTTGATAAGTGAATACTATCTATTTATTATAGTTATATGCATTATCAATTATATATTTGAATTCAAATTTTGTATGGAAATATTATCAATTACATATGCAAGGGTGCTTTATTTAGTTCCCTTCAAAATTCCAAAACTTTATAAGATTCCACATTCGAGATGCATGCTGCGCCAATTCAAGACCCGCAGCTCAGCTAGGCCAGAAGGCCACATGCGTCGTTTCTTATACAAAAATATAAAGTTTCATATGGAGAAACAAAGTTTTTACAGTCATGCAGTCAGAAGGCCATATGCATCGTTATAATTTTGTAATTCAGTTTTATTAATAGCGTATTCAATATTAGTTATAAATTGATAGTATGAATGAACTATTTGTACACTACAATGATGTATATAAATGTATTGTGGACCCAGATGAGTCGGCAATGGATGTACATGGCCGACCGGCGTTCAAAGGAGTTCATTGATAGCGTGCATGAATTCATAGAAGCGGCCGAGAAACACAAGTATGACGGTTTCGTTCGTTGTCCATGCAAATTCTGTAAGAATGAGAAGGATTACTCACCATCAAGAACCATCCACAGTCACTTGTTCAATAATGGTTTCATGCCGAACTACTATATTTGGACCAAGCATGGTGAAAGAGGAATTATGTTGGATAATAATGTAGAAGAAGATGACATGATTCCTGACTTTGCAGCCAATTATAATGCCTTTTTCAATGACACTGCAATGGGTGAGCCTGAAGAAGATACTGAAGGATACGTTGTAGAAGATGATCTTGGTCAAATGCTGCGTGGAACTGAGGAAGGTTGCGAAACAGAAAAGGAATCGAGAGATCTGAAGCGTATGTTGGAGGACTATAGAACATTGTTTTACCCTGATTGCAAACAAGACCAAAAGAAGTTGGGTACGACATTGAAATTGTTGCAATGGAAGACATCAAATGGTTTGTCTGCCAAGGGATTCGAGGAGTTGCTGAAACTTATAAAAAACTTACTCCCTGAGGGTAACACCTTGCCGGCGACAACATACGAGGCAAAAAAAGTTGTTTGTCCTTTAGGATTAGAGGCACAGAAGATACATGCTTGTCCTAATGACTGCATCCTATATCGAGGTGAGTATAAAAATTTGGATTCATGCCCTGTATGCAACGCATGCCGGTATAAGATCCCTCGAGGTGATCCATGCGACGTTGAGGGGATGCGTGTCAAGAAGAGGGTGCCTGCCAAGGTGATGTGGTATTTCCCTCTAATACCACGTCTGAAACGTTTGTTCATGAACAAAACGAATGCTAAATTGAGGCGATGGCACAAAGAAGAACGTAAGCAAGACAATATGTTGAGACACCCCGCTGATGGGTCGCAGTGGAGAAAAGTGGACAAAACATTCCCAACATTTGCAAATGATATGAGGAATATAAGGTTCGGATTAAGTACGGATGTCATGAATCCTTTCGGTGAGCAGAGCAGTGGCCATAGGACCTGTCCTGTGACACTCTATATATACAACCTTCCTCCCTGGTTGTGTATGAAGCAGAAATTCATTATGATGCCGATGCTTATTCCCGGCCCGAAGCAACCCGGTAACGATATAGATGTGTATCTGAAACCACTGATTGAGGATCTTCTATTGTAGTGGAAAGAGGAGGGTGTTAGTATGTGGGATGCACACGCAGAGGATCATTTTAATCTTCGTGCATTGCTTTTCGTAACCACCAATGATTAGCTAGCACTAAGTAACCTCTCCGGACAATCCAATAAGGGTTATAGGGCATGCACCCATTGTTTAGAAGAAACCGACAGCACGTACCTCAACCACTATAGTAAGATCGTGTATATGGGTCATCGTCGATTTCTTCCGATCAAGCACCCATTAAGGAGGAGGCATGCTCACTATGATGGAAAGACAGATCATCGTACCAAGCCTAGGCACCATTGTGGGAAAATGGTGTTTGAAATGGTCAAAGATATAAAAGTAGTATTTGGAAAAGGACCCTGCTGCAGATTAGTGCAGAGTGATCATGGACGTGCACCTATGTGGAAGAAAAAGAGTATTTTTTGGGAGTTACCTTATTGGGAAGTCTTAGACGTCCGCCGCGCAATTGATGTGATGCACCTAACAAAAAATCTTTATGTGAACCTTATAGGCTTCCTTGGTGTCTACGGTATGCCAAAGGATACATTGGAAACGCGGCAAGATCTTCAATGTATGAAACAACGGGCCGCCCTACATCCAGTAAAAAGGGATAAATGACGTCTTTATCTAGGTCCTGCGTGCTACACTCTTAGTAAGGAAGAGGAACAAAGTATGTTCGACTGTTTGAACAGTATTAATGTCCCATCAGGCTACTCTTCGAATATAAAGAGGCTACTGAACTTGGAAGAGAAGAAATTCGCACACGTAAAGTCTCATGACTGTCACGTGTTGATGACGCAATTGATTTCAGTTGCACTTAGAGATATTCTACCAGCTAATGTTCGAGCAACAATTATAAAGCTATGCGCCTTTCTCAACATAATTTCTCAGAAGGCAATCGATCCATCGAGTTTAAGCAGGCTACAAGAGGATGTTCTCCAAAGTTTAGTCAGTCTTGAAATGATATTTCCTCCATCATTCTTCAATATTATGACGCATCTTTTAGTTCACCTGGTTAAAGAGATTGGTATTCTCGGTCCTGTTTTCCTTCATAATATGTTCCCTTTTGAACGATACTTTGCAGTCCTAAAGAAATACGTTCGTAATCGGGCTTGTCCAGAAGGAAGCATTGCGAAGGTTTACGTCACAGAGGAGGTCATTGAGTTTTGTGTTGACTATGTGGAAGAACACTGCCCAATTGGGATTCCAGTATCACGTCATGAGGGGCGGCTGATTGGAAAGGGCACCTTGGAAGAAAATCAGTAAATGCCACAGATCATGCCACGTTGAGCAAAGCACATCTCACAGTTCTGCAACAATCAGCCTTGGTGGCTCCATACATGGAGGAGCACATGCAAATTGTGCGAAGCATATACTCTTTGAAGCCTGAGACATGGATTACAAAATATCATAACGATACATTCGCCACCTGGTTGCAGAAGGAAGTCATGGCCAACGATCAAATTCATGAGCAGCTAGTTTGGCTGGCCAGGGGTCCGGCAAATTCAATCCTGATGTACCATGGATATGAAATTAATGGTTACACATTTTATATAAGAGCCCCAGATAACAAGAACACCAATCAAAATAGTGGTGTCCGTATAGATGCCACCGACTCTAGTGGCCAAATGAACTCATATTTTGGTTACATTGAAGATATCTGGGAACTCGACTATGGGCCGTTGAAGATACCTCTATTTCGTTGTCAATGGGTTAAACTCACAGGAAAGGGTGTCGATATCGACGAGTACGGAATGACAACGGTAGACCTCAAATATCTTGGCTATCGAGACGAACCATTCATCCTAGCTAAAGATGTCACTCAAGTTTTCTATGTGCAGGACATGTTGTAGTGAAAATGGCCTCTCATGCCATATTTCAATATAATGTTTTGTTGATTGATATAGACAACATAACACTTGGACTAATATGATTGTTAAGATGACCATTCTCAGGCTTTTAGGTTCAAGTGATGATAAAAAGAAAATAGGCGTAGATAGGCCCGAAGGGCCGCACCTACGGTGCAATTTGCTCATCTTCGGTCCAAAGGACAAGAATTGAAGAGACCGTGAAGAAATCCAAGTCGAAAATATCAAAACGAAGACAATTTGCTATCATTGGTTAAACCGATGATGAGCAAATTGCACTCATCGGTGCAATGAACACAGAAGCTGCGAGTTAGGGTTTGACACCGGATTAACTGGCGTTGGGTGTTTTACACTCACCGGTGTAATGGACTTGGAGTCCAAAGAAGCAGCAGGAGTTTTACAGGCACCGGTTAAACCGGCGATCAAGGCAAAGTGAACGTCGGTGTAGTTGTCCAGAGAGTTGGTTTTCGGGAACTCTGGGATAGTTACATGCACCGGTTAAAACTGGCGATGAAGATATATTCACCGGTTGATTACGTCGGTTGATTAAGGTAGCCGTTGAAGTATAACGGCTAGTTGGAAAAAAGTGCTAACCGGTTAAATCGGTGATGACACAAAGTGGATCATCGGTTTAACTGGTGATAGCGCTTTTTGTCAGCCACTTTTCCAACGGCTCTTTTGGGGTGTGTGGGCTATATATACCCCCAAGGCCGGTTGCTGCATAAGGCTGGACACCAGAAAAGTTGAAAGAAGTGTTGCCCAAGCAAACTAACATCTCCAACCATCCTAGCAAAGCTTAGTGTCATATCTAGCTTGTGAGAAGCTTTGAGAGAGTGCTTTGTGCACTTGTATAGGGATTAGTTCTTGCGAGAGCTCCCTTGAGCAAAGTCTTGCTGCGGCAAGCAACCGTGTACTCATCGTGTGACTCTCCGACTTGGTGTGGAGCGACAACGACACTTTGTGCGGGGAAGGAGACCCCTCTTGGTGAGAAGCTCCAATAGTGAAGACGGTGCCATTGGTGACGCTTTGAGAGAGACGGTGACGGTGGTCTTGTCTTGGTGACTTGGCGCCACTTAGCCTTTGCTTGCCGAAAGTCTTGGTGGCGAACGCAAGACGGTGATCAAGCGAAGAGACTTGTCATCACACTTGTTCGTGTTGGACAAGTGGCCGTGGACGTAGGGAGGGACTTGGTGTCCTAACCGAACCACGTTAAATCGTGTGTCTTAGTGTCTTCACGGGAGTTTGCATATTCTCTCCCTTACCTCTTTACTTATCGTATTATGTTTCCGCATTTACTCTATCTTGCGTGCCTTTATTTTCCTAGTTAGTTTGATTAGGATTGGTTATAAGTTGCAAGTCTTTTAGGGGTAAGTAGAGAGTAGCATAGATAAACCTTAGTCATAACTAGCATGTGTAGGATGTGTTAGGTTTATCTCATGCAAATAGATTGAGCCCTAGGATAGAAAGCGATTAGCGACCCTATTCACCCCCTCCCCCTCTAGGGTTGGACACCCCAGTGATCCTTACACATGTCTAGCAAACTGAGAAAGGACAAGTCCAGGAATAAACCAAGTTTTGTAGGTGCCGGAGATGAGCCAAAGCACCATATTGTTCTGGCAGGAAAAAGGAAAATTGTGGGAGTCGATGATGTCACAGATGAAGAAGAATACAATAAAGTTGAAGATATGACTCCGTTCGCAGTGGATGTTGACACAAGTATTCTTTTAGCCGAAGAGGAGGCTCCGTACGCACGTCATGATCATAATGAAGGGACGATTGTAAAGTGAACCATCGTTAATATTCCCTTAGTTGAATGATTATGTCTTGTAATATTTTCTATGAACATTATCAGATTTCTTATGCAATGAATTGATTTATTGGGTAATTAAATGATTTATTATGCAATTATTTGATTTATTATGCAATTAAAATGATTAGTTATGCACCTAAATGATTTATCATGTAGTAATTAGAATTATTGTGCATTTAAACAATTTATTATGCAATTATTTGATTTATTATGCAATTAAAATAATTAGTTATGCGCCTAAATGATTTATTATGTAGTAATTAAAATTATTGTACATTTAAATGATTTATTATGCAATTATTTGATTTATTATGCAATTTAAATAATTAGTTATGCACCTAAATGATTTATTATGTGGTAATTAAAATTATTGTGCATTTAAATGATTTATTATGAAATTATTTGATTTATTATATTTTATTATGCAATTAAAATAATTAGTTATGCACCTAAATGATTCATTATGTAGTAATTAAAATTATTATGCATTTAAATGATTTATTATGCAACTATTTAATTTATTATAATTTATTATGCAATTAATATGATTAGTTATACAATGAAAAGATTTACTATTCAATTAATCGATTTTGTAAATAACCTATTGGCACCGGTTGAAGGTTTGAACCGGTACCAAATTTTTGGCAAAAAAAAAAGTGGCGCGCGGGAGTCGAACTCGGGCCTCTGCGATTAGAAAACTTAGGGTTACCACTGCGTTACACGGTGCTCTCGGTAGGTTTGGCGGCAAAAGCTTTAAAGTATAAATATTTTAGCAGCCTTAGGCACTGGTTTTTTTGTTACTAACCGGTGCCTTAGGCACTTTTCAACTCCCGCCCGTTGTAGCTCTAAGGTCCCGGGTGGAATTATCACCCGGTGCCTTTGGGTTACCTAAGACACCGGGTGGGTTACAAACCGGTGCCTTAGCCCCTCAAAGGCACCGGCTGAAATTATCACCCGGTGCCTAAGGCCTTCGGTGTATATAAGGTTGTGCCTGGTTTCTTGTCTTCTTCCTCACTTCTTCCTTCCACGCACCACGCCGATCGTCCTCCGCCGCCGCCCCGCGCGCTCCGCCGCCTCGCCTTGACCTCTCCGGCTTCCTCAACGACCCCTCGACGCCGAACCCCGGTGCGCCGCCGCCATTCCCTTTGGCGCCTTATCTGCGCGCCTCCTCGACGCCGGCCTCCCCTGCGCGCCTCCTCGACGCCGGCCGCCTCGACGCCGGCGCCCCTTCGGTTGCCGCGGCCCCCTCGCCGTGTCGATGCCGCCTTGACGCCGCCGTCCCTTGGACTACTGCCGCCCCTTCTCGCCGTAAGTGCAGGTCGGCCGGCCAGGCCGCCAGAGCGCCACCGCCCTTTTTTTTAGTTTTATGACAATTAGAAGATAATTAGGATAGAATTATTAGTGATTTGGTAGAGAATTTGAGAATTAGGGAGAATTATTAGTGATTTGGAAGAGAATTAGAGAGATCAAAGTAGAGAATTACGGAGAATTATTAGAGAATTAGTAGAGAATTAGTGGACAATTAGAGAGATTTAGTAGACAAATAGAGAGAATTAGAGAATTAAAAAGAATTAGTTAGAGAATTTAGTTAGAGAAGGAAATGGAGAGAATTTAGTTAGAGAGAATGTAGTCATTATTTTTTTGCCATTATTTGATATTATCTAGAATTTAGTTATTTCATATATAGAAGGAAATGAAGAGAATTTAGAGAGACAATTTAGAGAGAATTTAGTTATTTCTATTATTATGTCTTATGTAGTGTATAATTGTGTCATTGAAAGATTTTATTTAATCATGTATTTAATGGTTAGACGACGACGACATGTATTTCACTGTATAATGTAATGACGACGACGAGTAATGACGACAACAATGAGTAATGACGACGACGAGTAATGACGAGTAACGACGACGAGTGATAATTTTATGTATAATTTTTGATTACATGTATTGCATTTGTAATTTAGATTGATTTAAATTAATTCTCAAGCTCAAACCTGTTCGTATTCGCTCTCTAACTCACTCACGCATTCGCCGTCCCTCGACTCTCGACCTCGACCCTGGATCTCGACTCTCAACCCCGTCTGTAGCAGCACCGCCTAAACTAAACCGGCTTAAATGCACTAACCATCATCTTAATACTTAATCAAGTTACAGTGCACTTAAAACGGTGTAATCTGACAGGCTGTCGGGTAAATCCCGATTAAACTATTGTACTCTAGGATCACAATTGCACTAGTAGACCCGTACGAAGACGAGCATAGATGATACAAGCATACAGAAATACTCAAATAATTTACAATACAGGTTTTACCTAAAAGGTTTGAAAACAAACTACAGAGTTTAAATACACAGCGAAAGTTTAAAAAAACTGAGTTCGAAATACACTACGATAACCACGACGACGGTACAAGGTGAGCGCCACATCCTGCCCACCGATGTGATGCCGATCTGCCCGACCTTCACGGAGAAGACGGGACCCACTCGACAGTCCACCCAGGAGGAAGTGGTTGTCCAACCCAGGATGCACAGACCTCCTCGAAGTCAGCGGAGACACAACCTACTCAAAGGGGTTACAACAACAACCCTGAGTATACTAATACTCAGCAAGTCTTACCCGACTATGGTATATACTTAGCTGACTCCTAGACATGCAAAGCTATTTGGCTCTGGAGTTATTTTGCTGAAAAGCTACTAATAATGGATCCTTACTTTCAGTATTTTAGCTCAAGTTTATTATACAAATACCGACTAGATTTGCCTGTACATCTAGAGCACGCATGGTTAATCACATTATATTTTCAGAGTACCACAACCATACCTCATATTCTCAACTTTCCATTTCCAATTCCATCATTTACTACGATGTGATAGAGAGATCCAGGTTCTCATATCCGCAAGTCACGGCGAATCGATTCGATTTAACCTTGCAAGGTAGACCTAACCAACACGACACATGTAAACCCCATCGGGCCACACGCATCAACTGTTTCCATGTTACCACGACATCTGAATCGCGCCTGCTAAAACCCAGGTGTTGGGCCCCTCACGGCGAACTCCCAGAGAACTCGAAGGTGACATCCATCCAACACCCACCAACTCCCACGCCCAGCGTAGCAGGTAGGGATTCAAAGTATCGTTGTAAAGCGGTACACAGCTTACCGGTTTCGACTACCTCCTACTTCTGGCATGTGGTTAGTACTGTTCAATCCTCGATCAGTAGTGCCAACAACGGTACGATCCTTAATCGACACAGGTGGAGACTCACTTTCCATACTTTCCATATCCATAACCAAATTCATCTCCGCCCGGTCTCCATTTTTCCTTTCTTTCCCAAAGATTCATTCTCTGACAACCCTTTCATAAGTGACAAGGACCTATATCTCGCGAGTGACAGGAATCACTCGACTTCTACCGAATCCTAATTAAGCATTACAGTACTAACGACCTGTACACTAGTAGAGACTCATAGGTACCTAGGGAGAGACATGAATACTAGGGTTTCATTCAATTCCTAGAAAACTTAATGCACAATACTTAAATAATAACATTGAATACTGAAGTAGGGGTTATGCTCCGGGGCTTGCCTTGCAGGTCAGTAGGGTTAGTGATTTTTTTGGGAGCTTGATCAATGACTTCTCCTGGCTGCGGTTCTCCTGCGGAAGGCTCCTGGACAGGCTCGGCAATCAGCTCGTAGGCGACTTCGGTTTTAGCATATATACGAATAAAAATATGACATGCATGAGACTCATGAAATGATGCAATGAAATGCAACACACGCAGGGGCGGACCGGCGGAGCAGGGCACGCTCCAGGGGTGGCGCAGGGGCGCACGCAGGCGACCCATGGCGGCGCCATGGCAGGGGCGACGGCGGCGCGCGGTGTCCTCGCTGGCGGGGTGAAGGACGGCGGGGAGAGGGGCAGGCTCGTGTCCAGGGAAGCCCGGGGGTCCCGGGGCGCGCGGCGTGGCGTGCGGTCACGAGCAAGAGGGGGCCCCGCGGGGTGCGCCGGTGGTGGCGCGTGGCGGCCACGGCGGCGAGGTGGCGTTCCGACGCCGGCGGCCGCGGAATCAAGGGGAAAAGAGGCCGGGGAGTAGGAGGAGCTTGCGGGGATGCTCACCGCGGGCTCGAATCGGTCGGAGGACGGCTGGAGAGGGAAGTTCAACGGCGAGGCGAAGCTTCGGGGGCGGACGACGATGGCGGATGGCGGCGGCGGCCCGATTCCGGCCGGTTAACGGCCTAATCGAGGTCGGAGCGGTGCGGCGTGGGTGCGGGGCGAGGCGAGGGAGGTTGGGGGTGCGAGGAGTTGAGACGAGGCAGCGAGGAGTGGCCGGTGCGACGAGCTCTGCTCGCGTCGGCTCGACGTGCTCCGAGGAAGGAGAAGAGGATGGAAGGGAGGAAAACGAAAACGGCACCGCGACCGGATAAGCTCGAGCTCGCTCGGTAGTCGATCGTCACGATGGCCGACGCGTGGAGGGACTCGCCGTCGGCCACAGTCGCCGGTATGGGTGGAGGGTGACACCGTGGCGAGCACAGTAGCCAAACAGTAGAGTTCAATGAATTTTGGACCGAATTTGGCTCGCGTTTGACCATCCTAAACTCAAACTTTGATATAGAAACTTGAAATTTGGCCAAAATAAAAGTTGTAGAGGAAGAGAAGATCTACAACTTTCGTTTTGGGCGAAAGTTGATTTGAAGCTCGGATCAAGGAGAAAAACGTAGACGAACACGGCTAAAACAATGTTTACTAAGCGAACACGATTGATGCTAATGACGCGTTTAAGCCATGATTAGCGATTAAACACTTGATTAGCGAGCACGATTAACACAGGGGTGTTACACCGTCCCTCGACTCTCGACCTTGACCCTCAACCCTAGACCTCGACCCTCAACCCCGTTCCTCGACCTGGTTCCTCGACCCCGTTCCACGACACACACACACACACACACACACACACACTCCCACTCCCACTAACACACACACACACACACACATACACACACACACACACACTGTCTAATAGACTCTAACACACACACACACACACACACACTCACACTTTAACACAATTGTATAAAGTATCGACACACACACACACACACTCACACACACACACAGACACACACACACACACACTCTAACACACACACAAACACACCCTAACACACTCTAACACATTTATATAAAGTATCGACCCTCGACCCTTGACACACAAACACACTCACTCACTCACACACACTCACACACTGACTCACACACACTAACTCTCTCTCTCTCTTTCTCTATCCCACTAACACACAAACACACAGACACACACACCCACACACACACACTGACTCACACACACACTCACTAACTCTCTCTCTCTATGTCCCTCTAACATAGACACACACACTCTCTCTCTCTCAAACACGCATATTCGTTCAAAGAATTGAATTCTCCTACATCATTTAAGGATGGACACATACTCTAACACATTTTTATGGTTTCAGTTAAGGATGGACCCCTTCGGTGATGACAAGGTCGCCAAGCAATACATGTTGGACGCAATAAATGAAGATACGAGAGCCAACACCACCCAGCCAATCACTAAAGAAGATGCTCGGATAGCTGATTCGTTCCTGAATATGTCTGGAGATGCCGATGAAGAAGATGATGACTTTGCGTCGCCGCCCAATCAACAGCAGCATGTTCCTGTATGAATCTTAAAACTATATGCATGGTGACTTTGGTAGATTAGTTTTATGATTAACATATCTTTTCTGTAATTTAGTCGACCTCCGCATCAACTTCATTGAGCTAGTCAAAAGGGAGATGCCTACCAACCAAGAAAATGGAGGGAAGACAGGTCGTCACAGAAGTGGACGCAGAGGGCTGTCCAAGTGCTCCAGAGGCTGCTAGCACAAAATTTGTCAACCAATGTGGGGTTATTGTTCGGGCAAGAATTCTGATCACCACAAGACTATGGAAAACGAGCAAACCCAAAGAACAGCAACACGCCGTGCCTGCACATCAGAAGGAAATGCTGTGGGTAGAACTCAAGGATATGTTCACTCTTCCTGAAGGAGTTGACCAAGAACTTGTGAAGAAATGTGCCTTGAAAAAGATGGCCCTTGCCTTTGCAACTTTCAAGAAGAAGTTGTACATCAATTACATCAAGAAGGATAAGGAGCCGAACTGGGACGATCTTCCTCAGGTTAAACCATACTGGGAGGAGTTCAAATAATACAAACTATCAGAGGAAGCCCAAGACAAATCCGAACAGGCCAAGGTGAATACAGCAAATAAGAAGTACAGCCACCACCTTGGGGCTGCCGGGTACAAGAAGTCAGTTAAAAAATGGAAGAAGATGGAGTAGGACCTTATGGATAGAGGCATCAGGCCGACGACTTGGGATTGGCCGGATAGATCCAAGTGGTGGTTATTTGCTAATGGCGTGACACTAAACCAGTTGGATGGAAGTTTGGTCGTGCCCGACCATATGCAAGAAGTGTCCCGTGATCTAGTCGCTGCAATAGATGAGACCCAACAAGGAACATTCCAGCCTCAAAGGGAGAATGATGAGCTGACAAGGGCATTAAAGAATCCGGAACACCCTGGACGAGCCCGCGGCATCGGTGTGGTCCCATGGAAAGTTGCTTGGGCCGGAGATTCCTCTTACAAGACTCACTGAAAGAGCAAAGCCGAACAGGAAGAGAAATTTTGTGCCATACAAGAAGAGATGAACAGGAGGGTTGCGTCCTTGGAATCTCAGATGGACGCCAGGGTCAATGAGGCAGTGCAGCTAGCTCTGAGCCAAAGGGGCACTACTGGTTCGCACCCGGATGCTGTGATAAGCCCGGCCTCTCAGCGACGCAGCAGCTGTGCATCCACGGCGGCGCCCGACGTACAAGAGGAACAGCAACCCCAGATTGAGCCAACGACGGTAGATGACAAGAGGTATCCAGTGGATGATGTCACCATGCCGACACCGTGCGAGCTTCATGTGCGAGCAAGAAATATATCCATTCATTTCGCATACGGGTCAGCCCTGCCCCTCAATCCTTCTACTACAATTCATGGAAGGCCGATACCCCCTGACTACACCTCCGTCACAGTCGAGCAGATAGTTGGAAACAATGAGGATCTTGAGCTCGACTTCGTTGGAGGGGATGGAGAGAAGACATTGGGATACACACTGCACGGGATCATTCTATGGCGCAAGGCCGACATCAAACTTACTGCAAGCACAATGGCTCCCGTGCAGACCGTTCGACCGTCTCCGCGTCCTCCCTCACCGTCGTCCCCACAACCACCTCCTTCACCATCGTCTCCGCCGGCGCAAAGGGCCACGAGTACTCCAACTCCTCCTGCACCAGAAAAAGGAAAGAAAAAGACAACATCCCTCCCAGCGGCTGGACCCTCAAAGAAGAAGCAGAAAATGGTCGAAAGAAAAATAACCTACAAGAAAACCGCTGAGGAGTTGGAAGAGGAGACTACTCGATATATAAAAGAACAATTGAAGCCTAAAGTCCCCCGCCGAGGGAAAAGGTACCTCTAGAACTAGGGAAAAAGCTTCTCGCAAACCTAGACAACCCACCAAAACCGAAAAGCTTACCCTCGGACTATGATCGTACTCTGACAAAGACACACAACGTGAGAAATCTGAAGAAAAAAATGTGGCAAGACCATTCCTCAGCTTGGCACACAACAAAAAGAACTCGAGCCCCTCCGGGTGCCAGGGTTGTCACTCCTACACCCGACGGACGTACAACTCCAGGCGGACCTACAGGCCGCGATATTTCTTTCTGAAACTGGATTAACGCTAGAGGAGGCAACGGGGCAAGTGGAGGCGGAAATCCCTGTCACTCCCATTCTTACTCCATTCCAGCATGGAAAACCTTTTGTCACTGTGGAAGAGGAGAAAAGTCTAGGCACGCAGATGTTCAATTTGCATAGATGGTACCTGCGAATGTCGAATGACGAAGGGAAAATGTTTGGAGTCAAGTATCGTGACCATGATTTCTTACGCGGGGAGGACGACTTATGGGTGTACTTCGAAAATTTATATCACATTTACCATCGACAAGCCTTCGACGCCTCTATCATCACCATTTGGGTTTTGTAAGTATCACTTACCTCTACATTAATACTTTTTGTTAACAAGAACATAATTATATGTGTGCATTATAAATTTTCTATTGTATCGTTTAGACAGGAGACCCAAAGAAGCTGAAAACATGGATGGCACCATCAGATCGACTTCATGTCTCCTTTGCTAGTCAACCAGAAAGTGCTCAACGAAAATTAAAAGGAAACATGCCAAAACATGTATGATTCATTGACTAGGCAAAATTACAAATCATATATATTCATACCATACAACTTTGGGTAATCCTTGGTCGACTCAATCTTCTGTTGTATTACTAAATAAATACTAAGTCATCTAAGCATGTATATATATATCCTATCTATATCTACAGTTATCATTGGATTTTACTCATCCTTTCCGTAGAGACCGGCAATCTTATAGTCTTTGACTCAATGAGAAATCCAAAGTCCGCAATCCAACATATCCTAGACCCCTTGAACAGGTAAGTTCAGTTTGCACAATCAAATCCTTTTTCTGTTAATAACAATTCTTGAATATCAAACTTAACTTTGAGCGCAGGGTTTGGAAAAAATTTGTGAAAAATAACAAAGGACGTGGTCAATGGAGGCCTGAACTGAACGTTAACATGGATTATCCGGTATGTTGATTCATAAAGATTTGTCTAGTTAAGTATATAATCCCAAATTATTCTAAATTGAGTAATTTATTTGATTCTCCTTAAGTGTGCGAGACAACAACAAGGAACTGATTGGTGCGGGTACTATGTATGCGACTACTTACACATCATGACTTCATGCGGGGAGGCTACTGATGAAGACACGAGAGTACGTCCAAACCGTTCACTAGTATATTTTCATAATTGTACTAACGCACATGATGTTAATCATTTTTTCCTAAATGATAGATGTCTCAAATGGGGGATGAATACTACTCTACTGATCGGATCAACGCCGTGTGCGAGCAGCTCGCCGGATTCATTTTGAACGAGATCTTGGATCCTAGAGGCGAGTTCTACCACGACGATCACATCCATAGAGGACTTCCATCGACCTCCTGAGGGGACCAGTAGTTGGACTACAAACATGACTTGTATATTTGTAAATATTTTTAAACATTATGCCTTGATGTTTGTAAATTTGTAAATATATTAGTTCATCTAATTAGCTTAATTATATGCTCGCATTTCACTTTTAGTTAGTTTCAAATATTCTCTGAAAACGAACACGAACGGCCAATGAACGTATAGTACTGTAGAGCTTGAGTGCGTTTAGCAATTATAAAAGAATAAATAGTAATAAATATAAAAACAAAACTGGATTTGAGAGAAAAAAAAAGAGAAAAGTTCATTGGTACCGGTTGGAAAGACCAACCGGTACCAAAGGCGCTGCCACCTTGCGTCAGCGTTGCAGCCTCTTTGGTATCTGTTGGACTTTCCAACCGGTACCAATAGGTGCCTAAGGCACCGGGTTAAATACCCGGTGTTTTAGACCCAAGCCAATGGTCTCGATTGCGGGGCACCGATTGGGAAACCGGTACCTTAGGTCCTTCTCAGCCGGTGCTGAAGGCCTGTTTTCTAGTAGTGATTATTATTGCAATATAGTAATTAGCAGTAGTATATCATTAATATGTAGTGTAGCGAGCAACACACAAGCAGCAAGTCGTCACATCTGCTCTTATTTACTAGTACTTGCACGCCCGTACGTCATCGTGGTCGTCCATTATTCATCTCGTCGATGCATGCATGACTCGATCGATCCAAGTAGCTAGTAATATAATGATGAGTTAGTTGCAGTAGTAGCCGTGCGGCACCCTGCTGTGGTCCTTGCCCTCGTAGCGGGCCTCCTTCTGCTCGCGGTGCTCGTGGTACGCGTAGCCGCCGGCACCCAGCGCCGCCGCCGTCGCCACGCCCGCCTCCATCTTGTGCCTCTGCGCGTGCTCCGGGTCCTTCTTCGCACGGTGACCCTCGTACTGCACCCAACCGTAGCATATAGATATATATATTGGTTAATGATCGAGTATATATATATAAATATTACTACTCCTCGTTTTGCATATATATATATATATATATAATATACGGTACGGCACGGTACCAGTGCGAAGGCGCCGCCGGCGAGGGCGCCTATCTCGCCGAGGCGCTCTTTGTGCTTGTGCTCCCTCTCCTCCCTCTTGAAGTGCTCCTGCTCGCCGCCGTAGCCGTAGCCGCCGCGGGAGTACTCGTCGGAGTAGACGGCGGCCTGCCTGGCGCCGCCGTAGCCGGCGCCGTTGTAGCAGTCGTCGGCGTAGGCCCCCGGCCTCCTGCGGTCCACGTCGTCGTAGCACTCGTCGGTGTGGGAGTACACCCTCCGGCTGCCGTGCCTGCCGGCGTCGTAGCACTCGTCGGTCTTGGAGTACATGGTCCGGCCGCCGTAGTAGTCAGCCATGTCGATCGGCGGCCTTGGTTCTTGTTGTTGTTGGGTTGTTGCCTCCACAACCAATAATAAGCTAATAAGGGGTTGATGATGCTTAGCTTGGTTGCAGCAAATGCCTGGCCGGAGCGCCCCCTATTTATAGGGCGAGCGATGATGAGGTGAGGCACACTACATGACATGCATGCCACGATTTCATGATATATGGCCTCTGTTTGTGAAATTATTTGATGATCAACTGTTTTTTTGAAATGAAAGAAAGCCCTGGATTGCGGATTCGTGGGAGATTGTGACAACGCCTGAATCTGATGCTTCCAGCAATGCTCCAGTTTTTTTTCGTCCTTGTATGATCTATCACACAGAAGGGACCTCTAAAACCAGGGAAACCCGAATTTCGAACATAGCAATTTTTTACGACGTTATCATAACCATGCTTGAGCACATATTTCATTAAGAGAAAAATATTTTTTGATAACTCAGCAGGTTATTATACAGAACAAGAGTAGTGTTGTTTCGTGGAATTTAAACTCTAGTGGAATTGTGACCGATTTCCATGTTCACACAATTTTTTCAAAGGAATATTGACATTAAAAAAGTTGGTGTAATTTACTGCATTCTCACTAAGATAGATATAGTTTATAGGGGTGATAAGTGAAGGTATGAAGATTCCAATGCGCGTTGTTTTCTCTCTTTCTGAAAAGATCATGCGATAATTTGACAACTGGGAGGATTTCTTCCCCCCAGCACTCTGTAAAGCTATTCTTCTTTCAGACAAGCCTAGCTATCACGAAATGACGACATGTCGACATCAATTCCATTTCTTCTTTCAGTGTCAGAGAATAATAATGTACGTACGTACATCCCATTTGTTTCTTTAAACAAAAAAAAATTGTGCATCTTGTGTGTGAAAACTGAAAAGAAAATGTGCGACATAACTCTCATCCTCATTTCAGACGACAACTTCTTTCCACCAGGACGAGACGAGTGGCTCTCAAAAGTTAACACACCGATCGTTCAGAGTACTCAGCTGGCGCCTTTGGGTGATGAGTGATGACAGCGAGACCATGCATTGCATATATACACGTACAGACCAAGAACATACACTAAAAATCGCAATATCATGCAAATAGTTATATACTACAAAATGTCCAGCAGCGCCACTTCGAAACGTGTTCTCAGCCAATCGCATTTATTTATACAACACAAGTTTGGATTTACTAAGTCTCATGTACATGATCCATAAAAAAAACTCCAACGCTAAACAGAGCACCACTACTAATACTTTTGGTTCAGAAAAGACCAGACATTTTTGAGGTTCCATGAATGGAGAAGATAAATCTGAACGGATATTTATAGCATCTGTTTATTCGCTACACAAGCTAATATTCTAAGGAAGAGAGATGCTAGAATCCACAATCACAAGCACTGCGAGGGAGAGATACAGCGGGGGCAAAAGAATAATTCATCCTCCCTAAGCTTTCAAATAGTAAGGCTCAACCGCTCAAGTCTGGACAAAGGATGCAACATGACAAATTACAAATGGGAAAGCAGAATTTATGAAAGACAAATGCGAAGGGATGCATATGCTGTGTCAATAAAACGAAACTCATGTAAGAATGGAATATGAAAACGTTAATTTTTCTTATCATTCACAAATATGGCAGGTGGAACCCAAAGGCACCGTGTATAAGATATAAAAGTCTAGCAGAACATTTTACCCAACAAAGCACACTAAGAGATTTAACAACTCATGGATCTTGGATGTAACCTCCATATCCTTGATATAGCATCGCTTGCGGGCAATTACCTTTGCTAGATGATCAAATCATGGGAAATACATTTACACATAGTCTGCCAAAAGAAAAGATAGACGCAGCTGGTACAAACAACTGCATCATGAAAGTCAACAAAAAAACAATTGATTGCAGATAAAAGCATCCCAACATGTTTTTCTTTCACCAAATATTTAGTAATACAGAACAATTTGGTCGATATTTTACTTTCACGATAATACAGAAATATGTTTCTTCAAACAAACAGAAACTCGGGTCCAATATCAGTTTCTTTAAGTAGCTGGGCTAGGGTGGTGGGTGGAGGAGTCAGATTCAAGCTTAGGATATCTACTGTCGAAGGTTTGGATCTTGGAACTTGAATTGCATCATATTTAATTTTCAATACAACCCTTCAGAAAAATAAAGAGCATTTTGTATCTACCCACCATCTTAACTGATTTTTGGGCAAATATATGCCGTCCAATCGATCCCTCAATCCAGCAAAAGTGAGTATCATTGTGGAGTGCAGATGGAAATGAAACAAATGAAACCAGGGAGCAGATTTCTGAAAAATTGCAGGTGACTAAAACAGACTGCAGTAGGATATGAAACCACAGCACTTTTGTGTCCAATAATGTTCATTGCATTAGATCTGAAAACAATTCTCTACGAAATATAACGTAGTCCTACTGTTGGTAGCTCTTGTTGGGTTTTATTTCTAGGCTACCCAACTTGCTTGGACTCGAACGCTTTGCTATTTCTATTGGCCCCTACAGTGAAAGATCAAGTAGCAAATCATTACAAGATTTTCAATATCATAGTTTCAGACTGTAATGATATAGAAAAAATTGAGAATGTTTTGAACAATAATGAAGCATTAACATGCAGAGGCACATGTTACGGGGTAGCAGTAGCAGCACATATTTTTCAGAAAACTTTTCTGCTCTGCTCACCATGTGTGCTACTCTGAGACAGCCAAAGCATTCTCAATTTGTTCAATCATCTGGTTAGCAGG
The DNA here is from genome assembly GCF_016808335.1 of Panicum virgatum. Lineage (NCBI taxonomy): Eukaryota > Viridiplantae > Streptophyta > Magnoliopsida > Poales > Poaceae > Panicum > Panicum virgatum. The sequence continues at coordinate 61,726,839 of NC_053140.1, read as the reverse complement.
CAACGCTCCCTCCTGAATGCCCAAACATAAAGCATAGCATCATTACCAGTTTGGCCCAAGTTAAACTATTCAAAAAAATAACCAAAAAATGGTTTATTGAATACTTACAAAACGATAGCAAGGTTTCCTGTTCTTGAAGATGATAAAAGTTGGCAATGCTTCAATTCTGTAACGACTTGCAATGGCTGCGTACTTCTCAGTATCAATTTTCACAACTTGAACCTTCTCGCTTAACTTTTCACTCACTTCTTGAAGTATGGGAACCATGTATTGGCATGGGCCACACCTGATCAAAAAAATAAATAAAGAAATACAAATGTATGCCTTAAAGTATTGATCAACCTTCCTAAATCAAGCTACATAAAGGCAGAGAGCAATGTAAAGTATAAGAATTAGTCATAGTTCATTTAGATGGTGTAATGAAGCTAACAAATCAGAAGATGCTTGGTGTCTGTTTGGAGTTAGGACAATGCTTGACAAGTGTACTGCAAGACTAGGTTCTCCCTCCCCAGTTGTAATAGAACTCGGAAGGAAAACATAAACAGTGCATGAACAATTAAGCATGGTCCACACATGTCTGGTTTTGTAAGAATTTAGAAGGACATAATCCACATCATCATGGACAGTACTTGAACAAACTGACCACACAAAGCAAACACATTGAAATCAGTAAGTTATATTTGGGGCACTTGACATGCCAGTTGTGAAAAGAAAATTTGCACAATTGAACTTGTACACATTGCACGGTGTGTGGGAAAGACCTCCCGCTAATAACCTCCCCCAGACCCCGCGCAGTGCGGGAGCCTACGGCACTGGGTACGAACTTGTTAGGCCACATAGTTGAATAATAATGACTGAAGTGGAAAGCAGACCCAACCTCACGTGCCCTTCCCCACTTGGTAAAAATTAATTCAGTTATTATCAGAAGTTTTGTACTCCTATATTATATATAAAAAAGAAACTGCAAAGGAGATGGATATGATGAATGCGATGTACACAGAAGATGAACGCATGGCAATCCCAAGTGCAGTTCTCATTTCCCACATGGTTAGCGTCATTTTGGGCAGAATGGCAGGAACATGGCATACAACAAACTTCCTAGAAACAGACTGATAATGGAAGGAACTTATATCTGGTAGGTTCACTGCTTCCAGTAGCTTACCAAGTTGCATAGAAGTCAACTAGTAAAGGCTTCTCAGACTTCTCCAGCAACTCATCAAATGAAGAGAATGTTTGCTTCTTAGCTTCCACCTATCCACAATCCAAATAGTGAATATCAGGAAAGAACAAAAGGTGACAGAAACCCACAAGTTTTTTTTTTTTTTTTTGGTGGGGGTGGGGGTGTGGAAATACAAACGAAAAACAGTTGTAAAACTATGAGGACAGGCCCCAAAAAATATGCTAACAGGCAAAAGGCAAAAGTGTGAGGATGGAGTTGAGGCATTTTGTCAGCTGCTGCTACTACTGGACCAAAGTTTGTCGATAACCCACAGTTAACTTGAATTAGGTTTGTGCTAAGAGACATTTTAAATCAACAATTATTCCATTCGCTAACAGGCACAGCAGACAAATTAATTCGTCGGGAAAACAACGAGAATCATCGAGTAAAGGAATGCCAGGAAGGCCTCACCCGGAGCGCGGCTGAACCCCGCCGAGAATGCCCGGTCCGACGCCTGAGGCCCAGGGCTAGCGGCGAGCAGCGGAGCGGCAGAGACCGAGCCGCCGGCAGACGCACGGCGAGGGCGGAGGGCCGGCACGGAGCCGGCGACGTCAGCGCCGCGGCGGGGTTGAAGGCCGCCATGGGGGGTTCTGGAGCGAGCCTTATCCGCTTCGCCTCTCTCCCTCCCGATGCCGCGGAGGAAGAAGGGGAAAGAGTCCGAGAGAGGGGGGCGTCTCTGTCCGGTGGGCCCGATGCGCCACGTAGACCAGCGGTGCTCCGTGAACCGAGTCTAGGGGGGAGCTCCGCAGAACAGGTCAGGTCAGGTCAGGTAGGCCTCTCACGGACGGACCGACCGGTAGGCAGCCGCACCGCACCGCACGCAGCAGTGTCACCGAGGTAGACGACGAAGCAGTGGGATCTGGGGATCTCTCCCCGCAGCAGTGTCACCGAGGGTTTGGAGGAGAAGAAATCCTGGATCCATAGAGTCCGTTCGCGGGGGCACCATGAGCTCGGCGCAAGATCCGTTCTACATCGTCCGGGAGGAGATCCAGGACTCGGTATTCCTTACTACTTTCCTCGCTCTTTATGCTCCTCTTCGTTCGTTCCAGTGATTGCCAACTTTTTCCTATCATCGGCCAGCCGTCGTTCTGCATCGACGGAGATTGGAAATCCGATGCCCGATCGGGCGAGGAAGATGTTAACTGCTTTGGTTACACTAGGAAAATTCCAAATTACTGCTAGGGATCTTCTCCAAATTTAATCTCTGTTGTGTGCAGGGGCGGAGCCAGAAAGTCATTTTTTCCATTGTTAGGGGGGGCCAACCATACAAATTTATATAAAAATTTAACCAAAATTTAAATTTCTAGTGTAAATTTTTGGATCATAGGGGGGCCAGGCCCCTGCCCGCCCCCCCCTCCCTCCGCCCCTGGTTGTGTGAGGTCATTCTTTTGTTTATAGACACATGTAATTGGGGATAAGAAAGCTGCTTGATTGATACACCTGCAGCACTAAGCTCTTCTAGTGGGGACTCGGGGCTTTAACTTGATCTGGTAATGCAAGGTCGAATAGTTTGCCTGCGTTTTGTTCTTGTTAGGTAACGCGATAGTTTCAGAAACATATCCTACCACCATGCGATTACATCAGGTCTATTTCCTGTTATTCCTCAACATTAATACTGTTTTGCATTTCTGTCGCCTACCTCGCCTTATCCAAATTCATCTTTATTATATGTTATTCTTTTAAGTTCTGATGAGTATAGTTATTTTTTGGTCCAGATTGATAAACTGCAAAGCACCTTCCACCGCTGGCAGCAAACTGCTTCCAACACAGGAGAATATGTTCACCTCACAAAGGAGTTTCTTACCAGCTGTGAAAGCATTGAGTGGCAGGTACAAACCAAGTCTTTGCTCTTGTCACTACTCTGTCATTGGTACATTTATAAGGTTATTTTCCCCCCTTCTTCGGCCATTTTTTGCAGCCAATTTATTCTTACGCATTGGGGTCATATGATGTGTCAGTTCACTTTTGATGCTGGGATTTGGACTATGATATCTTACTTCCTTGATGTAATTGTCCTGCTCTTAATGGTACTCACTTGCATTGATGCTTTGAAAGGTAGATGAGCTGGAAAAGGCAATCACTGTTGCATCACGGGATCCAGCATACTATGGACTTGATGAGGTCGAGCTTTCTAGACGAAAAAACTGGACTGGTTCTGCCCGTAATCAGGTGTACATTTGATATTCCATCCTTCACTCCATACTTGTAACCCCCCCCCCCCCAACCCACACACACACACAAAATAGCAAGTCTTCAATGATTTGATGATTGAACTCTTTGATATTTCGGATTATCTACGAGGTATATTTTAAGCATCATGTGTTGCGCAATTGCAGCCTGCATGGCATCCTATATTATGGAAAATGAAAGACAACAATTGGGGATATCATGTTACCCTGTTCCGCTTCTGCAATTGCCAAGTTACTGTTTTTATATTCTGGATCCCCACTTACACTCGGAATCGGACATGTTCAGGTTGGTACAGTCAGGAGAGCTGTTGAAAAGGGGAAGAGCAATTCAGCAACTTCAAAATACCAGGACACAAACAGGACTAACCTCTATTCTGCCCAAGACAATGATGACTTCATTTCTTCAGAATCAGATAGACAGCAGCTACTCATGAGGTGAGTTTGATTTGTTGTTTTTAATGCACTGTGCAAATCTGTTGGTCAGAAATACGTTATCCATTCGTTGTTATGACTAAACTCAGGATTCTGTTGTTGCATATGCACGTAGGTTTATAATTCATAAATTTGATGTTTTTTCTGGTCACCACACGCATGAAGCAGCTGGTAAATGGCAGTGCTTGTAACCATCATAATTCATAAGCACACTACCCTTCTGTGTTAAGGCTTTTTTTTTTCTTTTGACACACACACGAAAATGTTAGTGTACTTGCTTGAAGCTGAGTTCGCCTTAGTGGCACATAAACCTTGTATTCTTGTTCAGTTAATCAGTTGATGCCTTTACTTCTTGCCCTGGACTATTAAATTGGATAACCTATCCTTTTTCATGGATTCTTGTCTTTCCTCCAGCATATTTTATTTTTATTTAGGTAGAAATATTTTTTTTTTACTGTTCTTTCTTGTTACTGCATGTACATCACACACATGTTAGGGTATCAATTTTAATCAAGTTATCCCTGAGTCCATGACCAGTTTGTTGAGCTGTCAAAAGATTTAAAACAAAGGATTTGAAACAAATACATATAATGATTAAACTTGGAATTGTGAGGCAGGTTGTTTCTATGCTGCACATTATGCCATGGTGACCATGCTGGGTGTGTGGTTCATATGTTTATGTTCTTTTATATCTGTACCATTTTCCTTCAGGAGGAAGATATACTGATTTTTTTTTTTTTTGCAAAGTAGTTATATGGTATTCATTAGCTTTGTTGTTGTTTTCTTGTTTCTGGAAGTAATACATATACATGTACTAAAGCATTAGGCTCTTGATTGCAATTAAGTTATTCCTGATACTTGTTTTCCCTTAATTATTGAAATAGTATATATAAAAAAATGCATATCCTGATTAAACTCAAATTTGCTAGCCAAATTATAGCTGTATACGTTTCAACGGTAGCAATATGAAGTTCATATGTTTTGCATTGGTTTGATATCTACACCCATGCTTTTACTTCAGGCAGCAGGATGAAGAACTTGATGAGCTCAGTGCGAGTGTCCAGAGGATTGGTGGTGTAGGGCTAACCATACACGAAGAGCTGTCTGGACAGGTAACTGCTATTGGCAAAGTGCAAAGTTGGTAGAGTTGTGCAGGAACTGTAAACTAACCTGGGTACATGACTGTTTTACAGGAAAGGATCTTAAACGACCTAAGCTTGGAGATGGAGACTACTTCCAACCGACTTGATTTTGTGCAGGTGTGTTGTTTGGCTATCTTGAGTGGGTACTTTTATTTGTGTTCCAGTTTTGCACGCAGCACGTGCCAAGGCACTTGACGGGTTGATCCCGCATTACCTCCTTAACATGTCTTTGTCTCACTGGGTGGTGCTGGTGCAGAAAAGAGTGGCCATGGTGATGAAGAAGGCTGGCATCAAGGGGCAGATTATGTTGATTGCGTTCCTGGTCGTTCTATTCATTATTCTCTTCGTTTTGGTGTTCTTGACATAGCCACAAGGGCACCAGAGGCATCAGTTTCTCCCATCTGTGGTATCTGCTTTTGTGTAATGTGTGGTGAAACCTCAGTATACGAGCTACGCATCCTTTATAAATCAGGTTTTTTTCTTGCAATTGTGCCATTTCGAATGTAATCGAACTAGGAAGGACCGTGCGTGCTTTGCGGCACGCGCAGAGACGATAAACATGGAAGATAAAACAAATAAGATAAACTGACATGACTGAACTCTTTTTGCTTACTTAGACGATCGAAAAGGAGCTTTGCAAGTGAGTAGATAAAATCAGGAAATATGTACACATATCAAATAAGCTGTAAAAAAAAGAGTTAATTGGATCCATGCCATTACAATTATCCGAAAGCAAAAAGTCATTGTATATGACTGGCATGACTGAACTTTATGTGACAATAAAGAAGAGAGTGGGAACAAAATAATAACGGATGGACTGGGTGCGCGTTGTAAATGTATACATTACTAACTGAAAACCATGTATTATGCAATGTAGTTGTGTTTACCTTCCTCGGTCGACAGCTGGGCAGCAGCAGCATTATATTTGCAATGAAACACATGTCAAGGTACATAGAACTAGAGAATGTTGAGAAATTCAAAATATTAACCTGCATAAACGACATTAGAAGGAATATAATGAAATGACTGACAATATATAGCACATACTATATTATATTAGGTGCTGGTAGCTCTCGATCAAATTTGCAATCGTACATAACACCCTCCTTCACCGTCAGATATAAATAATAGCACCGGCGGGGGAGCAGAGCAGAGCAGAGAGATCTTTCAGGGCAAGGATCATGCATACAGACTTGCGCTTGCGTAGGATTACAGGACATAGTGATGAACCTGCCATGACCGGCTGCTCGGCTCCAATGGATACCTACTGAGCATGCATCGTCCCGAACCCGAGGCCGATCGACGAACGGAGCTAGCTAGCTCATCGCCCAGACAGCTGTATATAGGGGTGGTAATGGGCCATGACCCTAGTGACTTTTTCACATTCCATCAAGATCTTTAAATTTTTTTAATTCAAATTTGTATAAAATTAAAGCCCAATCTTTTAAGATCCGGCCCTTAGATTTTTTTTGTTCAAAATTTTAGGCTATTTACCGCCCCCTACGTATACTAGTGCTGCTCCTGTGCCGCGCGCGCCTGCTGCTTCCTTCTCCTCACGCTAGGCATTTGATCGATCGGGCCTGCTGCTTCTTTCTCGTCTCGATCTTTCAATTCACTGTGTGTTTCTGCTTGGATCTTTTGTGCGGTGCCTATACTAATGTTTTAAAATATATATCCGGCATCAGTTTAGATTCCTGACGACAGGCCCGGCGGTGACCTATCTCATTCTCCGCTGCGCGCGGCAAATGACATATCTATACTATAAAAATCGAAAACAATTAAAAAAATTTCTCACCACGGCCACGTCAGAGGCCGCTTGTACATATATTTTGATTCTTTTTGTTTTTCTAGGGATCTAGCTTCATCTCTTTTAATTTCGTGGAGCGTCTGATTATTATATTCGAGAGGTCGTAGTAAGATGAAAATAGCAACAAAAAAAATCTAGATATGCTTGTACACACCGGCCGGCCGGACTCTGATATTTGTGCCATGGATGCATGGTCACTTTTATTTCCCCAAGCTAATAAGCTAGATGCATGCTACAAGCTGCCACGTGCTCATGATCCGGTACGTACGATCGACTACGAGCAGCCATGAAGTATCTAGCTAGAAGGCCTGGTCGTCGAGGATGGAGATGGACCATGGCAGCAGCAGGCCGGCTGGGTTGTTGCGCGCGGAGCAGTTGCTGCGTATCTGGCCCTGCTTCCCCGTGAGCACCTTGATCTGCCCCATCTTCACCATGGAGGACGCGAACTGGTCGAAGAAGGCCTTCTGGCTCTGCGCGAACCTGGCGACCATGTCCCTGGTGGCGGCGTTGCTGAAGAGGTCCTGGTCCGAGGTGAAGAGCCCCTCCCGGTTCACCAGGTTCACGTAGTACTTGTTGTCGAACTTGTTGGGCGTCCGCACGTCCAGCGCCGTCCTCCGGTCGGTGCCCATGGCCGGGCAGGTCCGCCGGAGGAGGCCGGCGAAGGTGGCGTTCAGGGTCGGGTCCTGGCGCGGGAAGAGCCGGCCCTCGAAGGAGGTGCAGTGGCCGAGGCCGATGGTGTGCCCGCCGGAGAGCGCCACCAGGTCGGCGGCGTCCAGGTTGAGCTTGGAGAGCACGGCCAGGAGAGCCGGGGCGGTGGCGGTGGGCGGCGGGAGGCCGCCGAGCACGTCCTGCTGCGTCGCGAAGCTGGTGCTGTCGCGCCGCCCCAGGGGCACCCGGTAGCTCGGGCCTCCCGACTGCATATATGCGCGAATTAATTATTGCATAAGTATTTAATTTGCAGTCATGTATAGGCATAGCTAACTACTCACCGCGACGACGGAGTCGCGGGCGGCGAGCGCGAGGACGTCGGAGCAGGAGACGACGGCGGCGGCGCACTCCCTCTGCAGGCGGGTGTGGATGTCGTTGATGGCCTTGAAGGCGGAGGGGCGGAGCGTGAGGTTGGGCGGCGCCTGCTTCTCGCCGGGGCCGGTGGCGGAGCCGTCGAGCAGGACGGAGGCGTCGCAGCCCTGGACGAAGCAGTCGTGGAAGTGGAGGCGCAGGAGGCCCGCGGCGAGGCCCACGTCCCGGCGCACCGCGTCCTGCACGAAGCTCCGCACGATGGACTCCGCCTTGGGGCAGCTCCGCTTGTAGAAGTCGAACGACAGGCCTTGCGCCACCGGCGGCGGCTGCTGGGCGACGACGCAGCCGCCGGAGATGAGGAGGAGGCCGGCCGCCACTGCGGCAGCGAGCGAAGCAGAACAAGGACCCATCTGAAATTCTGAAGCTAGTATCCTCGCTCGCTCCCATTATTTATACACGCAACGCAATTTCATTTCACTTGTTTTTAATTTGAACAAAACAAGCAGACTCATATATGACGACACATGCATGCATGTCAGTGTCCATGGTCATGCATGCATGGGACTACTCATGCATACGGTCGTGCTCTTGGCCAAACTTGGTGTCGTGTCGATCAGCAGACGAGACCTACTAGCTGGCTACGCCTACGTGCCACATATACATGCGAGTAGCCGTGTTATTTGGTGTTTGTTGCATTGGTAGGTTCTGATGCTGAGTCAGTGGATTGTTGGTAGGACAAATTCTCTCAAGTCCCAAAGGAGCAGAGAGATAGATAGCCATCAACTGCTGACAGATGGCTATGCATCCGGGCCGCGTGGACAGCAGCTCACCTTCCAACCACGGGCGGCGCGGCGTGTCGTGTCGTGCCTGCCTGCTGTACTGGCGCACCAGCTAGCGTCGCACCTTCCAGTCTTCCACGTCAAGTTGCCAAGGGATATCTGAACCCGTTGCCCAAACCCACATCCATAACAAACGGGTAGGGTACGGATGTACCCGTCTCTAACGGGCAGGGATGGATATATCCATATGTGAGACGAGTATGGGGAGGGTATTACTGTAGTTATCCGTCCTTCCCCGTTACCCAAATTATAGGCTGAAGGGGATCTCGGCCGCGCCGCCGCCGCCGCGGGCAACCTCTTGGGGCTTCTCCGGCAAGTCCGAGCTCTGCCGTCGCTTGGTGGATCTTTCGCAGCTGGCCGACGGCCTCGACCGCGAGCTCGAAGATGGAAGCGTGGCCAGTTTGTTCCTAGCTCGTTTGGGATTGAAGCCGTCTGCACCTACCTGCTCGTGACATCTCTCTCCTGACACCTGCATACCTTCCAAGGCACTCGATGTGCATCAATCAGGTAGGAACTCACAAATTTGACTCTATTGTGACAGCTGACAGTGTAGTGCAATAGTGCTATGCACTGTGTTAAAGCAGCTGTTACCTAACCCTATGCACTGTGGTAGTGCAGTAGCGCTATGCAGGAGTGCAAGATGCATGCAAGAGAGTCCAAGAGATCGCAGAAACTAGGAAACCACACCCACTGTTGAACTACTGTGCATGGAAGCTACACATGATCGATCCCTCACTGTTGAACTACTCTTGCAGAATTGCATGACATCACTTAGCTTTTGTTATTTGCTTGATATGATTGCTGCTATACTGTTAAGTAGCTATACATGTTATTGTATAGCTATAGGCTCGGCTAGAAAGGTAATTTTGTTGGAGCTATATATCATTTTAACTCCATCTATTTTGTTGCAGGAGCAGGATCAGACCAGGTTTCCATACAGATTAGCAGTCCCTGGGTGCTTTTGTTTCGATATATCAGATGTGAAGGCCTTTTCTTTGGCACTTTTACAATATTTCTAGTTATCTTGTACTCTACAGATAGGGACGAGAGGATTGGTTAGTGCTCATGCTATGATTATGTAACACCCGTGCTATCTGCATGTGGACTTGGTCCATAGACGGTGGGGCCCAGCTGTCAGCGTGTGGAAGGGAGATACATGAGGAAGTCGCATGGGAGGGGAGGATGAGACAGAAATCAAATCACAAACTGAAACGGGTTTTTCCCCTTCCGTGTTCGTCCTCGGCGGCGACCATCTCACGTCGCGGCGTCCATCGTCGGCGGCCATGGGAGCATCTATCAATGAGAGGTAGTCCATCTTCCTCACGTCCCGGTCCTCACCACCGGCGGCCAAGAGGCGGGTCGTGATAATTGGTATCAGATTCCCTCTTTCATCGGCCCGTGCTGTTCGATTTACCTCCTGTGCTTCCTTCCTTTGCCCGAGCCGCCTTCTCTACTAGCTGAGCTGAAAAGGACTTTGAGTGATATCTTTAACACACAGCTCAGTAATCAAACTTTCAAGTCTGAATTATTTTTGGATGCGTACTTGCTGGATGTGGAGTACCAGGGATGCATTTCTGTTTGGCAATGAGATCCTGGCATTTGGAGCAATCTTATCATGGGATTATCCTTGAGGATAAGTGAAATCTCAGTCCTAATTCAGTTCATTCAGAAGTCTTCAGAAATATTCAGTTTGCAATTACTACCTGGTACTGTTGGCATGAAGAAGTGTGATCCTGAGTTAGATGACTGTGGGATTGGGTCTAGTATGTGGGAGCTAACTAGTATGCTGATGATCAGCTTGCAATACCACCTTGTCCTTGGAAGGAAACACTCTCCACATGGGAAACAAGAACCATCCATTCAGTATAAATCTCAGGAAGGCAATGGTTTCTATACAAAACTTATCATTGCAGAGTTTATGTACGTCCCTCCAGATCAATTGAGTGAGGGTGTTGCAATGTGGTTGACGTTCCCAATTGCTGTGGATTCAAGAAAACAAGGGGTGAACTCAGTTGATTCTGCATACATGGCACCTAATGCTAAAGAATTACTACTGGTTATCTTGTTGATAATCAGGCCATGGGATCCAGGCATATATAAATTCAACTTCAACAAGTCTAGTTCTGCACAAATTCTTCAGGAAAGTTGGACAGCAAAGATTGAGTAAAGAGTAGACTATCCAGGAAATGGTGTTGCTTGGGGACAAGAAACATTTTGGGGCGGCGGAAGTGCAACACCCGTGCTATCTATATGTGGACTTGGTCCATAGACGGTGGGGCCCAGCTGTCAGCGTGTGGAAGGGAGATACATGAGGAAGTCGCATGGGAGGGGAGGATGAGACAGAAATTAAATCACAAACTGAATCCGGTTTTTCCCCTTCCGTGTTCGTCCTTGGCGGCGACCATCTCACGTCGCGGCGTCCATCATCGACGGCCACGGGAGCATCTATCGGTGAGAGGTAGTCCATCTTCCTCACGTCCCGGTCCTCACCACCGGCGGCCAAGAGGCGGGTCGTGACAGATTATTGTACATCTCCAGTTATCTGGACATGTGACTTAGGTTCTAAAATTCACATGTGGCCTTCGTAGTACTCATTGAACAATTCACCCTTTTCAGCTTCTTGCAGAAGTTATCTTTGCCTCTTAGCCTCTGAAAGAATAGACATTATATACGAGGCACTCATCTTGTTCCTACTGCAAGGCCTAGCATCTGAATCCCTGCAAACTCTTGTACAATCATATTTTTATTGTTTGGTTTGTCTAGCATATCCATACTGATACTGGTATCCGTGGTTGGTGCATATCCTGCTTGCTACTACAGATTTATTGTATTATAAGATCAAGCAACAATCTCTCACTGTTGGAATGCTGTGACCAGGCTTTGTTTGGTTATTCATATCCTGTATTATATGCATTTACCCGTATCCATCCTATATTTCCCCGTTACCCAGTGGGTATGGACAAATTAAAATGGGCAAGTTACGGGGAGGGCATTGATTGGATAATTAACTCATGGGTATGAGTAGGGGAAGGCGCGGGTATATCCAAAGCTGTACTACCATACTCCTAAGCAAGATTAATTGTGATAACATTAGGCATCAAATCAAATGATTTACAAAAAAAAAAATCAACTATGTCACCATCTCATCAACATGCGTACTACATTATTATTGATGATTCATTCAACCAATCCAATAATAGTTACAACAATCAATTAATGTCCGATCCGTCTATATAATATTCTCCGGCCGGCCTTCGTTCTTCAGCACGCACACAGCTAGATCGACTTATCCTTAGGCGTAGTAAGCCTTGTAGCGGCCATGGCACAACCCAATAGCTCCGATCCGTCGGGATGGATGAGGATGATCTTGTTATGTCCAAACTAACTTCCACTGAGAGAGGGCTTGGTGCTCTACAAGGGCTACTGGCTATGGCCCCAGACCGCCAAGAGAGTCATGCTCCTCCAAGACATCTTCAAGCCTCGTCACGACGACATCATCCTAGCCACAAACCCCAAGTGCGGCACCACATGGCTCAAGGCCCCAAGGCTTGTCGCCACCCATATGCCCATGCCGCTAGCTTCTTCCTGGATCCTCCCCAGGCGGTGGCCGTACGTGTTGGCGCTGATCATGACTTGGACCCAGGCGGTGAATGGGAAGTTTTGCGAGGGTTCTTTTCCCTACGGGCCTTTCTGGAACCATTGCCTCGAGTACGGGTGATGTTCCTCAAGTATGAAGACATGATGGCAGATCCTTCCCATTCACCGACAGGGAAGAAGAGGGCGGCGTTGTCGAGCAGGTGGTAAAGGTTGTGCAGCTTTCCAAGACCCGACGTGGTGTATGAGAAATCAGCCTTCTTCAGGAGAGGCATGGTGGGTGATTGGGTAAACCACATGATCCAGTCAAGAGATGGGGAGAAAGTTGGATTCCATCATGGAAGACAAGTTCAAGGGATCCGGCGGCCTCGTCTTGTCAAAAACGTAACATATATGTGACTACTGTGTATGCCTACTATATATATATATATATATATATATATATATATATATATATATATATATATATATTTCCTTTCCTTGCACAAGATCTATCTCCGATCCATTATTAATAAGTAATAAGAAGATCCCCGTGTCCGGATCGGCCCGGCCCGGCCCAGCCCGTCAGCATATATTATCGATCGATCGTATAATACTATATATACATACGTGTGGCATATATACAAAGTCATACATACGCAAAACATGCAGATAAAAAAAAGGAAAGAAGTCTATTAAGCACAATAATAACATTCGCTCGCTCTAAGAAAAAGAAGAAAATAAAGTGTGCCGGCCCACAGGAGTGCAAGCCGGCCCCGTGTTCTGTTATTCCAGGTAATATATATATAAAAATGGACCTGAATAAATGTTGGGCCATTTGGAGTGCAGAATTTTTTTAGCACAAGAAGAAGATTGCCATATGGGCCGGGACCGTCTTACAAAGGCACAGCCCACGCATGATTTTCATGGAGTTGCGTTGGTGCGGCGCGCTGCTCATCGTCAGAATTCAGAAAGCCGCAGGCACTGGACGGATATCGGCCTTGTTTGGTTCCTTTCTAATCTATAAACTTTTTTAGGAAAGAATTTTATATGCATAGGCTATCAGATAATGTCCATTTGCAAAATCTCTTCAGATATGGATGTAACTTTTCGCGACGAATCTAATGATGGTAATTAATCGAAGGTTAGCTACAGTGATGCTACAATAACCATCATCTAATTACGCGGTCAAAAGCCTCGTTAGATTCTTCAGGGTTCCTAACGCGGGAGTTCTAAAGTTGGTTTTGTAAACTGACTTTGTTTGACACCGTAATTAGCAGTCAAAGTGTCATTGTTCCTAGAATTCTAGGAAATACAAACAAGGCCGATAGGTCAGCGTTTCTTGTTCATTGTTGCCATGCATGCATAAGTACGTACGCACTCGAAAGATCAGCTTTATTATTGGTTCGTCTGGTAGCCGCCTCACAATGTCACATACATACACTAACCCAACCATGCATCGAAGGACGCTAGCAGCAATTGCAAGCCTCACACTTGATCGATCAAGTAGCCAGTAGAGTGGTCAATCGATCGATCTAGAGCACGATGCTCTCGGCGGCGTCGACGACGGTTTCCACGACGGACCAGGGCGGCAGCTGCTGCTCATTGTTGTTGCGCGCCGAGCAGTTGGCGCGGATCTGGCCCTGCGTCGCCCCCGTCAGCACATTGATCTGCCCCATCTTGACGTACGAGTAGACGAACTGCTGGAAGAAGGCGTCACTACTAAAAAATGCCTTAAGGCACCGACTGCCGAAAAATATTTTCTTTGTCTGGGATTTGAACTCACGATCTCTAGTCTTGCGCGTTGCTCTTTTACCATCTCAGCTACACAGTTCTTTTGATTGAGAAGGAGATGATTTCCTTTTGAAGTAACCCATGAATGAGCGTACCGGTATTTTTGAGTGGACCTAAAACTTTTTTCTACTAGTGTGTCCTGGTCGACGGAGAACTTGGTGACTAGCGGCTTGGTCCTGCCGTCGGTGAAGAGGTCCTGGTCGGAGGTGAAGAGCCCCTCCCGGTCGAGCAGGTCCACGTAGTACTTGTCGAACGTGTTGGGCGTCCGGATGTCGTTGGCCGTCGTGCCGTCGGCGCCCTTGGCGGGGCAGGTGAGCCTCAGCCGCCCGGCGAACCACTGGTTCAGGGTGGGGTCCTGCGTCGGGAACAGGTGGTCCTCGAAGGACCCGCAGTGGGCGACGCCGACGGTGTGGCCGCCGGAGAGCGCGACGAGGTCGGTGGCGTCCAGGTCGATCCTGGACAGGAAGCTCAGGAGCGTGGTGACGTTGGAGCTCGGCGGCGGGAGCGCGGCGAAGACGGCGTCCTGCGACGCGGGCGCCAGGCCTTCGCGCCGGCCGAGGGGCACCTCGTAGGCCGGGCCGCTGGCCAGGGCCACGGAGTCGCGCGCGGCGAGGGTGAGGATGTCGGCGCAGGAGACAACGCGGCCGCCGCAGGCCCTGTCGAGGCGGTCGCGGAGGTCGTTGATGGTTAGCGTTAATATTGCAAATTATGGATTAAGTAGACTTATAAGATTTGTCTCGCGATTTACAGCTCATCTATGCAAAAAGTTTTGTAAATAGATTTCATTTAGTACTCCATGCATGTGTCGAAACATTCGATGTGACGGTTTTTTTGCGTTTACGAGGTTTATGGGGTGGGAACTAAACATGGCCTCAATGAAGAAGCAAAGTAAGCAAACAGTGTTGATGAGTTGAACGAATCATCCATAAACTTGTCATGGAGTATTGTTATAGCTACACTACTAGTGCTTCCAATATGTTAATGATGTAGAGGCCGGATATCTCTAAAACACGATTTCGGTGTCATTCCCCGGCTTCTCGTCGCGCCACGTCAGCCGGAAAAAAAACGGCCGTCCGATCGGGCCATCGAACGGCCACCAAGCGCCACTGCGCCTCCAGCCAGCCACCATGCGCCGGCCGCTGCTGCGGGCCCCACGAGCCCGCAGCCACTGTGGCGCCGCACGGCCTCCGCGCGGCGCGAGGCCTGGTCCTCCCGCAGGAGTCCCGCCGACGCCTGCTGCTCGCCGCCGCGCCCCTCCGCCGCCGACCTCGCGCGCCGCCGGTCATCCTCGGCTCCGCCGCTTGGAGGGTACAGGGGAGTGGGGAGCGCCCCCACGCAATGCCGCTCGCGCCGGCCTTCGCACCCGGGACAGCGCTCCACCGCCGCCATGGCCACCCGCGCGGGGATCCGAAGGAGCAGGGGAGGGCTTCGCCGTCCATGGTCGCCGGGAGGAGGAGGCGCGTGCGGGCCCCGCTCTGCCGCGAGACCAGCTCCTCCGTCTCGGAGGCGCGCCGCCGCCCTGGGTCCGCCGCAGCAGCGCGAGGCCGCCACGGGATGCCGTCGGGGAGGGAGGCTGCCGCTGGATCCGCCATGGGAGAAGGAGAGCGAGAAAGGGAGAGAGAGGGAGAGAGAGTCGCGCACGTCCGGAGCTGCGGCGGCACGGCCGGCAGGAGCTACGGCAGTGCGGGCGGCGGAGGTGGCGAGGAGGTTGCGGACGGAGTGGGAAGGCCGAGACAGAGAGAGAAAGTGCGAGAGTGGGAGGGCGCCGGGGGTAAAAAAAGACCGTGTGGACCCCATGGTAGCTCCTTCTCGTAGACAAACATGTGGACAAACAAAGGACACATAAACTCCGAACCATCCCCTGACATCAGGCCCCGAGGCTCCTTTGATATGCACCCATGCCTATGTTTCGCAATATTACTGCCAGCTACTTAAAGTATTGACGGTTGTTTATGAAAACAAACAAAACAATAGCTACATACCAATAGATTAAAAGATTTCTACAATGCGTAAATTTCTATAAGCTTATACTGTTAGACAACATAGGCATGATATTAACCTAGCATAATTTATCAACACTGAACTGAAAAAGTATTTAAAAAAAATTACCCATAGTAACGTATGGGCTTGCCATCCGCCACTACTATAAACTAATTAATGTACTATATTTTTTGCGCAGCTACATATATGCAACAACATACAATTTATATGTTACTTTACACGTTGCTTGCAAATACACGCTATCATTTGCACTCAAACTAATATAATCACATAAAAATTATACACGTGCAAACTCCAGCGTCGGTGGTATGAGCTCATCGCAAGCAAACTCCTTAAACAACGGATTCATCTTATGTACGTTACTTAAAAAAATCTACCTACATACAACAATTACTCTATCCAAAAACCAAAGCCCGTCGCCGGCTCGAGCTCCGGCTGCCTGGTCCCAGCTCGCTGGCGCCGGATCCTACCGGCGCAGAAGAGAGAGGGGGGGAGCGAGTAAAAAAAAAACAGATCCGATATCCGGTAGTGGGTACAGTGTGACCTCGATGACCAAAAGAGTGATTACCCTTATATGTTAATGTCATACAGTTTTTCCACTACACAAGTTATTTAACCTGCTAACTGCTAACAGTAATTACAGCAACAACCTGCGCCAAAAAAAATAAGATAACAAATTGACCAATTAGTCTCACATACATTGCAATCATAAAAAATATTCTATCAATCTAATTACATTATTCTTCCACGTATCAAACAAAATTTCATATAATACAAATAAAAGGTAAAAATCAGGCGCGCAGCAAGGCTGTGCCGTACAACGCAGTCGGAGCTGTCCCCAACCCCTCGGAGCACGAGCCCCGCCCGTCGTCTCACGAGCAGGGTTCACCAAACCGTCGGTAACCGGACCAGTCAAACCGGTCTGGACCGGTTCCGGTTTGGTCCGGTATGAAACCGGTCCAAATTCAAAATTTAAATTTAAATTAAAAAAAAATGAAAAATTCCCAAAAAATTCCTAAAAATACTTCAAGGTGCGACGAATCTAATGGTGTCAAATTTTCTCAAAAATTCGTTCATTTAGTATAGTTTGCGGGGATTTGAAGTTAAATAAAAAAACGTGCATACAAAAGTATACAGATACAATGTAAAAGTAGTACAAAAGAGGGTTGGAGAGTTCATTTAGACTAAAATATGTTGTACAAACATTTATTTAGTATACTTTGCGGGCATTTGAATTTAAACCAAAAAAGAAAAAAAATTGAATTTGACCAGTTGCTAGTCAAACCGGCCGGTATACCGGACAAACCGGCCGGTATACCGGTCTAACCGGCCGGTATACCGGTCGGAACCGGTTGAACGGCGAAGTTTGAATTCAAATTTGAATTTCACCGGTTTCGACCGGTAACCAGTAAAACCGGACCGGTATACCGGAACCGGAGGCCCGCGGTTACCGGTTAGCGGTTGGATATGTTAACCCTGCTCACGAGGCGACGGGGCGACCGTCTACTCGCCCGACAGAGGGGGTTTCCACAAAAACACCAATGGGTGTGTTTAGATGCCCAAATTTCTCCAAACTTTCCAAATTTTCCATCACATCGAAACATTAAATATAGTAAATGACTTATGCATGGAGTACTAAATGTAGTTAAATAAAAAAACTAATTGCATAGTTTTGATGTACGTTGCGAAGCAAATCTTTTGAGCCTAGTTAGGTCATGGTAAGACAATATTTACCATAAATAAACGAAAAATGCTACAGTGTGCTACAACATCCGATGTGCCTTTTCCATGATCTAAACACAGCCAATACAGAGACGACAAATAGACGACCGTTGTACATGCCCTAATGTCGCTGTCTACTCGACTGTCCCTTCCATGCATTTATGTGACTGAAGTACTCCATGGTCCGGTGCAATGCATATGACTGACTATATGAGCGCTGGTAGTGGCAGATCGATGAGCTTGTTCATGGCATCTACGCTTGTCACTTCTTTCATGATCCATCCAGCAGTCCTGCCCAACACATTCACCATTTGCCTTAAAAAAAAAGAAAACTCACATCTTGCTTTCTCTCTCGACGAACAAAGGCTCTCCATCTTTTCTTCTTTTCCTGGCTCCAATTTTTCGCTGTTCTTAAATGAAAAAAATAGTTTTTTTTGAGATTACACAGTACAACTAAGACGCACACTCACACCTCTATGAATACACGTACGCAAATTTTATCTCTATGAGTATATTCGAAGGCTGAGCCGGCAAATCCTCGAGATTGACGAAGTGAAAAAAATTAGTGGCCCCGGACATCAGAACATGGGCCGTTTTTTGCATCCAAAATAAAATAAAACGAAACAAAGCAAGGCCCAGAACGAGGAGGAAAGGAATTCCAATTAAAACAGACAGACAGACCCACTAGGCGGCCCAGATCCGCCTCCCTCTATATATCGACTCGTCACACAGCTAGGGTTTTCTCTCCCCGCAGCGGGCCACCACCACCACCTCTCTCCCGCCCCCAAGCCGCCCGGCGCCGCCGCCGTCTCCCTCCCTCCTCCGCTGCCGTCTCCGGCCCTCGTCCCTCGCCATGGTAACCCGCTCTTAACGGATCAACATCCGTTAGTTTGCAAATGCATTTGTTCCAGCGGCGTCTTCTAACGCGATGGTGTGTTTTTCTCCCTCCCTCGCAGATCATCTCCAAGAAGAACCGCCGCGAGATCTGCAAGTACCTCTTCCACGGTGAGCTCCTTTCTCTTCTATCCCTATGCTGTGGCGCCCAAACAATTGGTTTTGCGCAGACCGTCATTTGTGATTAGATGCCTGTTGTCGGTATTTTTAGCCCGATAGGTTCTCAATTGTCAATGTAGTACTCGTCAGAAGAGTTGTTGCAGCCTTTAGATGCTATATATATAAAGGGATCTCGTCATTGCGACATAACTTCTAAATGTTTGTTTGCTATATATACTCTATATATAGGTCTCCTGTAGAGGGCATGGATTATTATTGTTTTTTTTTTCATATCTAATAACGAGTGATTCAAAATGTATTTACATGTCCCCAATGCAATCACTTCTTGGATGTTTTAAGAGTAACCTGTTATGCCTCTTAGTTATGGGTACTGCTATTCAGACATTTTTTATTTCCAGGATCAATACAATGTCAATGTGTATGTAGAATGGGTGATCATTGTTAGGCTGAGGGTATATGCAACACTTCTGAACCTGTCTGTGCTGCAGAGGGGGTCTTGTATGCCAAGAAGGACTACAACCTGGCCAAGCACCCCAAGCTTGACGTCCCCAACTTGGAGGTCATTAAGCTAATGCAGAGCTTCAAGTCAAAGGAGTATGTAAGGGAGACCTTCTCCTGGCAGTATTACTACTGGTACCTGACCAATGATGGCATTGAGCACCTCCGCACCTTCCTCAACCTGCCATCGGAGGTTGTGCCTAATACCCTTAAGAAGTCCTCCAAGCCCCCGTCTCGTCCCTTCGGCTCTGGCCCACCGGGTGACCGCCCCAGGTAAATTTGTGATCACCAGCTACTTATCCATCCACAATATCTGTTGCAATTGTTATGAGGAAATATGTGACCTGCATCTCTGGCATTAGGTATTTACTTAGATGATTAGTTATTCTACTGTCCTGAGGAGTGGGGGCTATTAACCTTTTTACTTAAAAATGATGACACTAGAGTTTACTAGCTGTTTCTACTTAAGCATTCCGACATCCAGATTTTAGATAATGCAAATTGAACTCATTATTATATTGGAGATGAGGTTGATGTCTTTGGACAGACACTGTTTTGTTGTGAGTATTTGTGCAATGGATAATATTCATGAATGGTTCCTGAGTCCTCACTCTTGTACATTATCGTCTGTATCTGGATTGTCAATATAATCTCACTGTGATGCCATGGTTACTGACATATTCTGATCATTTGGCAGGGGTCCCCCACGTTTTGAGGGTGACAGGCCGAGGTTTGGAGACAGGGAAGGTTACAGAGGAGGTCCGCGTGGTGCTCCAGGTGATTTTGGTGGTGATAAGGGTGGTGCTCCTGCGGAGTTCCAGCCATCTTTTAGGGTAAGACTTATATAGAGATCAGGATTGCACCTATGATTGTGGAGCAGCTTTAAACATTGGTGTCTGTATTTACGTTGTCCAGTTCATTTCAGGATAGCTATAAGCTTAATTTTGTGCCACATCTCGTACTTCAATGCTTAGTTTGTATCGTATTGCATGCAAAGTTCATGTCTTATGCTTATTTATTACAAACTTTGAAGTGCCTGTAGAAGTTTCAGTAGTGTGGTTTGGTAAGTAGTTGTAATGATTTGTGACCTTGTTTCATGAGTCGGCAGTGTTGCTTTAACCTGCTTACTACTGCAGCCATGTAGACTGGCCTTTGTTAACATCAATGAGCTGCAATCATATTCAGTATTTTTGCCTTATGATGCAGCCAAATATCATGTTAAATGATGACATGCTTGTTTTGGTTTGTTCAGGGTAGCAGACCTGGCTTTGGCCGTGGTGGCGGTGGCGGCACCGGCACATTTGGTGCTGGGGCATCTTCCATGGAGTGATACTTCAGTTAGCCAGCGCATTGATTTGATGAATGGCTTTACAGATGCAGCGCGCAAGGGGAGGCTTCTCTGTTGGTCTTTGAATTATGAGGACAATGAGATTTTGTTTTCCAAGTTGTAGAAGTGGTTCTGTGTTTTTCGTTTTTGTTAGATGATGAAATTCTTGAGGCTGTTTGTATGCCAAGAATGTTATGAGCAAGTTATCATCATTCTGTCTCTGTCGTCTCCTGTTTTGGTTGGATATATGTACGATCGCGCTCCCTTGCTCTGGTTTGATTCGGAGTTGACTTCTGTGTTGATTTACGCCGGAGCTGAATTTTCAAAAGCATGAATAGAATAGTTGGTGTGCCGCGTAGTAGCTCTACAGCAAGTGTTATGCCCGATCTCTTATTTCAGTTTAAACGATTGTATGAAGGTTATTAGAAAATGATCATTACAATTTTTTACCTGTCTCATCGAACTGGCGAACACGCACGCAGACTCGCTCATGGTCATGGCTGAAGCTGTCTACCAACCAAATCGTGAACCGTGGTTTCCCGGCGTCCACCTCGCCGTGCCGTCGGTGGTTTCCGCCCGCGCCGCCGCGACCGCCAGTACAAAATCCGTCGGCCTCCGTGTTCCCCTAGGCTACCTGGCTCTCGCTCCAGGCGGCCGCGCGGGTCCGCTCATAAACCTCTCGCCCGTTAAACCCTAGCAAGCACCTCCCCGCCGCGCCGCCCCTCTCGAGCCTCGAGTCACCTCCGGAATGGAGGAAGATCGGCAGCAGGAGCCGCCACCCGCGGAGAAGGCGTCCTCCTCCTCCAGCAGCGGCGAGAAGAAGGGGTCCCCGTGCGAGGAGTGCGGGGAGCAGCCATGGAAGTACCGGTGCCCCGGCTGCGCCCGCCTCACCTGCAGCCTCCCCTGCGTCCTGGCGCACAAGCGCCGCACCGCCTGCACCGGCAAGCGCGCCCGCACCGACCCCGTCCCCCTCGCCCAATTCGACGACAACCAGCTCATCTCCGGTAAGCCGACCCCAATCCCTCACCTTCTCCTTCGCTTCCTTCGTCCCTCTCGTCATCATCAATCAATACAAGCCGCTGCTTGAATTGCTCCCCTGTGTGTGCTCGTAAAGATTACAACTTTCTGGAGGAGACCAAGCAGGCCAGGGAGTCGGCGCACAGGCTCATCGGCGGCTTCGGCCGCAACTTCGGGGGGCAAGGGGGCGCCCAGCTGCCCAGCTGGCTGTTTTTCCTCCGCAAGGCCGCGCAGCGCAGGGGTATCAGGCTCTACTTCCTCCCCAGGGGCATGGCCAGGAGAGAGCACAACCGTTCTCGACACAACTACAGGTGCTCTGCCTTTGCTGCTCTAATAAACTCCCCCCCCCCCCCCCCCCCCCCCCCCAGTATGATGCATTGCTGCTGAGATGTCAGCAGGTTTGCTTCGCCATTCTTGCTTTCTCTTGATTTAAAAGGCTTTTGATTCAGTTCAGCTATGCATTGTTCCAATATTTGGGTGCTTGCCAGATAGACAAAAGATGTTATCAGACTTCCTTTGAATAATGGTGTTGTGCAGTTACCACTGGAAGTTAATCTGTGTTAGTGTTGTCTCGTGAAAAAATGCTATGTTTCACTTTTACTGCTTAGCATATGCCCTCGATCAATCCATAAGTAGCACAGATATTCACAATCAATCAGAGTTCATTGGTTACAAGGGAAAAAAACTCGTTAAATTGACCTATATCATATCCCCGTTAACAATGCCATTACCACAATTATTTTTTTCTGTTCTTTTCATAGATTTACACCTGAATCCCCCTTTTGCAGAAAGGATTGCATATACTGGACACTCGAATGGAAATTCAATTCAACAGATGTTGTCCTAACTGACCATGAGTAAGTCTATCAATATTCTTCTTCTTCCCCCTGATCTGCTTGCTTGCAAATTTGGAACTGTTTCAATATGGCAATATTTTGTTAGATATTTTTAAGATGTTTTCTTGTCATTCTCAAACTTCCTACTGTTATACATGTTATTATTCTGTCATTATTTATCATACTACTGTAGGATTTTTTTTGTGCGTGTGAAATAGAAATGTGTATGGTGACTGCAGAAGCCTGTTGTATCTCGTTATGCTATCACCCACTTTCTTTATGTTCTCATTTTGTGCCTTATTTTTTCAGAATAGATGAGCATACAACCTTGCTCTCTTTATTGGAAAAACATCTTAGTCCTGGCCCTTGGAAGGATCAGCTTACACAATATCGCAATACAGAACTTCGTGATCTGAAACTGTTCATTCAAAAGTCTGCCAAGGTATTGTAAATCAAGTCATCATGTGTGTAAAAATACTTATTCACCTTCGCTCTACTTTATTTCATCAAATGATGGTTTATTTTAACTTGCTATAGGAATCAGAATCACCATACCGTCTACTCAATATAGAAGAACCGTTGCGACCACAATTGAGGGGTGTACTTGTTGTCGAGTATCCAACTATTAAAGTATTTCTTCCATCAGACAGTTGTGACTTCGAAGTTGAGAAAGTGGCAAACAAGCTTGTTCAAGATGGGAAAACCACTGGCAGCACAACTGATGATCCACCTGTAGAAGGCAACAAGTTTCATGAGGAGGAAATAGAGGAAGGTGAGTTTTCACCTGAGACGGAGATTATAGATCTCAAGGACTGCGGACCTTCGAGTGCCAGTAAACTTACCGCAGCAGAGGTTACAGGTGAATCAAGGAGGGATAGCAATGTTGATTCTTCGGTGCTCTCATATCCCAGCAATCAAGCAATACGTGGTCAGCAGAAAGAACTGAATCAATATAGCAAGATGTCATCAAATGGAAGCTTTGGGGGTACAGAAACTAAATCCCTAATGGAAGTCTGTCCTCTAAGCATGGAGAAGGCTAGGGAAGGTGAGTTGTCGTCAAAGGGGAACATTGTTGATTTCAAGGAGCATGGAACTTCATATCCTGACAGCCTTATGGAGGCAGAAGGTGCAACTCTATCTGAGATTGACATCAAGATAGATACTTTAGTGCCATCTTCCATCAACAGCCTTGCCCCTGATGGTGCGACTGGTCCTCAGCATGAACATAGTCAACAGAGCAGAAGGACACCAAACTCAACTCCTGAAGCTCTGAAAAGGAAATCTTGCATGAAAGTTTATCCACTGGACTTTGACGACAACAATGGTGGGCTGTTCCCGGAGGTACCCGACTTGGTCTTTGAGCAAGAAATGATGGATACCTACCCAGAACTGTTTGGGGATATGGATGTTGACGATTTCTTAAGCTGTGATTTTGAAATGATGACCGGAGACAAATCGGTGGAAGCAATGTCTGGGTTACTGTGGGATGACTTGGAGGAAGGGGAGATTCCAACAATGTGAAGGGAGAAGACATGATGCTTCAGAATTTGTGCTAGTTGGAGCAAACGAGTCTGCCTTGTGCATTTCCAGGGACGTTCTGTAACGTAATGGTAGAGCACTCACATGATCCTGCATCTACACCAAGGAGTGTTATGCAGATTCTGTTATTCTTTATAAGAATTATTTTGTTCAGTTCCTGTAATTTTTTTTTTTTGCACCTGCCGTTGCCAGACTAGCATAGTCTCGGGTGCCCTTGGAGCAAGGTAGCCTGTTGGCTGTTGCTCTTGCTCCTTGCTGCAGAAATTTTCGGGCTGTAACTTTGTAATGCTTGTTAGTTACTGAGCAACTCTGAGTTGAATCCAACATTGGGCATTATTATAAGTTGTATATGTCGTATACACTATCATGCGGAATTCATGGTCTACAAATGCACGTAATTTGTCGGGATCAGAGGCTTATGATTGAGAACCTACCACATGCTGAACATTATTCGTGAAAATGCATTGCATAATCGCAGAGCAAATTATTGTTTTCCCCGAGACTTGGAAGGAACGCAGTTACACAGATGATGATATTCAAATCTACTTGCACTGCATAGTATCATGCAAATTCGTCAAAATCCACAAATATTATTCGAGATTCTTGCAGGATGATGCTCAACCAATTAATTAGTAAAGCAGTTATTTCATCAGTAGGAAAAGAAAGGAAAGAGATTCATTGTGGAAGGAAAACAAAAAGAAAAGGAAAAGAAATGTGCGGGAACGCGCGGCAAACGCGCGGCAAACGTCATGCTCGCCTGAGAAAAACGCAGCCCTCCTTTTTTTTTTTGAAAAAGAAAACGCAACCCCTCCTCCTCTTGTCTCTAGTCTGGCAAAAGGAAGGAAGAGCTCGCGATTCGGAGCGCAGGCCCACCGAGCAGAGCAGAAGCCACCTCCTAGTCCTCTCACGCGAGCCGCGAGGCTTCTCTTCTCGGCAACCCATGGCGGCGGCGGGCGGCGGCGCGGCGGGCGGAGGAGGGAAGGTGTCCTTCAAGATCATCCTCACCTCCGACCCCAAGCTCCCCTTCAAAGTGTGAGTAACCGGCTCTCGCTCCCACGGATCTGATCCCTCCCTCGACCTCGATAGCCCTGGTTGCTGGTCCTGGTCCTGATCCTGATCCTGATCCCTGATCCGGCGCGCCCCACCGCCCGCTTGCTCTGAATTCCCGCAGGTTCAGCGTGCCCGAGGCGGCGCCCTTCACCGCAGTGCTCAAGTTCGCCGCCGAGGAGTTCAAGGTCCCGCCCCAGACCAGCGCCATCATCACCAACGGTACCCCATCACACCTCATGGGAATTCTCTTGGGTCGTGATTTGATTCCGGATGCTCTTGCACGATTTAGATTGCCTAGAGAGGATCTACCCGACCGTGATGGTAATTTGAAGGAATCGAGTGGGCGTTTTATTCAGTTGGGATGATTGCGTAGCACTAGTTTCTATCACCATGTGACCTTGACAATGGAAACTGCCATGTAGTATATAGATATGAAATTTTAGGTCCCTGCGACCATGGGATTCATTTCAGGGTGTGTATGAATTGAACCTGCAGCATGCACAATTGAATTTGGATGCCTAGCCTCTTAATGAAATACGTGCTCAGGCATGTTCGCTAAAAAGAATTTGGATGCCTAGGCTCTTTATGAAATATATGCTCTGGCATGTTCGCTAGAAAAGAATTTGAATGCCTAGGGTTATATGCTTGGCTAGGTCCAGACTTTA
Source organism: Panicum virgatum (assembly GCF_016808335.1). Lineage (NCBI taxonomy): Eukaryota > Viridiplantae > Streptophyta > Magnoliopsida > Poales > Poaceae > Panicum > Panicum virgatum. The sequence goes on along the minus strand of NC_053140.1, from coordinate 61,701,155 downwards.
GGTAGATGACTCATTTATTTGGGAGCTGTGGCAAGCAAAATTTACTATACTTTAATTTGATGCTTTCAGTGGATGAGATGTTTGGGAGATATCCAATTCCATGTTGCTCAGAAACGGAATTCGTTACTGCGCTATGGATGGATGATTCTACTGAAGTTTTTTTTTTTTGTTGACATTGTGGGTTTAGTCCCAAGCAATGGCAGTCTGTAGTTCGATTCTTCCAATGAGTTCCTTGTTAGTTGTATTTGTGCTGATATTTTATCTGTTGATTGATGCATTAGGAAAGATAATTTGTACCTTTCAAGCTGTTGCGTCTAGAAACCATTTGGTTCCTGTTAAGGTCATTATTGTAAGATTTTCAGTGCTGTCATTGAAATCTTACTTGAGAGTAATTGGAAACACAGAATGGTAATTCTTGGGGTTTCCCCATCTTGATGTGTTAATTTTATAGTGGTACTACCAGAAAAGAATGTACTTCTCTTTCCAAGGTTGTTTATCTATAGAATGGTGTGGGTAGCTTTCAGTTGTCTGTATGTGTTGTTACCTTTTGGTGATCAGTGGCCTTGTAACATAATTCTTCTTAATGCAGCTTTTGTTATTTATTAATCATCAAGCTTGTGACATGTGATGATCTTTAAGTTCTCTGCTTATTTGCATATAACTTGTTGATGATCCACAAATGATTTTTCTTGCTTGTCATACATAACATTCTTACCTTATCTTGAAATAATGTTGCATTTTCTCCTTTGCAGATGGAGTTGGCATCAACCCACAGCAAAGCGCAGGTACCTTTCCAGATGCTTGCATACATTTATTTACGAATCTGTGCTTTTTCCTGGCATATTACCTTGAAGAAAGTCATTGGTGCAATACCTTTTAGGCATAAATATGCGCATATAAGAATTTGCATCAGCTGATTGGTTTAATATTCTGAATTAGATAATGTTAATGTTAGTACAAACAACAACAACATAGCCTTTTTTCCCAAACAAGTTGGGGTAAGCTAGAGATGAAACCCGAAAGAAATAAGTTCAAGATTCAGGCACATTGATAGCTAGTCTCCAAGCGCTCCTATCCAAACTCCAAAGCTATCTCTGTAGAGATATTCCAATCCTTAAGGTCTCTCTTAACCGACTCATCCCACGTCAGTTTAGGTCTACCTCTACCCCTCTTTACATTATCAACCCGCTCAAGAACCCCATTACGCACCGGCGTCTCAGGAGGCCTTCGTTGGACATGTCCAAACCTTCTCAACCGATGCTACCGTTTCTCCTCAATTGGTGCCACCCCGACCCTATCCCGAATAACTTCGTTCCGGACTCTATCCCTCCTTGTGTGCCCGCAAAACCACCGCAACATCCGCATCTCTGCTACACTCAGTTGCTGGACATGTCGCCTTTTTGTAGGCCAACATTCAGCACCGTATAACATCGCCGGACAAATTGCTGTCCTATAGAATTTGCCTTTTAGCTTTTGTGGCACCCTCTTGTCACAAAGGATGCCAGAAGCTTGCCACCATTTCAACCAGCCAGCTGAAATTCTATGACTAACATCTTCATCAATGTCGCCATCCTTTTGTAGCACCGATCCTAAATACCGAAAAGTATCCTTCTGGACCACCACTTGCCCATCTAGACTAACGTCTCCCCCCTCATGCCTAGTCGCGCTGAAATCGCACATGACAACATGACAAACATTTAGTTAATTTTGTTCCTGTATGATGTACCATTTAAATTGCGCTGGCACAAAAGTTGACAACTGAAGTCACCTGTGTAGGCTCTAGCCTCTACTTTCATAAGGTTGAGTTGTGCTTAGTCTTTTTTTCATCTAGTGCAATTTCTTATCTAATATATAAGCACTTTAACAAAAAATGCCATGGCTTGCTCTGCAAACAAAATGGGATATGCTTCGCACAAATGTACTGCTGTGCATTTATTTCTATGGATGGGTCCCTCCGTTATTTGGCTGAACGTTCTCCATTTTGAGTTTCTGCTCTCTGTCAAATGCATTTATGTATCTTTACAGTTTTGTTTACTGGGGTTCCAATTTCTGACATGAACTGTTGTTGTTTCCGCTCAGGCAATGTGTTTCTGAAACACGGTTCGGAGTTGCGTCTCATCCCCCGCGATAGAGTGGGAGCTGTGGTTGTGTCTTTCTAGAGGATACATACAAGACATTATGAGGAGAACTTGAGCGAATAAAATTTGATGTTAGCTGTGCTTTGGTTGTACAATGTGACATGGGTAATATTTTCAACATATATGTTTCCTTGTGTGTTCTGTTTGCACCTGGTGGCGCTAGCAAGTGGATTATGTATGCTTTGTGACGGCGACACGCGAGATCCGTCTTATACATTTACTGTGTTCGACAGGCTGGAGCTGGAGTGCTGTGAGAGAAAAATACTGTTACCTGGCTGGTGGCTGGAGCTGGAGGGATGTGAGAGGGAAATACTGTAGGGCTGGAGTCCCCTACACCAGCCGAATGCAGTGATTATCTCTCGCCGAATTTCCTAAATTTCAGAAAACAAAACGCATGCATTTCTTGAGCCAACACGGCAACACGTATCGGGGAATGGACCTAATATACTTGAATACTTATATGCCCTGCTCTGCTTTTATAGGCATACATAGCTTTTGAAACTATACGACAATATCGTGTCAAACAAATTGTCTGCAACATCATTTTCATCATCGCCCAGATTGGAACAGTAGTCGTCTATGCGAGCAAACAGATTTTGCAGGCCATTGTCCCTGTCAGGATCAAATAAAAAATAGGTTTATTTGGCCGGAAATCCCAGTCGAGATCACCAAAACAAAGATCATTGGTGTGTGTGAGTCGACAACAGTAGCTAGGGTAATTGATTTTGCGCTGATTCTTCATCAGGCAAGCGTGGCAGGTTAATCTGCACCTGGTTGTGCTAATAACAAGTGGCCTATATATGTAAAGTCAGATCGATTTTTGCAAGCGAGGAGGGTGGAAGATGCCCAGAACCTCGGCGTTTGACGGAAACACGCTGAGATTTGCGGCTAGACCTTACAAAGTACAAGAACACAGGCCTCTTGAAGAATTACTGTCGCCAGCAAGAAGCTTCAAAATGTCCCTCCACTAGAAAGAACCCAACCCTTGGTTGTCACACCAGGGAGTTCGCCATTGGTGAAGTAATTCTGCAAGATAAGATTTACCCCAGGCAGAGGCAGGTCACGACTATCAAACAAGTTATCTGCATCATTTTTCATCGTCATTCAGATAGGCATCAATGCGAGCAAAAAGAGTGTGCAGGTATTCCAGAAGACCATAGTCCCTGTCAGAATCAAAACATAAAAAGTCGACACCCAGAGCTGGCCGAAAATCCCACTCGTGATCAACTGCACCAATCTCGCAGCACTGCTCACCAAAGCGAAGAACATGGGTGTGATATAGAGGCTCCACAGCAGGGTGATTGATTTTCTCTTCATCCTTGAGGCAAGCATGGCAGTTATCTGCATTGTGCGGGTAGAACAAGGATTAGCCACAAAGAATACTTACTTATGATAACTTATTGAACAGGCAGACAGACAACAAAATGCATACATGCTTCATCAGTAGAAAAAATGGAAATGTTTTGACATGAGAAATGTCTTGGGCAAGTGCCTATTTTGAGCAGTTTCTAACAAGGCTACAGATCAAACAGGCAAAATTTTGAGCAGTTTCTAACAAGGCTACAGATCTAAACAAGTCTACAAGAAAGTATGAAGTGAAAAGAGTATGTCGATGGATTTACAGTACCTATATCCCCTGGTGAAGGTTCAACCGGGCAGCAGATAGAGATATCCTCTTCCCTAAAGTCCTTGCGTGGAGGACGAGGTGCTTCAGCAAAGAAAAACAAACGATGTCCCAATCCAACAGCAGAACTAGAACTGTGATGATGATCCTCCTTTGGCTGCGCAATGAAATTGATGTGGAAATATTCATTGTAGTCCTCATCCTCCAAAAGGCTTTCACCATATATGGTATGAAACTCATAATGTAGCCCAGTTTGGCGGTTGAGCTTGCAGCGTGCGGCATCTGCTACTCGAAGCAAGCACTTGTACCATTTGGTGACGCCTCTCTTCTTCCCAGAGATGACTTTTTTTTTGACACAGCATGCGAATGTACCTGTATTAAACTGAGATGTATGGTACAAAGACCCAAACGCATACGCGTATAGGTACACAAAGGCAGGATACAAAGTACACCTGCTCCACCATACGTTTTACACAAAGGCCCCTAGAAAACATGAAAATTACAACCAAACCCCTAGAACCTCTGTGAATCCGACTCCGCCGCTGCCGAGCATCGCCAGCCACCGCCGGAATCGGTCTCCGCGAATCCATGGCCCGCTGGAACCCCGTCGCTGCGAAGCTTTGAAGAGAGCCGCAAGAAACACTCGCCGCGAACGGCGAGATGAAGCTACCGCGGGAAGTCCATCGGCCGGGGACGCACCCCGAGCCCCGGTGGCCTTGGAGCCAGATCCGCCGGCGACGACCGGAACCGCCGCGAGAAGCATGGATCTGCTCCACTCTCCTGCTTTCCACTAATCCTGAAGTATGCTCTGTATCCACCAAGCAAAAGGCCGATGAACTCACCTCCACGGAAGGACGATGAGTCGCCGGCAGAGAACATCTCCTATACGACGGCTCCACCACGGGAGCACAACCTCTACGGACCCACCCGAGCCGCCGGAGAGAAGCAGCACAAGGACGGGGACGAGTCCGAGAGGACTTATTCCGACACGTCGCCGCCGCCTCCGCCTCGCCGTCGACGCCTGGACACCGACCCCTAGATCTACTAGGACCTAACCTACCTGTGCCGCACGGCCGGAGCCCGGCGGTCTCCGCCCCCTCCCGACAGCCCTGAGGCCATCGGAGGCAGAGGAGACCGGCGACCGCGACCCCCTTTTTCGCCCCTCTCAAACAGTAGCAGACGCGAGAGCTTTCCAGAGGAGACCGGGAGGAAGATAGGCCGAGGGACTCGGGACGGGAGGAATCCCAGAGATGACTTGGCTGGCCTTTGGGCTCGGATCCCGCGGAGGAGACCGGAAGTGTTCATTCGGCACCGGGTAGGGCAGCAGCACGCTGGAGAGGCGGCGAATGTCGAGGCTGGAGAGCCCGCCGCCCTTGCTGACCAGCAAGCGGGAGTCCTCAAAGGCAGATCTGATAGCCTCTGGGTCCGCGGCGGCACGCAGAAGCGACGGCGACGAGGAGATCGGCACGGGAGCGGTTGAGTTGGCAGAGTGCGTCGGCTGGGGAGAGCAAGGGGCAGATGCGGAGGAGGCAGGCGATCAATCCGTCGAGCGAGCGGCGGGCGGCGCGGTCCGTGGCGGGGCGGAGGGGGAAGGCGTCGGCGTACCAGACGGAGTTGGCGATGATGTTGTGCACAGGGTGGAGCGGGCCGAAGCAGTAGCCTCCGACGAGGAGGCCGCGCCCGAGGGTGGCCCTGAGGTCGGCGGTGGGCAGGCGCGAGATGGCTTCGAGGTAGAAGCGGCGGATCAGGGCCAGCAGCCTCCGCCTCAGAGCCCTAATAGTGTCCTGCTCCTGCCGTGGTGGCGACGGAGATGCTGCTGCTTGATGGCCGGAGGGGTCAACCGGTGAGTCGTCGGGCGCGCCACTGCCCCCCGCCTCCACTGCGGCGGCCTCCACGTCGCCTACCCATCTCAGGCCTTCCGGCGCAAAAAAAAAATTTATTGGAATTTTAAGTATTAAATAAAGTCTATTTACAATTTTTTTTTCACTGATGGGTTGTAAATCACGAGACGAATCCAATGATGCTAATTAATTCATGATTAATCAATAATTAGCGGAGCATTACTGTTGCAAATCATGGATTAAGTAGGCTCATTAGATTCGTCTCGTGATTTACAGCCCATCTATACAAAAAGTTTTGTAAAGAGACTTCATTTAGTACTCCATGCATGTGTTGAAACATTTGATGTGACGATTTTTTTGTGTTTACGGAGTTTATGGGGTGGAAACTAAACATGACCTTAGTTACACGAGACAATCCAAACTCCCTGCGGCTTGTTTTCACACAAATGGAACACCCTATGCAAACTCACATCTTGCTGTCAGCCTCACTGATCACACATCTGAATATATATGTCGTGGGGATTCTAGGGGTACCCACAGCCGGGTGGCGGAACGCACCCGCCTATTCCCAGTGAGGGAGTACTCGGGGAAGTACTAGGCAATGGGGCTAGATCTACACTGAGAAAGGGGACTCAAGAACACACGATTTTGAGTGGTTCGGGCCGCCGGAGCGTAATACCCTACGTCCACTGTGAGATGTATTGTTCTTGGTTGTGTATGAACCTATCCTCTGCTGGCCTTGGCTCTTGCTCAGCCTGAGGTTTTCTAGCGGCGTCCCCCCCCTTTTATAGATCAAGGGGGAGCGGATACATAGGGCGTTGATGCCCCGACAGGTGGGCCCAACGTGACTGTGGCTACAGCGGTAGCGAATCTTTACTGCTGCTCTCCTGACTCAGGGGGGTCTTTTCTTGTCCCGTCAACTAGGCGCTCGTTGGAGTAGCGTAGCTTGCGGCGTGGCCTGCTGAGGCTATTATGTAGCGTCATAATGGGCGAAGCTGAGCCGTCGTATCCATCTGGCAGACGCAGTATGGGCGGCGCCAGCGGCTCCACTGCCTTGGTAATACGCGATCAATAGTATCCCCCGGTCAATGAAACGCCTCAGCTTCTGTCATATCAATGCAGACGTTCACCTACTGCAATAAATGCAATGGTTGGTGAACGTTGGTATGGAAACCCAAACGGCCATGTCTTGCAGACACGTGGCGGCCCCGGACCACCCCGACGCGGGGCGTCGATCTCTTCCCTTAGCGAGGGGTCCGGTTATTATACAGGGGGTCCGGGACCCCATGTGGGGTCCGGGACCCTGCGGGGGTCCGGTCTCCTCGGGGAGGTCCGGAGTCCCGACTGCTTGCGCACGAGTTCCTGCCTTTTCCGGGACACGTGGTGTCTCCGGACCTTTCCCAACTGAGGAACGGCCCAGGCCGCTGCTGGGAGAACAGGATTCCGGACCGCAGGGGTCCGGTTGTTTGGATGTAGTTAAGGATAACTTATAAGATCCTTGCCTAGACACAGTAAGAGGGGGTACCCCAGTCCTGGGGTACCGACAGTGGCCCCCGGGCCCACCTCGGGTGAGGTACGAACCCGCAGGTGGGGCCACCATCGTGATGAGTTCCTACGCAAGTTGATTGCGATGGTGTGCCCACGGAGAGAGCGTGCATCCCGGACCCCTGAGGCCGGTATGCCTGTTGCTAGGTTTAGGTACTAGAGTGCTCTCCATGGGGCGACGAAGGTGTAGGCTTAGGGTACGGAACCAAGCTAAGCGGCTACACAGACTTCGGATCGCCCAGGGAGCAAGCACCTCTTCCCGGACCTGGCTTTTGTCGACCGTGGCGAGCGGTCTCCGCCGGAGCGGGCCACCGGAGTGGACTTGGAGCGACCGTTGCTGACAATCCGATGAAGCTTGTTACCGGATCTCATAGTAAGGTGCAAAGAAACCAAGCCTTATACTAGAAGAGAGCCCGGGACCTCTAAAGACAGCAGTCTTGGATACTAGAGTACTTGTAACAGGGTAGTGAAGTACGTAAACTTTAGGGTACATTACCAAGCTAAGCCACGCGGAGCTTCTCTACCCCAGGATACAAATACCACTTCCCCAGAGCAGGTCCCTAGGGGTCCGGACCGCCTTCCAGCTAGAAGGGGTGTCTTCACCTGACCACAAGCCAGCAACTTAACTTGGATTGTTAGCAATAAGGGAAACACCGGTCAAGAGAAAAGAATAGTTAAACCAAGGCGAATAGATGTAATCAGGGTGGAGCCTAGGTAAAACTGAAAAAGAAAGTCTCCTTTATTATTGTGGTTGTCACGGTATACATCGGAGGTCGGGATTACGAGGTCGGACCTCCACCGCTCCGGACCGCTTTTGCCTGTTTGTGTGATAGGGCCAGAGGTCGGGTTTACAAGGTCGGACCTTGACCGCTCTGGACACACACGTAGACGCCACGCTATTACAAAGGAGGAATTCTCTTAGTTTTTTCTTAGGAGTAACCTACGGCTGCATGCTATACAGCGTGTTCTTCGGAGGTGAAGGCGCCCTGGACGTGCCTGAACCGCATCATCCAGCATCACTTCGGGAGCTCGGGGGACCCCTTCTTGCCTAAGAGCTGTCACATGCTTACATGGCATGAGACAAATTCTTTGGCTTTGAACGGAAGAGGCCCCCTCCCCCTGCCGTCGCCGTTGCCGATGGAAACCAGAGCGCTTGCGCAGCAGATGGACCGGTGCGACGCGTGGAGAAGTGCGGTCGTTCGCCGGCTTGTCCTTGGTGCTAGCGCCAGGGGCCCCCGCACGAGGAGGCGGGGTCCTGTCTGCAGCAGCGCCGAGCAACGCTGAGGTGGATCTCCGGTGCTGGAGACGGCAGGACGACACGGTCAACTTCCTCCGGGATGGCCGTCGGCTCCAGGCTCCATGTTGAGAGAAAGCCTTGAGCCGACGCCATGCCACCGCAGAGGAGGCGTGGCCGTTGCTTGAGAGAAAACCTTGAGTCGACGTAGGGGCGGCAGCGCGCAGCGGCGCCTTCGCTGTGCGCTGCCACGCCGGCTCTGAGGTGTCGCAGTGGCGACGCACAGCAGGCGTCGCTGCCGTGCGCCGCCGCACCGAGGGCGTTGGAGCGCCGGTGCCATGGCATGTGAAGTGAGTGTGGCGCTGCCTTCCTTCATCTTCTCGCTCGTCGTTGCAGAGGATGAACACGGCCCAGAAGCCCGAAAATCCAGCCAACGCCTGTCTTCCCCACGGACGGCGCCAAAATGTCGTGGGGATTCTAGGGGTACCCACAGCCGGGTGGCGGAACGCACCCGCCTATTCCCAGTGAGGGAGTACTCGGGGAAGTACTAGGCAATGGGGCTAGATCTACGCTGAGAAAGGGGACTCAAGAACACACGATTTTGAGTGGTTCGGGCCGCCGGAGCGTAATACCCTACGTCCACTGTGAGATGTATTGTTCTTGGTTGTGTATGAACCTATCCTCTGCTGGCCTTGGCTCTTGCTCAGCCTGAGGTTTTCTAGCGGCGTCCCCCCCCTTTTATAGATCAAGGGGGAGCGGATACATAGGGCGTTGATGCCCCGACAGGTGGGCCCAACGTGACTGTGGCTACAGCGGTAGCGAATCTTTACTGCTGCTCTCCTGACTCAGGGGGGTCTTTTCTTGTCCCGTCAACTAGGCGCTCGTTGGAGTAGCGTAGCTTGCGGCGTGGCCTGCTGAGGCTATTATGTAGCGTCATAATGGGCGAAGCTGAGCCGTCGTATCCATCTGGCAGACGCAGTATGGGCGGCGCCAGCGGCTCCACTGCCTTGGTAATACGCGATCAATAGTATCCCCCGGTCAATGAAACGCCTCAGCTTCTGTCATATCAATGCAGACGTTCACCTACTGCAATAAATGCAATGGTGGGTGAACGTTGGTATGGAAACCCAAACGGCCATGTCTTGCAGACACGTGGCGGCCCCGGACCACCCCGACGCGGGGCGTCGATCTCTTCCCTTAGCGAGGGGTCCGGTTATTATACAGGGGGTCCGGGACCCCATGTGGGGTCCGGGACCCTGCGGGGGTCCGGTCTCCTCGGGGAGGTCCGGAGTCCCGACTGCTTGCGCACGAGTTCCTGCCTTTTCCGGGACACGTGGTGTCTCCGGACCTTTCCCAACTGAGGAACGGCCCAGGCCGCTGCTGGGAGAACAGGATTCCGGACCACAGGGGTCCGGTTGTTTGGATGTAGTTAAGGATAACTTATAAGATCCTTGCCTAGACACAGTAAGAGGGGGTACCCCAGTCCTGGGGTACCGACAATATATGACCCCCGCGACTCCCAAAGCCCTAGCCATCAGGATAACCCTATGCCACCGCAGCCAATTTGGTCGTCCAAGTATTTCGCGACAGCTCTGTCCCAGTTAGCATCAAAAAAGATGTAGTCCACGTCCAGGGGCTTTGGAAAATTACTGCTAGAGTCAACTTCATCCTCTTCAAAGTCCCGGCAACCAGAATATTCATCATACGTAGGGTGTACAAGCTTCCTTTTGTTCTTCTCACAAGCAAAGCAGCAACCTATGTTTTACCAAAAGCATTTTTTTTTTCAAGGTCAGTTACAAGTTTTCAGACATGGGCTAAAGCAGGATGGTGCAGCAAAACATTCTTCAAACTCAGTGCACACGACAAGGACAAAGCATATCATGGATATGTGCAGGTGATCAAACAAGACAAATCAATTTGGAATTCAATATGTGCATGGTGAAGCAAGGTTAGGTAGTTCTCTCCGTACCAAGTATGATAGTAGCAACACAAATGATTTATAGTAGTGCTGTGGAACAACTGTGAGGAAGTGCATCCAGAATTCAAACGGGGAAAAAGAAGCACCATTCACCTAGGGTGGGATATAAACTCTAATCAAATAAACCAACCTAAAATTGAATCAAAGCAATTCAAACCTCAGTAAACACTTATTATGATGAGGATTTCAGGTAGGGGATCAATAAAAAAAAAAAGGGAAATGCGTTATGTGAGCTTGCAATTCAGGGTCATCAAAATGAGGAACAGGATTGTATGGGACTCTAGGGAATTACTTGTCACCGGAAAATGACAGGACGGGAAGTTGGTGGCACTATGGAAGACATCAATATGTTGACTGGTAGGTAGGTGGATACAAAGACTAGAAAACTTTCAGGTACTCAGCAGAACAACTGAACTTTTGAAATAGCTGGTTCACTAACAATGCGATATAGAAGCAGAAGCCCATTGGGCTTATCTAAATATGGACAACTATGATAACTGGTAAGTGGATACACAGACCAGAAAGATTTGGCTGCCGAAAGATTTTGGGTGCTCAGCAAAGTAAAAGGACAGCATCAGAGTGTCCAGACATCATTTTTTTTCTGTACAGGAAGCACCGAAGCAGCCAATTTAAGCAGCAGAGGAATTCATAGCAATTGCAGCAAAGTATGCAGCAGAATTGATGGATTGATGTCCCACTATTCACCAAACTTGTTGGCCGGAATTATACGATAGTGGTGTTGGTACAGTAACAGTAAGGCCAATCCTAAGGAGAGAGGGTTACATACCAATATCTGTGAGCGGATCAACTAGCACGCACAGGCGAACATCGATCTCATCGCGAGCACGAACAATTGCTTCAGTGAATACGAGCATAGGGAAGCCTAGTGCAGAACCACCAGAGTCCTTGCGATTTGCCAGGAAATTGATGTGGTAATAACCATCATCCAGTCCTTGGTCGTTTAGTAGACTGACGCCGCATACAGAATGAAGAATGAGCTGCTCGCCTGTTTCTAATGCATAGTGTTGCGATGCCAAGTTCACAGCAGCGAGCACTTGCTTTCCTGTGTCCTTGAACTGTTGCTTCTGAGATGCGATCCACCAACGTCAGTGGTGGCTGAGGAGGTTCACATGGCAACCCCGGCAGTAGCACAGTGGAGAGGTGGTTGATGTCCCCAGGCGAAAGGAAACGGTAGATGAGAAGGAACGAGGGTATGTCGTGTTGCGCACTGACAGTGGGCAGCACTGATGATGCAAAGTGAGCCAAGGTTGTGGGATTGGGGTGCTGCGCAGCCTCGGCTGCCAGGTGAAAGGCGACAAGGTTCTGAGAGGCCATGGCTCGCAGGGCGCTGGATCTGGTGGTCCCATTGGCCAGTGCGACGGCGGCGGAGAGGTCGGCGTCGGCATTCATGAGCTGGTATAGAGCATCGGCTGTGGAGAGGGAGGGGCAGTAGTGGCGGAGCGAAGCTACAAGGCCCTGGAGGGAACGGCGGCAGATACGGACGATGCCGTCAGTGGCGAGAATCGCGCGGACCTCGTCGTCCTCTGTGTCGGTGGCGGCGCCGCCCCGGAGCGGGAAGGCAGCGGCGTACCAGATGGAGTTGACGATGATGTTGTGGACGGGGCCCAGTAGACCGAAGCAGTGGCCGCCGACGAGGAGCCCGCGGGCGAGGGTGGTCCTGAGCTCGGCTGGGGGCAGCCGTGAGATGGCGTCGAGGTAGTAGCGGTGGATGACGGTCAGCAAATCCCGCCTCATGGCCCTGACGTCCGATTGCGTCCAAGCCCAGGCCTCGGCAGGCTCCACCGGCGCCGGCACCTCCGCCTCCACCGGCGGCGGCGGCCAGCCAGGCGAACGGAAGACGGAATGGGCCTGGGCCTATGGTTCGCTTCTTCTTCTGTTCCCGGTTTTTTTATTTTTAGCATTTTTTAATCATTCTTAATAGAAATAGTATTCCGAAACTTCTTTTTACAGAAATAGCCCCTGGGGTGGTGACCCACGGCGCCAGGATCCAAATGTAAAAAAAATTATATTTGGATCCTGGTGCCATGGGCCACGGGGTCAGGCCCCTGGCGCCCTAGTCCACGACGCCAGGGGCCTGGCGCCATGGCCCATGGCGCCAGGTCCCTGTCGCCTATATAAGTTCCAAACCTCTCATTCTCTTATTTCTTTGGGTCAGTTGGATCCATGCCACTACAATTTCACGATTTTTGATTTCATGTTGAAATCGATGCCATTGAGTGGCATGATTTTCAACGTGAAACCCAATTTCACGGAGTTGTGGTGGCATGAATCGAATTTTCCCTATTTCTTTCTTCCTTTTTCATCCTGAAGCGAGTAGAAATAGAGAGGCGAGGGGAGAACGAGGAAAGCAGCGAAACTCTGTGGGAAATTCTACGCGGCAATTTCAGGTAAATTTTTTTTCAAGTTTGTATATTACTTGACTATTAGTATTTTAATGAATAGAGTTATGGATGCTATTATTTTATATAACTGAGTAGATTAATATGTTATTAGTACTATAATTAGTATTGTATATTAGTATTTTTATAGAGTAGATTATTAAAGTAGTAGTATTTTAGTGTAATTAGTATTGTAGATTACTTTATCAATAGAGTAGATTAGTATTAGTATAGTCGATTATTATTTTAGTGCTATTTTATGATTTATTCAAGTAGTTTTCAGTAATAAAATATTTTAGTTTTATAATTGATTGGATTAGTAGTGTAGTAGTATTATAGTATTTTCGTAATTGTACTGTAATGAATAGATTATTATTTCACTGTAAATTTAAATTAGAAAGTATTAAGAAATATTAGAAACTATTAGAAAATATTTAGAAATATTTAAATAATATGTATAAAAAAATTTAAAATATTAAAAAAATTAATAAAATATCAGAAAATATTTAAAAAGGAATTTATTATTTTCAAATATTTGTAAATCTTAGGAAGTATTAGAAAAAAAATTAAAAACATTATGACATATTAGAAAAAATTAGAAAATAGTTAAATATTATTTAGAAAATATTTTAAAATATCAGAAAATATGAGAAAATTTTAGAAATTATTAAATAATAAACTTAGTATTATAAAATATTAATGAATATTTGAAAATATTATAAAATATTAAGAAAACATTTTTACATATTAGGAACAATTACGAAATATTTAAATAATATTTAGGAAACAATTTAAAATATTACATATTTGAGAAAATAAATAAAAATAATAAAAAAGGAAGTTAATATTGGAAAATATTTGTACATATTTGAAATATTAGTAAGAAAACATTTTGATACATTAGGAGAAATTAGGAAATAGTTCAACAGTACTGAGAATTTTTTTTAAATACCAAAAAATATGAGAAAATATTATAAATTATTAAACAATTAAATTAATATTACAAAATATTTGTATATTTTTGAAAATATTAAGAAATTTTATTTTGTAGTGTTAGTTTAGTATCATGTTATCCAAATAGCAAATCATATTTAGAATAGTGAAAGCAGTGAAATGACCAGCTGTTTGCAGCAGATATGTCCAGCGGGGTGCGTTCACGCTCTTTTTTGGGATGGTACAGTTGACCATGGATCCAACGGAGTTGATTAAACAATTTCAAGAAGACAACTAAATATGTTGATAGACCAGCACAAAGAAGTTTCGAATCCATATATAATTGGCTGGTTCTTGGGCTGAGAACAAATGTGGAAACTCATTTCCTATCGGTACAGATACTTGTGAATTGGGGTAACGAAGGAGTAAATCTCTGGGAGTTGATGACGATTACCAACACTGACGATTGGAAAATATATATTGACAATGCCTTGCAACGTGGCTGGCCTCCAGCCATGGTTGTTCGATCCTATCCGAATGGTCAAGGTGCAGTTGGTTGTCAGGAGGAAGATGAAGCTGAGGAAGAGGTCCAAGAAGATGTGCATGAGGATGTTCCACGTGTCGAAGAAGATGCTGCCGTCCCTCTCCCCTCACCCCTCTTTTTCTGGTTGCGTCGGGTTGAAATGAGAAGAGAATGAGAGGTTTGGGGCTTATATAGGCGCCAGGGGTCCTGGCGCCATGGCCCACGGCGCCAGGACCCAAATTTTCTAGATGCTATTTTTGTAAAAATAATTAAAAAATACTCAAAATAAAAAAAACCGCTCTGGGGCCTGTCTTGTGCGCTGGGCCGCGTTTCTTGCTTTTCTGCTTCTTCGATTAAGTTTATTGTTATATATACACTTACTTGATTGCAACAAAAAAATAGTCAATGGATTGGATTTTTTTATAATACTAAGAAGCTAGGAAATAAAAAGGAAAACAAATCGTCTAGTAATAATAAAGTTGATAATAATAAGTGACTCTTAAATAAAATTATACTCTCTCCATCCACTTTTGATAGCAATATTTCGAAAATTTAAATATTTATAAATGATATCTATATTTGCTTTTGTCATGGGCTGTGGCAATAAATAACACTAGTAATAAGGAGTTTCTAGTTAAAATATTGGAGGATCTGCAAAAAGCCTGCATTGCATTTGTTAGATTGATAAACACATTTAGTGCTCTTGGTCATTATACTATATGAAAATATATCAATAAAAACTGGATGAATGGAGGGAGTACCGACAGTAAAGATGGATGCGGGTCTAGTACTGTAGTAGTCTAATTAACGTGCACGAGATTGGCCCGCGCGCGAGGAGAGCAAGATTCCAACGATGAGACCTAGAGTCCAAGAGCTTCGGTGAAGATTAGGATGAGGATCATGCCGACGAACAGCTTGGGCTGCTGCGCGTTGGCCCTGACTCCGGTGTCACCGACGATGCCAATGGCCATGCTAGAGGCGAGGCAGGAGAGGCCGCAGGAGGGGCCGGAGGCGAGGTGCGTGTAGCCGTCGAAGAGGTAGTAGGTGAGGGACCGAAACTGGTGACCAGAGGGGGGTGAATGGGAGCCGATCAAAATTTCTTCCGAAATTAAAACCGTCGGCCTATATCCTGTAAATCACCACAAGCCCTCGAACCTAGAAAGAGAGAGAGCTAAGGATTAAGGACTATCTATCTCTGAGCGAAACGCCATAGAAAGCGAAACGGAAGCAATAGCAAGAAAACTCACCAAAGAGCAGCTTCACTGGCTCAGACTGGTCTGACCGCTTGCCAAGACCAGTCAGGCCGGTCGGGCTGGGAAATTCAAAGTTCAGACCGGTCAGACCGGTTAACTAGACCGGTCAGACCAGTCGCTCCCAGACAGCCCGCAATCAAAGCTCCAAAAGGCAAATCTCGAGCAAACGAAGTCCAAATCCAACGAAACTTGGAGGATAGCTTCGTATCTACCCCGTGAACATATCCCCAAAAGATCTTTCCCAAAAGATTAACAGATCGTGAGAATTTAAGGGAAAATCAAAGAGAATTGGTGTTTTCTCAAGAACTCAAAAATCCCAATTCGTGAGGACTCTCGATTCCAGCGGGTTTAGCACTAGGCTAGATAGATTAGAATCGTCATAACGAGTCCATCAAACCACGAATCGAAGAACTTGACTCCTCCAAACACGAAACACATCAAAAGAGGAGAAATCAAGTCCAAAACTCAAAGGGGGAAGGGGAGGACGAAAAGCTCAGCACACACGGGTGAATCTCAAATCAATTTCATTCATAAATCACGGAGGAATTCACCTATACAAAGGCTAGAGCCGACCACACCATCATCCACCCTCTATATTGAGTGATTAGCTATAACCTAACCCTCTAGACTGGTTCCATGGACCGGTCAGACCGGTCGGTCTGCAGTATCCCCATGTACACGATCTCGATCGACGGTGGAGTTTCTTTCTTCGACTCGAAGTCTTTGCTGCGATGCCGCCACGTCAACGAAGATCCGGTCCGCGGTTTTGGAGGGTCCGCGAAACCCGGGTAGGTGGCCGGTTTTGAGAAAACCGCAAAAACTCCACGCGCGGGAAGATTCTCGCCTCCACACCGTGGCCCTAGACGCCGTTCCCGCCTCGGCGTTCTGACAGCCCTAGACGCCGCCCGACGCCCGTCACCTCCTCGCCCGCAGCGAGGCCCTAGACGCCGTCGACGCCCGTCGCCTCCGTCAGTCCCGAGACCGACGCCCGTGCCTCCACGACTTGGCATCTTCGACCGCCGTCTGCCTCCTTAGTTTTGTGGCGCAAACCAAGAAACCCACCTTCCGTCACCGCTTGCGCCCTCGATCCAGGAGTGGATGCCACAGCTGCCGCCCGGCCTGAGCTCCGGTCCCGGCTGCCCTTCACCGCCGTCCACCGCACGGTCCATCGGCCACATCACCTCCACGACAGCTCTCCGTCGACACTCGACGCCCGTGTACCTGCAATCCAAAGACCAAGCGCACGATCACACCGCACGGTTGACAATTCACTCATCACAAGCAGGATAAAGTACTCAACGTTCCTCAGTAGGGCTTGGCGAGGGGGTTGATGCCGGAGATGACCATGACGGCGACGATGAGGCCGAAGATGCCGAGCACGCCGGCCATGACGACAGGGACGATGGACTTGGTGACCAGCTCTAGGCGCATGACGCCTATGTGCGCCACCCCGACGCCGCTCTTGGCCGTGCCGTACGCCGCGCCCATGCCTGCATGCGCACGTTACCAATTAAGTTCGTGTCATGCGTAATGGATCGTCGATGAGGCAATGTGGGAGCAGAATATACGATCCGCAGCCAGTCTAGTCGTCTTACAGGAGAAGACCAGCGCGGAGGCGGCGCCGATGAAGCCGAGGAAGGTGGCGAGCTCGTTGCCATTGAACGTGGACGACATCCTGTCGTGTCCTTGGAGGGACAATGTCGTACGGCGGCGAGACGACGGAGACGGCGTTGAGAGAGAGCGAGGAAAGCAGACGCGGTCGATCGAGGGCGGGGGCAGGGGAAGCAGGAGGAGGATTCTCTCTCTTATACGAAGGGAAGGGGGCGTCCGGGCCGGGAGCAAAGTTGAGAGTTGCGTTGGTCCGCGGCAGGAAAGCAGCGGAGCATTTCTTGTCCCTTGCAACACTGCTACTGTTCGTTATGGACTCTTTCTTCTACAGTCTTTCCTTCAGGGGGTTTCAGCCCAACCCCCAATGAGAACCACACCTTTGTTGCTGTGATCGGGTTTTAATTTGCTTGAATTCGAATTCTGTTCAAACTCATCTCAGATACCACATTATTTTTCCCTCTTCCGGTTTTATTTTCTGAGAAACGGAGAACGATACTTATATATACCTACATATTATTCTACACTCTAGGTGCGGTGCAGCTACACTTAACTATTTACTAAACAAATTTTCAATAATAGTAACTCGGTTTAGTAATTTCTAGTCAATCCGGTCAGTAATTTGACTGCTTGATGTATAATAAACGCTATACCTAAGGTGTATAGAATACTATTAACCATATATATCATCAGAGTTGAGGAATATGAGTACTCTATCCTGCCTGTGATGAGTGAATTGTCAACCGTGCGGTGTAATTGTGCGCTTGGTCTTTGGATTGCAGGTACACGGGCGTCGAGTGTCGACGGAGAGCTGTCGTGGAGGTGCTGTGGCCGATGGACCGTGCGGTGGACGGCGGTGAAGGGCAGCCCGGACCGGAGCTCAGGCCGGGCGGTAGCTGTGGCGTCCACTCCTGGATCGAGGGCGCAAGCGGCGACGGAAGGCGGGTTTCTTGGTTTACGCCACAAAACCAAGGAGGCGGACGGCGGTTGAAGACGCCAAATCGTGGAGGCACGGGCGTCGGTCTCGGGACTGATGGAGGCGACGGGCGTCGACGGCGTCCAGGGCCTCGCTGCGGGCGAGGAGGTGACGGGCGTCGGGCGGCGTCTAGGGCCGTCAGAAGGCCGAGGCGGGAACGGCGTCTAGGGCTACGGTGTGGAGGCGGGAATCTTCCCGCGCGTGGAGTTTTGGCGGTTTTCACAAAACCGGCCACCTACCCGGGTTTCGCGGACCCTCCAAAACCGCGGACCGGATCTTCGTCGACGTGGCGGCATCACAGAAAAGACTTCGAGTCGAAGAAAGAAACTCCGCCGTCGATTGAGATCATGTACATGGGATACTGCAGGTTCTGCTGCTCCGACCGGTCTCTTGGACCGGTCTGACCGATCTGGGCACGGCGGGTATAAATACCCCTCACCAGCCCGTGGCTGTGTGAGCCTTCGAGCCTTTTGAGTTCTTTTGGGTTTTTCTTTCTCCTCCCCCCTGCTCTAGGTTAGGGCCAAGGTCTCCAACGCATAGAAAGGTTAGATTATAACTAATGTCTCCAATCTAGAGGGTGGATGATGGTGTGGTTGGCTCTAGCCTTTGTATAGGTGAATTCCTCCGTGATTTATGAATGAAATTGATTTGAGATTCACTCATGTGTGCTGAGCTTTTCGTCCTCCTCTTCCCCTTTGCGTTTTGGACTTGATTTCTCCTCTTTTGATGTGATTCGTGTTTGGAGGAGTCAAGTTCTTCGATTCGTGGTTTGATGGACTCGTTGTGACGATTCTAATATATCTAGCCTAGTGCTAAACCCGCTGGAATCGCGAGTTCTCACGAATTGAGATTTTTGAGTTCTTGAGAAAACCCCAATCCTCTTTGATTTTCCCTTGAATTCTCATGATCTGTTAATCTTTTGGGAAAGATCTTTTGGGGATATGTTCATGGGGTAGATACGAAGGTATCCTCCAAGTTTCATTGGATTTGGACTTCGTTTGCATGAGATTTGCCATTTGGAGCTTTGATTGCGGGCTGTCTGGGAGTGACCAGTCTGACCGGTCTGGTTAACCGGTCTGACCGGTCTGAAGTTTGAATTTCCCAGCCCGACCGGTCTGACTGGTCTTGGCAAGCGGTCAGACTGGTCTGAGCCAATGAAGCTGCTCTTTGGGGAGTTTTCTTGCTATTGCTTCTGTTTCGCTTCCTAGGGCGTTTCGCTTAGAGATAGCTAGTCCTTAGCTACTCTCCCTTCCTAGGTTCGAGGGCTTGTGGTGATTTTCGGGATATAAGCCGACGGTTTGAATTTCGGAAGAAATTTCAATCGGCTCCCATTCACCCCCCCCTCTGGTCGCCAGTTTCGGTCCCTCAATTGGTATCAGAGCTTGGTTGAGGTTTTCAGTACCTTAACCGGTTCGAAAACCATTTGGCGACCATGACGAGTCTTGGGAAGATCCCGGTATTTTCCGGCGAGGACTATACTACTGGAAGGTTCGCATGAGAGACTTCCTGTAGAGCATGGGAGCCGATGTCTGGGATATTACCATGAACCAGGCTTACCAGGTGCTTGCTGTTCGGACCTCTCCTCTTCAGGCGTCCGAGCACGAGGCTAACACCAAGGCTGTCAATGCCTTGTTCGCTGGCGTTTCTCTTGCAGAGTTCTCACGCGTCCAGGGTTTTCAGGAAGACCACAAAGTTTGGACGTGCCTTGAGAACTACCACGAGGGCACACCTCAGGTGAAGGCCAGACTGTTCGAGACTCACCGGCGTGAATATGAGAATTTCATATAGGAGCCGGGTGAGAGCATTGACTTGATGTTCAGTCGTTTTCAATCAATTGTGAACAAAGTCAATGCGAACAGATCTGCTGAGGCCCTTGAGTACACAGAGCATGAGAAGGCCCTCAAGCTGCTCTCACCCGGTGGGATCTCAAGGTGAGCAGCATCATTGAGTCTGCTGGCTATGAGACTCTGACGGTGAACGAGCTTTTCAGCAAGCTCAAGGCCACGGAGGTGGATAACTAGACACGAGCCAAGCTCAATGTTGCCCCTCCTTCCAAGAGCATCGCTCTTGTGACTGGCCCAGGTGGATCGAGCTCTAACGCTAACTCTGCTCTTGGCTTTTCTCTTGCCTCTTTGCCTTCTGTTTCAGATGAGCAGTTGGAGATGGTGGGCGACGACGACTTGTGCCTCCTCATCAGCAAGTTCCAGCGCATCTACCAAGTTGGAGACGGTGCCAAGCATGAACTAGAACTTGTTAAGGACGCTCCAATTGTTAGCGATGTGCTTGAATGCGATGAGTGTCCTATCTTTAAGTCCGATCTAGCTTCGTTGCAGTCCAAGTTTGCTACTGTTGTGTGCGAGCTAGAGGAGTGAAGTCTAGGCCAGTTTTTCTTGGTGCTTGTAAGCTTTGTCCCACGCTTAGGTCGGAGCTAGATGAGAAGAACGCTTTGATCAAGTCTTTTGGGAAGACTAAGGTCGTAGAGTCTAGCGCACCAATTGACTGCTCTGTTTGCCCTGGTTTGATTGCTGATCTGGATAGTCTTGCGGTATAGAAAGCCAACTTGGAGAATGAGAATACCTATCTTAGGACGATTCTGAGTTGGGTTTCTAGCAGTGAGCCGCAGTTGGGCATAATGATTAAGCAGTTCAAGCGTAGTGATGGTTTTGGAGTCGGTTACACATACACGAAGTCAGACTTTGACAGGTTGTATGGTAAGATTGGCAAGGCTGCTGGAAACACTGCGCGCACGAGCACGCAGCCTTCGCTTGTTGACCCCGCGGATGGTGTGCTTAAAGAACCACCGAAACCACCTCCGCAGAAGCAGGTTTGGGTTCCAAAGCCCAATGAGCTGAGGAATCCTCTCGACACGCTCCCTGCTGCCGCAGCCCAGGTTGCCCAGAAGAAGGGCGCTGCTCGTCCCCGTCCGCAGGCTAGGCCTCCACCTCCCAAGCGTGAGGTGAGGTACCACTGCGAGTTCTGTGACAGGGAAGGTCACCTGGAGGAGTTTTGCTTCAGGAGAAAGCGGGCTGTGAGGCGAGAGCAGGAGAGACGGAACGCGGACATGTACTCTGCTCGGGTGCATGGTCCTTCTCGGCGTGGTGGTAGGCAAGATGCTAGGGCTCGCCGTGTAAATGGAGGTCAGGGAGACGGTGGTGGTTACCGTGCTCCAGTGGGTGGTCGCTTTGCCAGCCGTGCTCCTGGTCGTTTTCAGTACGGCTATGGACCACGAGACCGAGGCTTTGGAGGAGGTTTTGAGGCTCCACGCTTTCCTTGCGGTGGTGTTCGTTAGCCTCGCGGTAGACAGGACATAGGATACGCTTTGTCTGGTTTTGCTAACCCTTCTGTAGAGAAAATGGCTCGACACTGGTTTGCTTCTCACTTTGCTAACCCCAGTGTTGAGATATTTGCTCACCCTTTGTCTCACTACTGATGTGCAGGTTGGAGGCTTGGAGAACAGGTGGATCATGGACTCCAGTTGTTCGCGCCACATGATCGAAAATGACAAATGGTTCTCCAGCCTCACCCCGATGCGCTCAAAGGAGTACATTGTGTTCAGGGATAATGGAAGAGGAAAGGTACGTGGACTTGGCGCTATTCGGGTTTCTGATCACTTCACCCTGAGAGAGGTTGCTTTGGTTTCGAATCTTGGCTTTATTTTTCTCTCTGTTTCGCAACTTCTTGATGAGGGGTTTGAAGTTCGCTTCAAGGAGGGTTGTTCGCATGTTTTGGATTCTAGAGGAGATTTGGTTTGCCGGATTACACCTCGCGATCGGGTTTTCTTGGTTGACTTTTCTGGAACTCCTCTTGGCCCTTCTCGTTGCTTGTTCACTGGTCCTTCTGATCTGTGGAGTGGCATAGGAGACTTGGACATTTGAGCTTCGACTTGTTGTCTAGACTTAGCTCACTTGGCCTGATCTGAGGATTGCCCAAATTGAAGTTTGAAAAGGACCTTGTTTGCCATCCGTGTCGTCACGGGAAGATGATTGCCACTTCACATCCGCCTGTTAATCAGGTGATGACCTCTCACCCTGGAGAGTTGCTACACATGGACACAGTTGGTCCTTCTAGGGTGATGTCTGTTGGTGGGAAGTGGTACATTGTTGTGATCGTGGACGACTTTTCTCGCTATTCTTGGGTCTTTTTCATGAGAACCAAGGATGAGGCTTTCGAGTTTGTTTGAGACTTGATCTTGAGGTTGAAAAACGAGCTACTCTAGGCCATGCGAGCGATTCGCAGTGATAATGGCACAGGATTCAAAAACGCTTGTTTTGAAGCCTTTTGCAGTGATCAAGGGCTTGAACACCAGTATTCTTCTCCCTACACTCCACAACAGAATGGAGTTGTAGAGCGGAAGAATCGGACGCTGGTTGAGATGGCGAGGACGATGCTCGATGAGCATAGGACTCCTCGTAAATACTGGGCTGAGGCAGTTAACACCGCTTGTTATGTGTCCAACCGCATTTTCTTGCGTGCTTTCATGCACAGGACTTCTTATGAGTTGCGGTTTGGACGCCAGCCCCGTGTTGACCATCTCAGAGTTTTCGGTTGCCGGTGCTTTGTGCTGAAAGATGGAAATCTTGATAAGTTTGAGTCTCGCTCGTCTAACGGCATTTTCTCGGTTATGCCTCTCACTCTAGAGCGTACTGTGTGCTGATTATTGATACTAACATCGTCAGAGAGACTTGTGAAGTCACTTTCGACGAGACTGCACTGTACAATTCTTCTGTCTTTGAAGTTGCAGGAGATGATGAGCTCGGCACCTCCATCTTTGAAGATGAGGAGGAAGAACCTGCGGAGGACGACCCTGAGGCTACCACGCATGCTGTGGACCCAGTTGCTTTCGCCACGAGCTCAGACGATGACGACGGCCCCGACCCGACTACGTCTACTTCCCGGGGGCCGGTCGAGCAGGTGACTCAGGCTTCACCAGATGCACCTGAGGAGACACCAACTTTGGTTGAGGAGGAGGCGACTTCGACACGGGAAGCACCGCGACACATTCAGCGCCGCCATCCACCTCAATAGATGCTCGGTGATCTCAACGAGCGAGTCACCAGGTCCAAGGTAACAAGTATCGCTGGCTTTGCTCATTCAGCATTTGTTGCCTCTTTTGAGCCTAAAGATATTGGGCACGCTCTTTCTGATTCTAATTGGGTCAATGCCATGCACGAGTAACTTGAAAATTTTGAAAGAAACCAAGTTTGGGTTTTGGTCGAGCCTCCACCTGCTTGTAATCCCATCGGAACAAAGTGGGTTTTCAAAAACAAGCAGGGTGAGGATGGGTTGGTTGTTCGAAACAAGGCTCGTCTTGTTGCCCATGGGTTTTGCCAAAAAGAGGGTATTGATTTTGAGGAAACTTTTGACCCAGTTGCTCGTTTGGAAGCGATTCAAATCTTTCTTGCATTTGTCGCTTCCAAGGGTTTTAAGGTTTTCCAAATGGATGTGAAATCTACCTTCTTGAATGGTTTTATCGAAGAAGAAGTTTATGTGAAGCAACCCACTGGTTTCGAAAATCCCAAGTTTCCAAACCATGTTTATAAAATTCAGAAAGGTCTTTACGGTTTGAAACAGACACCTAGAGCTTGGTATGATAGATTGAAGACTTTTTTGTTGGCTCCGGGCTTTAAAATGGGATGTGTGGATAAAACTTTGTTCCTCATGCGATCTGACACTGATTTCCTTTTAGTTCAGATATACGTGGATGATATTATCTTTGTTGGCTCTTCTCACGCTCTTGTCTCCAAGTTTTCTGAGCAGATGTCCAGGGAGTTCGAGATGAGCATGATGGGTGAGCTGCAGTTCTTCCTTGGGCTGCAGATCAAGCAAACTCCTCAGGGCACTTTTGTCCATCAAGCCAAGTACACTAGAGACTTGCTGCGGAAGTTCGACATGAGCGACCTGTCTCCTCAGCCGACTCCGATCAGCACATCGACGGCGCTTGATGAGGACTTGGACGGCGAGGCGGTGGACCAGAAGGAGTACAAGAGCATGATTGGCTCTCTTCTGTACCTGACGGCGACGCGACCGGACATCCAGTTCGGCGTCTGCCTCTGTGCGCGCTACCAGGCTTCTCCGCGCACCTCCCACAGGCAGGTGGTGAAACGCATCGTTAGTTATCTGAAATTCACCCCTGAGTTTGGTTTTTGGTATTCCGCGGATTCTTCTCTGGTTTTGGTGGGCTTTTCTGATGCCGATTTCGGTGGGTGTCGATTGGATCGCAAGTCGACATCCGGCACTTGTCAATTTCTCGGTACATCCTTGGTGTCTTGGTCCTCTCGCAAGCAGGCTAGTGTAGCGCTTTCTTCTACAGAAGCTGAGTATGTTGCCGCTGCTAGCTGCTGCTCCCAGATACTTTGGATGAAACAAACCTTGCAGAATTATAGCTTGAGTTTCGGTAGGGTTCCCATTTTTTTAGACAATATGTCAGCCATTAGCATTGCAAAGAACCCTGTCCTACACTCCAGAACCAAGCACATAGATATCCAATTCCATTTCCTGCGAGACAACCATGAGAGAGGACACATAGACCTGATCCATGTCCCTTCAGAGATGCAAACCGTAGATATCCTCACCAAACCTGTAACAGGACCGCCCAAATTAAACCGGCTTAAATGCGCTAACTATCATCTTAATATTTAATCAAGTTACTGTGCACTTAAAACGGTGTAATCCGGACGTCTGTCGGTTTAAGGATCGAAAAAACACTGGAAGTCTCGCACGAAGACGAGCACAGATGATTACAAGCAGACAAAATTTCTCAAAGTTAATTTACAAAGTGTAGTTTTACACACAAGTTTACGTAAAATATCAGAGTTCAAAATGTAGCGGAAACTAATTAGAAGTTGAGTTTAGAAAAACAATGATTACTACGATGACGTGAGGACGTCACATCGAGCCCACCGATGTGAATCCTGGTTAGCTCCAGCCAGCAGCAGTTACCTGAAAACAGGGTGACAACAAACCCTGAGTATACTAATACTCAGCAAGGCTTACCCGACTTTGGGTATACTTAGCCCATTATCTAGACATGCCAAGTTTTTTGGCTCTGGAGTTCTTTTGCTGAAATGCTGCTAGGAGTGAATCCTTACTTTCAATATTTTAGCTCCATTTAGTACAGCGAGTATTAACTAACTTCGCCTAAACATCTAGAGCACACATGGTGGAGCAGATTATTCTTCAGTAACTCACAAACCAATCTTTTCCATTCCTCTTTCATTCCACTTTCTTACTACGATGTGACAAAGAGATCAAGGCTCTCATAACCGCGAGTCACGGCGAATCGATCCGATTTAACCTTGCAAGGTGGACCTAACTCACACGACACATGCAAGCCCTGTCGGGCCACGCGCGTCAACTGTTTCCACATTACCACGGCATCTGAACTACGCCTGCTAAAACCCAGGTGATGGGCCCCTCGCAGTGAACTCCCGGAGAACCCGGAGGCGGCATCCTATCCAACACCCGCCAACTCCCACGCCCAGCGTAGCATGGCGGAATTCAAATCACCGCTGTAAGGTGGTACACAGCTTACCGGTTTCGACTACCTCCTACTTCCGGTATGTGGTTAGTACTGTTCAATCCTCGATCAGCACTGCCAACAACAGAACGGTCCTCAATCGACACAGGCGGAGGTCCACTTTCCAAACATTCCATATCCATAATCCAATTCCTCTCCGCCCGGTCTCCATTTTTCTTTCCTCACAGATTCATTCTCAAACCACTTTTCCATAAGTAACCAGGACCTATAGCTCGCGAGTGACAGGAATCACTCGACTTCTACCGAGCCCTAATTAAGCATTGCAATACTAACGACCTGCACACTAGTGGAGTAACTGAGGAAACCTAGGGATCATGCATCTACGGTTCCAATCAACTCCTAGAACGTAAATGCACAATAATTATATAAATAAACATTGAATACTGAAGTTAAGGGTTATGCTCCGGGGCTTGCCTGGGAGTAACACTAAGCTAGTGTTAGTATTAACAAGGCCTTGGGCCCTTCCGACTTTGAGTCGGATCTTCAATTGCTCCAGTGGGTCTTTCACTCTTCAGGACGCGTCCACCCAACACCGTCTTGTGGTTCAGTTCCGTCAGCACGTGCTCCACGTCCACACGTGGTACATTTAGCGTACCTAAATGAGATGCACCAAGGCAGATGTTTGAATGCATGGAAGTACAATAGACGATACCGCAAAAAAGACAAGTAGAGCAGATACAAAGCCACGCTTGGATGGGCACAACACGATGCAATGCAATGCGATACGATTAGGAACAAAGATATGACTGGGCAATCATTTATCGAGCAAGCACCGCATACACACTCAAAAGGGAAACTGGGTTGGTGCTACAACACGGGAGCTTATTCAAGTATTTTTAGCCTGAAGTGTTTCCTACTAAGAAGCATTACTAGCTTGCTTAGAAAAGGCTAAGCAATGATATAAAGCAAGAAAGAACAATTAGGACAAAATATATAACCAGCAAGGCATAAAAGTAAAGTAAATAAAAGCAACTCACGAACTAGATCTCAAGAGGTTAACATAACTTATACAGGACTAACTTAAATTTTAACAAACATTAATGGAGTAGTTATAATACTTTACAAAGTAAACATGGATCAAGCATTAAATATCAAAATATTTGAGAACTCAAGCTAAAGACTAGTATTGGTCCTACCAAAATTTACATAGGGCTACTCATAACAGGAACAACATTTGGCTCAAAAATCACGAGCAACACATCATTGAAGCATGAAATATAAATAAAATATGCATTTCTTAACATTTTTAGCAAAGCACATGAAATAACAAGCAAAAGTCAAGTAATGGGGCTAAAATTTTTACCTTACTACTAGCATCATATGTACTTGCTACCATAAAATTTTCATAGCATGACATGGCTCCAAACATTATTTATTTAAAAGATAAGAACCACTAGTTTTAAAATAAAAAAAACATAATTCTATTTTTGTAGCAAAAATGTTTAACTAAAACATGTCATATTTTGGTTCCAAAAGATAGAAATTTAGACAAGGATTCTAGAAAGTATTTATTTACTATTTTAGGATTTTTCTACTAATTACTATAAATTTTTAAAGTTCACTGCAAAAAGGTAAAAACAAAACCAATTATTGCAATTATGACCCTGGTTTTTACACTGGGGTCCCTGGAATCTTTTATTTCTTTGCACCTAGGCCCTTGGCCGGATTTGGTAACAGAGGAGGCGGCGGCGGCCATGTTTCCGGCGACGGTGGTCGCCGGCGGCGAGGGAGAGTAGGGGGAGGGGCTAGAGGAGATAGCGCTCTACCTTGGGGTGTCCTTGGACGGGATTGGGGCGGTCGGAGAGGCGGGGCCGCAGCGGCAGGCGGTCGGCGACGGCTCTGCTCGCCGGCGGCGGCAGTCCGGCAGCGCTAGAAGGTGATGGCCGGGTCTATGAGCTTCACGGAGAGGCTAGGAAGGTGGTGGAGTACTCGATTTGAGCCAAGGGAGAGCGGACGGGCAGCGCCACGGCGAGCAGGGGCTCGCCGGCGTTCATGGAGGCGGCGGCGGCGCTCCGGCAGGCGAGGGCGGCGATGGTGGGGTGCATGAGCTTCAGGAGATGGAGTGGAGGGTGATGGCGTGCTCGATTTGGGCAGTGGGGGCACGGATGAGGGGGCTCCGCGGTGAGTTGGGGCGGCGGCGACTATGGCGGGTGGTGGCGCCGCGAAACGGCGCGGCGGCGAGGCGAGATGGCACGAGGCCAGGTGGAGCTGGGCGCGTCTGCGGCACGCCGTGGCTCGCGGAGGCATGGCCCGGTGCCACGCGGGCTAGGCCCGCGGCGCGCAAGCGGGCGGCGAGCGGGGCAAAGTGGCACACGTCGGCTCGGCTCGTGGCCGCGCGGCCATGGCGGGCGACGGCGCAGGGTACGCGGGCAGGTGGCCGCGCGCGCGGCTCGGCGCCGCAGCAGCAGCACAGGCAGCAGCAGTAGCGCATGCGAGCGGCGCTCGCGCGTGAGAGAGACGATGGAGAGAGAGAGGCAGTGGTCGAGCTGCAGCAGAAGCGTATAGAAGAAGGGGAAAGCACCAGAGGCCTCTCGACTGCAAACGCGTGGAGGTGAGGTGGCATGGCATGTTGACGAACAACAGCGAATTTACGAAGGAGAAGGCTCTCGGCGCTACAGTAAAAGCTGATATTTTCATAAAATTTTCTTTCCTCTCTCTTTACTCACTCAAACGAAGTAGTTGGAGAGATGCAAAAATCTTGATATTTTGCACAGAAGTATAGAATAGCTTCGGGAACCCATTCCACCTAGATTTGAAAGTTGAAACCTTATAAAATTTGAAATTCTAAAGAGAGAAGAATTCAAAATTATTTAAAGTAAATCAACATTACAAAAATGAAAAAAAACTAACCAAAATTATTTAGTATCTTTATACAAGAATGAATTAGTGCTAATTATCATGTCAAGCATGTGATTAACCTTAACTACAGGTGATTAACACCTGGGGTGTTACAAAACCGCTAGAGCAGGACACCTTTGCACGCTTGCGAGAGGAGCTTGGGGTTTGTTACCCCTTTTGATCGCTGATTTTTCTTTGGTTAGCTTTGTTGGTTTTATTTGCTTCTCTTCGCTTTCTAGGTTTGGTAGCTGCATTGTGCATATGCATTGTACATGTTTGCATTTTGCATTGTCTCACTTGCACTAGCATTCTTGTATACACTACTATGATCTTCTAGTGCCTGCTAGTGTGAGTTGATAAATTTGATCATGTATAGCTTGCTCCACTGTGTGTATGACATCATCTGAGTTAAGCTATTTTGACTTGAAAATCTGAAAATATGATCACCCTGTCTTGGCTACTAGCATGTTAGGGCGTGTTGATATGCTTTTGCTATCTTATTCATGCTAGTGTAGCATTTTGTTCAGCAATTCATACTTGAAATGATCTAAATTTGATAAAATTGCTTGAACTGTTCTTGAAATGGATTGAAAAGATCCAGGTGGGATTGCTTGTCGCACTGATCGAGCTTTCTGGATGGCTCACTTTGCACTTGTGAGAACCCGGGCAAGGCTGTGCATGACTGAAACGAGTGTCTTAAGCTTCTG
This sequence comes from Panicum virgatum, assembly GCF_016808335.1. Classification (NCBI taxonomy): domain Eukaryota; kingdom Viridiplantae; phylum Streptophyta; class Magnoliopsida; order Poales; family Poaceae; genus Panicum; species Panicum virgatum. The sequence continues at coordinate 61,672,024 of NC_053140.1, read as the reverse complement.
ATTGTCTTTGACATAGGCTTGGCCTCGTTGCTAAGTAAAGCATAACAATTTTTTAACCCCTGACATTAAGAATTGCTTGATATAATTTGATTGAAAAATAAATGTTTGCAACATGCTTTGGCTGGTTTGGCACACCTGTATGAGTATGGTTAGCACTGTTTTCCATTCCCTATTTGTTAGTGCTAGATCATGGGTGATGCTTTTATTTCTCCTAAACTGAACTTGCCTAGCTCTAGACTGATTTGATATACACTGTTGAGCTAGATGCAGGTCTTGTTTATGGATGCACACGTGCTTGTGATTAGATGTTGTTCATATCCTTGTATCCATGAATGCTTTCACTTACACCTTCTGCATTGCATTCACTGCATAGCATCTGTTCAGGGGGAGTCTCAGCTTCAGGGGGAGCTTTAGGTCTTTTTAGGCTTGATGTGTGCATGTGCCAACAAGGGGGAGAATTTTGAGAGAAGTGATCGGACAAGGGGGAGACTTGTGCACAGGGCTTTGAGAGTGCATCATTTTTGAGAGAGTTGCACTTGTGAAAGGAAAAAGCTTTGCATTGGGAGTTTCTGATTTGTTTGGCTCCTGGTTTTCTCTCCACTTAGAGCATGACCGCGTCGAGTGTTACCTCTGTCTTTGAGGAGTCATGTTTTGACTTTTGATCGATTGCGTCGAGCCGTTGCCCTTGTCTTAGGGAATCGATCTTTGCTTGAGTAAGTGACTGTTCTTGCATTTCTGAGATTTTCGTCACTTGCTTGAGTTCTTCTCTTTCGTGCTTCTTTGTTCTTCTTTGTTTTCACTTCTCCTGGTTCGTTTGTGGTGTGTTGACAATGCACTCATCAAGGGGGAGATTGAGGAATGTGAGTACTCTATCTTGCCTGTGATGAGTGAATTGTCAACCGTGCGGTGTGATTGTGCGCTTGGTCTTTGGATTGCAGGTACACGGGTGTCGAGTATCGACGGAGAGCTGCCGTGGAGGTGTTGTGGCCGATGGACCGTGCGGTGGACGGCGGTGAAGGGCAGCCGGGACAGGAACTCAGGCCGGGCGGCAGCTGTGGCGTCCACTCCTGGATCGAGGGCGCAAGCGGCGACGAAAGGCGGGTTTCTTGGTTTACGCCACAAAACCAAGGAGGCGGACAGCGGTTGAAGACGCCAAGTCGTGGAGGCACGGGCGTCGGTCTCGGACCTGACGGAGGCGACGGGCGGCGTCTAGGGCCGTCAGAAGGCCGAGGCGGGAACGATGTCTAGGGCCACGGCGTGGAGGCGGGAATCTTCTCGCGCGTGGAGTTTTGGCGGTTTTCACAAAACCGGCCACCTACCCGGGTTTCGCGGACCCTCCGAAACCGCGGACCGGATCTTCGTCGATGTGGCGGCATCGCAGCAAAGACTTCGAGTCGAAGAAAGAAACTCCGCCGTCGATCGAGATCATGTACAGGGGATACTGCAGGTTCTGCTGCTCCGACCGATCTGGGCGCGGCGGGTATAAATACCCATCACCAGCCCGTGGCTGTGTGAGCCTTCGAGCCTTTTGAGTTCTTTTGGGTTTTCCTTCTCCTCCCCCCTGCTCTAGGTTAGGGCCAAGGTCTCCAACGCAAAGGAAGATTAGATTATAGCTAATCTCTCCAATCTAGAGGGTGGATGATGGTATGGTCGGCTCTAGCGTTTGTATAGGTGAATTCCTCCGTGATTTATGAATAAAATTGATTTGAGATTCACTCATGTGTGCTGAGTTTTTCGTCTTCCTCTTCCCCTTTGCGTTTTGGACTTGATTTCTCCTCTTTTGATGTGATTCGTGTTTGGAGGAGTCAAGTTCTTCGATTCATGGTTTGATGGACTCGTTGTGACGGTTCTAATCTATCTAGCCTAGTGTTAAACCCGCTGGAATCGCGAGTTCTCACGAATTGGGATTTTTGAGTTCTTGAGAAAATCCCAATCCTCTTTGATTTTCCCTTGAATTCTCACGATCTGTTAATCTTTTGGGAAAGATATTTTGGGGATATATTCACGGGGTAGATGCGAAGCTATCCTCCAAGTTTCATTGGATTTGGACTTCGTTTGCACGAGATTTGCCATTTGGAGCTTTGATTGCGGGCTGTCTGGGAGCGACCGGTCTGGTTAACCGGTCTGAAGTTTGAATTTCCCAGCCCGACCGGTCTGACTGGTCTTGGCAAGCGGTCAAACCAGTCTGAGCCAGTGAAGCTGCTCTTTGGGGAGTTTTCTTGCTATTGTTTCCGTTTCGCTTCCTATGGCGTTTCGCTCAGAGATAGATAGTCCTTAATCCTTAGCTCTCTCTTTCTAGGTTCGAGGGCTTGTGGTGATTTTCGGGATATAGGCCGACGGTTTGAATTTCGGAAGAAATTTCGATCGGTTCCTATTCACCTCCTTCTGGTCGCCAGTTTCAGTCCCTCGAGAGTGACAGAGGAGGAGTTTTAAAAAAAAAGAGTGCATGAAAAGGAGGAAGGAAGTTGAAGAATAGCACCAGTGAAGGGCCAGCCCACCAGCAGCACCAGAGTCGAGTCGGGAGGAACGACGACTTCCGCGAGTGCAAGTGCCAAGGTAAAGCCGCGCCAGCGAAGCGAGCAACCCAAACAAGAAAAAGAATTCCATCCAAATCCCCAAGCCGAGTCGCCGATCCGCGCGCCCCCGCCCCACCGCCGGCGAGGCCTCCCCCGATCCACTCACCCGCGCACCAGCCAAGCAGAGGCGCCGCCATGGACGCGGGGAGGAAGAAGAAGTGGCTGGCCTGGGCGGTGGCGGCCGTCATCTTCGTCGTCCTCATGCTGGTCACGCCCGCCATCCCGCAGAACGAGGACTACCACGACTTCGCCGACCAGCGCACCCTCTTCCTAGGTAGGTACCCACCCAAGCTTCAGTTTTGACGGACAACCCCGCGTCGCGCCTCAATCGCCGCTCTCCCCCTGCCCCCTCTGGCCTTACTATACCAGCCTAGCTAGGAATTCCCAGTGTGGCCGACCACTTTTACCGCTTGTTTCCTCGATTCATAAACTGGGGCCAAACTACTAGTCTTGCTGATAAGGAGCCTCTTCTAATTTTGCAGGTATCCCCAACACGTTGAATGTGATTTCAAACACCCCCTTCTTTTTTGTCGGTGTCACAGGCCTCATCCTGTGCCATTACAAAGATTACTTCAGGCTCAGGTGCTGAATGGACGCTCATACAAGTCTGTTCCTTCTTCTCATCCTATTTAAGATTTTAAGCACTCTGATGGTAAATCTGCTCGCAGCTCACAGGGGGAGCTGTTGTTGGACGCTCTTCTTTGCTGGTGTCACGGCTGTTGCTTTTGGTTCTTCCTATTACCATAACAACCCGAATGATGCCACCCTAGTTTGGGACAGATTGCCGGTGAGCATCTGTTGGTTTTACCGTATATATGCCATGGATCTCATAGACCCCCGTAGTTTATACCTGTCTGAACACCACAATGTCGATTCAACATTGATGTAGGAGAATCAAGGGGATTTGGCAAAGAAATGACGGAAAGATCATGTCTCTGACTTAACTAGGATCTGTTAGCTGATATTCCCCCGTAGACTTGTGTTAACATAATAACTTAGTGGCGAGACTAAATGGGCATCATCGCACAACCTTTGTCCTTACTTATGTTCTTTAAATTTTTAATGTGGTGAATGTTGAGGTATTACCTTGTTTGTCCAGATGACGATTGCTTTCACCTCGATCATGGCCATTTTCATGATCGAAAGGGTTGATGAAAGAGCCGGAGCAAAGTCCCTAGCACCACTTGTGATTGCTGGTGCCCTGAGCATCCTTTATTGGAGGCAAGTTATCTCAAGTGTTCAAATATTCTCCCCTTCAGAATATTTCGATTGTGCTTTCAGCCCCTCCATTTTTACTGTCTATACTCTATGCAGTTACTTTGATGATCTTCGCCCATATGCAGTAGTTCAGTTTGTTCCATGCATTGCTATACCTGTTATGGCTATAGTAATTCCACCGATGTACACACATTCAAGCTACTGGTTGTGGGCCGCAGGTTTGTGAGTGTTGCTCAATGCCATTGTGATGTATGTTCTTTGGGTTGTTTGGGACATTATAATTAATGAAAGGTTAGGACTTTATATGTAGATGGAGTAAAATGTGGTATTTGCAAATTATTGATTTTCATTTGATGTCAGCCTTTCAGCAGTTTTTTTCCCCATATGTTGTTACCTGGATTTTTGTAGAACAACACATGTCTAAACAGAGATCTGCATTGCTGGCTGCTAGGGATTTCAACATTATTTTCATACGCAGTCTGGGTTTTCTATTTCTTCTGATTTGTCAAATAATTTCAGGATTTTACCTCCTTGCCAAAGTTGAAGAGGCTGCTGACAAACCTATCTATAAGTGGACTTATCAAATTTTTAGTGGTCATACTCTTAAGCATCTATGTGCTGCAATGGTACCAGTTTTCTTGGCTCTAATGCTAGCTAAACGGACTATTGAACCAGAAAGGTGGGCTCCTACTGCTTGTTTAAAAACAACATTATTTAGTACATGTTCATCTTGTGTCGCTCTCATATGACTGATAACAACTTGCTGCATTGAGTACACCATGGATATAGATTATTTGTTGTCATACGTAAAGATCTGCATCTGTGTGGCAATGTGACTCATAAAATTTTCTGACATGCAGGGTAAGCTTGCTCCATAAATGGAAGGTCAGTTGGGTTACAGCGAGGGAGAGCTATTCCAAGGGGTTTTTTACATTTTTACCACTATAAGGAAGGTCACTCGCTGGTTTAGCACGCTTAAACGGGTCCCTACAGATTTAGCACTACTTTAGCTGGAAATCTTACGTTTTTACCACTTTTGCCTACGTGGCAGGACACGGCGGCAGACCACGTTGGCGCCCGGTCAGCAAGGCGAAGCGAAATGTCTTTTGTGCCCCGCCCCTTTGTTCATGTGCCCGTGACCCCCGGTCCAGCCCGTTGAGTGGGAGTGGTCATGTCATCGATCAGGCAGTGGGCGTCGCCGGAGCATCGTTGCCACTGGAAGGTGGTGACCCCCAACACGACGGTGGCCATGGCGTTCGGGCCCCTGGCAGCGCAGCGGTATGGCTCGGAGCTGATGCTGCGGGACGCGCTGGAGGGGCACGGCGACATGTACCGGACGCTGCTCAACGCCTACTACAACGCCCCCGGCGGGCCCTTCCTGTACCCGACCACGGCCAGCGTCATCGACCACATGAACGGCGCGCTGCTCAGCTCCACGCAGAGGGTCCTCATCGAGGGGGCGCGCTTCCGCAGGGCCAACGCCGGCGGCGGAGGCCCAGCCGGGCGGACAAGGCTGCCGTGCGTCTTGACGCCCTGCTGCTGTGCCGCGCCGCCTCCCGCGCCCAGGAGCTAGCAGCTATGCTCTGCTATGCTCTGCTCGTTGATCTACTTACCACTAGCTAGCAGTACCAACAATTGCAATGCAGAGAGGGTACGGTCATGAGATAGATTGATGCAATTACTAGCTAGTCACGACTTGCATGTTGTTCGTTTCAATTGTCGTTCCAGCACACCACCAATGTCTGAGTCATCAGACTGGAAGCTCCTTCTTCCTTGATAGATGTATGTTGCTGACCCTGCAAGCAAGGGAGGACTCACTGATCTATCTATCTATATCTATAATAGCATGAGATTGATGAGAGAATGCGCGGTCCAATCTGAATTTCAGTTTCAGACTTTCAGTTTACTAGTTACTACTGCAGAATACCATTCTCTTTGACTTGATCATGAACGACCAGGCTTGGCTTGATTACAACCACTTGATTGATTAGTACTAATGCTGCACTACTGATAGAGAGGAGAAGAAGAGGAAATTATTAAAGGAGAGGAGAGGGGCTGATCTGAATGGGGTTGGCTGGTTGATTGATCGACGGATCGGAGGAGCAGATCGGGCAGAGCACGAAGCCGTTCTCGTTGCACTCCCCGCAGCGCACCACCACCGTGGTCCGCCGCCTGCGACCCGCTTGGTTGCCGGGCACGGGCACGGCCACCTTGCGGCTCCCGGAGCAGTCGAAGCAGGGTAGGAAGCTCGTGCCGCCGCAGCCGTCGCAGCAGTAGGTGCCCGATCTGGGCAGGCCCTCCAGCAGCGGCGCCAGCAGGCCCTGCTCGTCCAGGCGCAGCACCTCCTCCGCGCCGCCGACGTTGAGGGGGAGCGGTCAACGGGCTGGACCGGGTCACGGGCACATGAACAAAAGCGGGGGCACAAAGACATTTCGCCTCGCTTTACTGACCGGGCGCCAACGTGGCCTGCCGCCGTGTCTTGCCACGTAGGCAAAAGTAGTAAAAACATAAGATTTCCAGCTACAGTAGTGCTAAATCTGTAGAGGTCCGTTTAAGCGTGCTAAACCAGCGAGTGGCCTTCCTTATAGTGGTAAAAATATAAAAAACCCTATTCCAAGGATAGGAGTACAGTTAACGTGGACTGCAACTACGCTGCTGTTTCAAATACATCTGACACAGTAAATATGCATCTAGCATTCGGCACCTGCGTAAAGAAGAAATGCAGGGCACATCTGAAACAGTAGGAAATCCACCCCAACTGACTTTTATCGCTGCTAATCATAGTGCGCGATACAGACATACTACAGTCGTTGGCGACCAATCTTGTACATAATAATAATAATAATAATAATAATAATAATAATAATAATAATAATAATAATAATAATAATAAGTACTGGAAACCATCTTTCCGTTACAAGATGGTGCGTGTCATCAGGATGATATAGTTTTGTACTCTCTATGACTTTGAGATCCAGATTGCTTTTGAAGGCATGTACAAATTTGCCCCCGTATTGAGGCCATAAAGAGGCGGCTAAAAGAAGAGGTCCTGCAATTTTTCTTCTAAATGATACAGATCAGAATGGCCTTCATCATCGATCTCTTGGATCTCGCTGACCGGTGACCGCTTCCTCTTGAGCATATCGTAGCCATACCTCCATTCCTTGACGTCGGACTTGGTTGACATGGCTCGACCAAGGGCGCATAGGGCGCTGGGCAAGCCACGGCATTCTGCCACCATCTGCTTAAAATACCAACACTTCGCTATGTCAGCGGCGGAAACTCACGATGAGATAGAGCAAGACAAATATTTGAAACAGTATTGTAAAGCTTTGCTGATTTTTGCCCAAATTAAAACAAACATAAACAATAACCTTTTTGGCGAGGTGCTTGATGTGAGGATGAGCATCGATGTTTTGTTCTCCGACTTTATCCTTGAAAAGGTTCCACGCATCATCCTCACTCAAGCACTCCATCTGGATAGTAGTGCTGCTTGAACACCCCATGTCAGCGCAGATTTGGTGGTTCCTCGTCGTGAAGATGACTTTCTGCCTGCGCCCAAGTGGCGTCGGCAGACCGACTGCCGCAAGATCAAGCCTCTCTCGCACATCATCAAGGAGCAACAAGAAGGGTTTGCCTTTCAAGCAAGTGGAAATAGGGACATCTGGCGTCTGCTGTATGTTGACGGAGATGGCATGGTGTAGGCTCCCCACCGTGCATCCAGGGCCGGCCCCAAGGAAGAAGACGTAGGAGAAAGAGGAGCCATGCGCGTAAGAATCGCGCACAAATCTAAGAAGGGTGGTCTTGCCCACGCCGCGCATGCCCGAGATCCCCAGCAGCGAGGGGACGACTGTTTGACGCTCCACAAAATCAAGCACCTTGGTCTCGTAGGAGGCCATCGATCTCCGGCGGCGGCCGCGTAAAGGGAAGAGATTTCTGCCAACATGCAGAATACTCCTAGCCTTCATCACCGATCTTGTCAGAGTCTCCACCACCAGGCCTTTTCCTTTTCTAACAGGATCGGTAACCTTTCTCAGCAACTTGGCTGCTGCTTGCTTGCTGATCTGGAGCAGCATGTCGAGCGCATTTGCGTTCACGCGCCTTACGTGGGTGGTGGGTAAGTAAATCATGAGGAGACCGGTAACATAACAAGCATAAAGGAAGAGTATATGTTCTGGATTTGTCCGCCGGATGCCGTGAGGGATCCGATATATCAATATAACCGCCGCACCAAATAATAAGAGATAAACAGGAGGTTTAACTGCAAGCCGTAACCGTAAACCAGGTCGAGGAATCTGATCCCTGTCCAGGAGCGGATTCAACGGTGGGTCTGGAGGAGCTCGAGCCCCTCCTACCATTGAAAATACTATGGAGCCCTTTTGGGAAGAGGAGGTTGAAGGAGGAGGAAGAGGAGAGCCCCTCCTGAGCTCAATCCTGCCACTGCCCCTGGCCACGCGAGTCCTATGAGGGTCGTCCATGAATCGAAGAGCGTCGTGACGTACCTTGGCTGCACACCAAGCCGCCGGCCGCTCCAAATGAATCTCCAAGACTCACTGCCCCACGTCTACCCCTATTAATTTGAGAAATAAACGACCCGGGCGGGGATATGCTCAAGCCAAGAATCGAGACATCCGGCCCGGTGGAGAGGTGCAGAGCGGCCAATAAGCTAATAAGTGCCGCCGGCTTTAGAGAAGATAGATGGCACCAAGTAAAGCTGGTTTTGGGATATGGACAACGCTCGTACCTTGGATCCTCCAACCACCACTTTTTTTCCATATATAAAGATTCTCCTCAGCCCATGCCCTCTTCTTGACCAGCCACCGACAACTCATTGTCGTTCTCATTGTACATGGAGATTACATCGTTCCATAGGATTGCAGGTACAATGCCATTCAATTCCAACATTTTTCCTATTAATTCCTATCTACATTCCAAAAGGAGTCTTATAATGTTATTCCCAATGGAAGTTTCGTAATAGTTTCACTCTCGTTAAATAATAGGACATTTAATAAATTTTGATGATATGGTAAGACAATTATGAAGAGAGAAGGAAAAAGTTTCGTCAAGATGAAATTAGGTATACACCATTTCTAAAACTATGAAATGTGTTGAAACAGTCGTTGGGGTTTAGAGAATTTTATTTCATTTATTGTGTTCAATCACGTGCATCATAATTAAATGCTATGCCTAACCTATGATATTGTGAAATGGAACTATGCATTGGAAACCATGGTTCATTCAATTTGTTTAGTCCTCTATCTTTATTTTGATCAAGATTTTCAACTAAGCTACATCTATATACATACAAGCTACTTAAAAAAATAAACCTTGAATGGATGTCAAAAAAAATCTCTCCATTCTCTCTATTCCAAAAACACAAATCTCTCTATCTTTAAAGTAAGAAACACACATCCTAGCCATAAATGATGAGAGAATCAAGTTGATAAACTTTAGAATATTTGGATAGGTGAAATCACCAAGAAATAGTTATGAAAAAAAAATTGGGCAGCACCTCCCTGGACGTGCAATGGCTTGAGCTTAGCGAGAAAAAAGGGGGGAGGGGGTGTAAATAGCCTGGATGCATATTAGTACCAACCGGTGTTAATAGCCAGTACTAATATGCACAAACTAGCTTATAATAACTGCCAGTATCAATATACAGACACTAGCGCCGATTGGTGTTAGCAATAAGTACCGGTGTGCGTCTTATAAACACTACTAGAAAACAGGCCAAAGGTCCTGGCCAAAGGTACCGGCTGCAAAAGCAGCTGGTACATTTGGCCAGTGGCGATCAAAGGTAAGGTGTTTGATACCGGATTAAAATATCACCCGGTACCAAAACTTCAATATAGGAACCAGTTAGTGCCACCAACCGGTACCAAAAACACAAAGAAGAATAGGTACCGGTTGGTGGAACCAACCGGTGCCTAAAGGGTGGACAATGGCACCGGATTTTGCCATGGCCCGGTGCCGCCACGTGCCCACAACAAAGGCACCGGTTGGTAACATCACCCGGTGCCTATGCCTTTTGTTTGGCACCGGTTGTTGAGCACCAACCGGTGCCTTTGAGCCACGCCTATAAATACCCCAACCCCTCCCCCCTCCAAGCTACCGTGAACTCACTGTTCATGGCAGCTGAGTGAGGGGAGGGGAGGCGAATTTTCGTTTTTTTTCAAAAAAGGTTAGTTATTTTTCTCCATAACTTAGCAATTGATTTTTAGAAGCAGTTATCATTTAATTTATTTGATAAGTGAATAGTATCTATTTATTATAGTTATATGCATTATCAATTATATATTTGAATTCAAATTTATTATAGTATGAATGAACTATTTGTACACTACAATGATGTATATAAATGTATTGTGGACCTAGATGAGTCGGCAATGGATGTACATGGCCGATCGGCGTTCAAAGGAGTTCATTGATGGCAATGGAGGCCCGAACTGAACGTTAACATGGATTATCCGGTATGTTCATTCATAAAGATTTGTCTAGTTAAGTATATAATCCCAAATTGTTCTAAACTGAGTAATTTATTTGTTTCTCCTTAAGTGTGCGAGACAACAACAAGGAACTGATTGGTGCGGGTACTACGTATGCGACTACTTGCACATCATGACTCCATGCGGGAAGGCTACTGATGAAGAAACGAGAGTACGTCCAAACCGTTCACTAGTATATTTTCATAATTGTATTAACGCACATAATGTTAATGCTTTTTTCCTAAATGATAGATGTCTCAAATGGGGGATGAATGTTGCTCTACTGATCGGATCAACGCCGTGTGCGAGCAGCGCGCCGGATTCATTTTGAACGAGATCTTGGATCCTAGAGGCGAGTTCTACCACGACGGTCACATCGATAGAGGACTTTCATCGACATCCTGAGGGGACTAGTAGTTGGACGGCTAACATGACTTGTACATTTGTAAATATTTTTAAACATTATGCCTTGATGTTTGTAAATTTGTAAATATATTAGTTCATCTAATTAGCTTAATTATATGCTCGCATTTCACTTTTAGTTAGTTTCAAATATTCTCTGAAAACGAACACGAACAACCAATGAACATAGAGTACTATAGAGTTTGAGTGCGTTTAGCAATTATAAAAGAATAAACAGTAATAAATATAACAAACAAAACTGGATTTGGAAAAAAAGGGAAAATGTCATTGGTACCGGTTGGAAATACCAACCGGTACCAAAGGGGCTGCCACCTTACGTCAGCGTGGCAGCCTCTTTGGTACCGGCTGGTATTTCCAACTGGTACCAATGGAAGACTAAGGTACCGGTTGAAAAATCCGGTGTCTTAAGTAGAGGCCAATGATCGCGGTTGCGGGGCACCGGTTGGGAAACTGGTGCCTTTGGCCTTTCTCAGTCGGTGCCCAAGGCCTGTTTTCTAATAGTGAAAGATGATTGTTAGTATTAGTATCAGATATTCTGTATATTTGTACTGGGTCGAAGCTGAATTCCCTTGTTAGCTTTGTTTTCTGAGCAAGACTAGCGTAAAAAAAAAGAGATCAATGGTTGTTGTTTTTTTTTTTTTTTGAGGTAATGAGATCAATGGTCCCCCCCCCAACCTCTAACCCTTTATCTGTTTGCGTGTGATGGGAGGTAAGAGTACTACTCCACAGAGAATTTTGAGTATAATGTACGAGTATTAAACATCTAGATGTCAAGTTCAAGGTGGCGTACTGTAAGGAAACAAGTGTGGGGTAGCTATGGTTCCCGCAGAAGACCACGACCAGATCGTCCTTTACCTTTCAAAAAACAGATCGTCCTGTCCCGAACTCAACCTCCCCTTCATGGCGACAAAAACATTGCTATACTTCCCTCCGGTCTTCATCGTTGAATGTTCACAGAGAAGAGACAGAAGAGTTTTCCCATAGCAGGGACCAGTAATTTGTTTTTTACTCGCACATCAACGAAGGCCACGATATCTACGTAGCTGGTGACGTGTAGGTAAAAATAATGATGGGAGAATGAACCATAGCAAAGCATAAAAACATGCGCTCGAGACATCATGCTTCTATGATTCATCGTTAGCGCGCGCGCGCACACCGGCCACCACCAATCCCACCATATCGACCTTCGGGCGTGCTGGTTGTTGTGTAGTGACCAAATGCTACCCACCAAAACAGCTTGCGTTCGAAAGCCCCCAAAGCCAGACTCATTTTTCTGCTGCATGCATGAAAATGGCTCTTTCCGGTTCCTCTCCCATCCGAATCGTAAAAGACATGCCCCTGACCTTTCATGAAATTGCAAGGATTTTGCCTTTGGCTGCTTTCTCTCAGAGTGCATGGAGGCGCTAGGAGGACTGCAGAAGGAAGAGACATGCCCCTGATCGTTGTTCCTGTGTTGCTTGGTATCCTTGTGGTTTTTATCACCAAGCTGTGGGATCCCATCGCGGAGTATGTTGGGTATCCCTTGGACGTTCGGCGGCGCGTGGAGGATCTCCAAGATGCAGTCCAAAGGCTGCGGTCGATCCAGGCGGACCTCCATCGTCTGGATCCACGGCCTTCATCTGAACAGGGCAAGGGATGGGTTCAGAGCGTACAAAACTTGTGCCTCAAGGAGGAAAAGATCAAGACCGGGTACGATGGATGCGGACTGAATTACTTGAGCTATTGCTACTTCAGCAAGCAAGCAGATAAGGAGATGAAGAAAGCTACTGATCTTATCGTCACCGGGAAAGAACTGCTGAAGGAGGCACAGGCAAAGCCACACCCCGTCCGTGATGTCCCGCCGCAGCACCCGCAAGATCAGTTGTGGGGGATGGACTCTTACAAGAAGAAGGTGCGCGATTTTATTCAGGATACAAACACCAAGTCCGGATTGCTAGGGATTTGGGGCATGGCTGGTGTGGGCAAGACTTCCCTTGTCAAGCTTTTCCGTGATTCTTCTGCCGAGTATGCTCCCTTGGACTTCGACCACGTCCTGTTTGTTCGGGCTGGCAGGGGATGCACAGTTGGTGATACTCAAAAAGCTATTGCCGCTAGTATGCGATTGCCAGTTGTGCCTGATGAAACTTCCCAGGAAGGAATCATTTACAACCACTTCAAAGATAAAAACTTCTTATTGCTGATAGATGATCTATGGGGTTACCTTGAACTGAAAGACGTTGGCATCCCCATGCCACTTGGAATAGCGCCAGTCCTCCCTCTCCAGGAATATCGGCGTAAAGTTGTGTTCACAACAAGGAGCAAGCATGTGTGTGGCCAAATGGGGTGCGCTGAGAATAGCATCCGATTGGAGTGCTTGAACCAAGATGATGCGCGGAAGCTCTTCGAGGACAAGGTGGGGAAAGAAATCATCAAGGATACCCAGCTTGGAATGCTCGCCAGAGAGGTACAGTCCATATACTAGCGATCCAACCCTGTTGTTACCTGCAGTATGCTAGAACAATTAATTCAACTAGTCCGTCAACCAATGAGGGAATTTTGAGAGGTACAGCTATTAAAATTTCTGAAAAAAAATAGAACTCGTAGCTAATAATTAAAATTGTTTACCTATCTCTTATTTGCTAAACATTCCAACACATCACTCCATCCTCATCTTTTTTTTTTTGATTTTGATAGGCTTTAGTTAATAATTACTCTATTCATCCACATTCATAGTTGTTTCACTTCACATCGAACCTCCATATGTATTTGATGTGTGGTTAAAAGAAATCTTGTTTTGAGCTATGTGTTTAACATGGAAATCGGTATTATCATTGTTTCATCCATACATATATACATGATCTACGAGGTGACAGGCACGTGCATATATACCTCAAGTGTACTTTGGGACATGGTCTATATTAATAATTACATAAGCATGTCATTTAAAACTATATAGTAGTGTACTTTGAGATATCTTTTATAGTGACATATGTAATTAATTTAGATTCAGATTTAGGGGTTACTTTATATTATTTTAATAATAGCATATGTCATGTAAATTTAGGGTTTTTTTATTTTTGTAATGGCATATGTAGGTGATTAGGGGCTACTATAGGTTCATTTTCATAATGAAATGGGTGGATAATTTAGACATGGATAAAGGGGTTATTTAACACTATTTTTAATGGTAGAGATAGGTAATTTCTTAGAAAACATAATAGATCTGATGTCCATGGTGATTAATTACGGTCTATATATCATATTGATGGTCGGATATTTCTAATTTTTGTGTGAACTTTTAGGATTTATCAGTTTTTCCTAGCGCGTCTTGTGAAGATTAGTGTGATGCTACAAAAGAAGCCTTTAGTTAGTAATAGTGAGTTCCCTTAAAAAGAAGGTTAGCAATAGTGGAGATATTTACAAGAGTGGCTCGGAATCATAGAGATTTGGAAGCTTGCCTTTGCACCTGTACACGTACGTTGTATAAGTCTCAACTCTCAAAACCATCCCCGATAGAGGCACCTCCATATTTCGGTTAGTGATATTGCTCAGTTTCGGTAAGTCGATGTCTTCAGTTGATACTAGTTTATTAATTGTAATTTGGACTTAACTTTTCATATAGACTTTTTCACACTGAACATGCCATATTGTCATCTATTCTATGCACACTTAAATGTGGCTGAGGTTCCAACCTCCAACGATTTTACGAATTGACTGCATCAGAAGGTAGCTAGGGTTGGAATGATTTGTCAGCGTGAGATGGCCTAACTAATTAACTAAGGACTTCAGAACACGAAGCAAGTATGAGTTTAGGTATTCTTGCTTGATTGCTTATTAGTCAAATGAATGGCATTTCTGTTTAATATGTCACGTAGATATGACTATTGGTTTTAGTCACAACTCACAAGTTCAAGTAAATAGTAAGTAAGTGTACGTCCTTCGAAATGTAAAAGGTGTAGGGACTCCACCAGTTTTATCTGAACTAACCTTTGAAATCATTGAACAGCTAGCAGATGAATGCGGCGGTTTAGCTATGGCTTTATGCACCATCGGACAAGCTATGTCAACTAAGAAAGATCCGAAGGAATGGAGAAGTGCCATTAATCTTCTGAAGAAGTCAAAACTCCTTGAAATCACTAATACAGATGAAGAGTTATTTGAGCGTCTAAAATTTGATTATGATAAGATGACCGAAAATCGGAAGAAGTGTTTCTTAATGTGCTCATTATGGGCTGAAGATAAGAACATTCCAAAGGAGAAGCTTATCGAGTGGTGGGTGGGACTTGGTTTCTTAGATGCATCTGACTCTGTGAATGAGGGATACTTCATCATCAATGGCTTGGTGGATGCATCCATGTTAGAGAAAGGTGATAATGGGCTTGATTCTACAGAAAATTCACATGTCAAGATGCACAAAATGATACGTAAGATGGCTTTATGGATTGTCAATGATCGTGGACACCAGAATATATGGCTTCCACATTCAGTTCACAGATTAGCCTTCTCGGAAGAAAAATGGAGCAAAGTGGAGAGAGCGTGGATCTCCACCGCAGACACGTCAAGGTGGTCTTCCTCAATTCGTTGCCCGCATCTCGTAATGTTAGTGGCCCGACAACCTTTCTCACTTGAATCCGCTCCTAATTTTGAAGATATAACCTTTTTAGATTTGGAAGGAATAAATTTAGTTAAGTTCCCTTCGGAGATATGTGGATTGGATAGACTCCAATATCTCAACCTTTCTGCATCAGAATTTGATGGATTGCATGAGGATCTAACAAAGCTTTCAAATCTCAAGTATCTACACATTAGAGGTATTGGAGGGCTTCAAACAATACCCAAAGACCTAATATCACAATTGAAAAAGCTTCAGCTGTTGGACCTTTTTTGCAGTGGTGCCACTTCCCATAAGGTCCAATATTTGACATCCCTTCTAGAGGAATTGGAGAGTAAAACCATAAATCTGCTTTATTTTGGCATTACCGTGCATACAAGAGCAGATATAGAACAACTAGAGAAGTTGTTCAGTAGCGTGTGTACGCAAGCACTATGCATGGACCAATTCGAAGATTTTTTTCATGAACGTGCCTTGGCACGTATGTCATTAAGAAGATGTGAATTCGAAGATGAGAGACATCTGAAAAAGATTGACTTAAGATTGCTGTCCTGTCTGGAAAACATGCGAGAGTTGGCCATCACAAAGAGCTCAGTTCAGGTGTTGGTAGCTGAAGGGCACAACGAATATGGGCTCCTTCCCAACCTGGGTTTTCTCGAACTGAGAAATTTATCTAAGCTACAGGCAGTGACATGGAAGAACGCGGGGTTGGACATTCGGGTAGTTGTTATCAACAGGTGTACCAAGCTAAGACATGCAACCTGGGTTCGACACCTCCAGAGACTAGAGGAGCTCACCATTTCAGAGTGCCCTGAATTAAAACAAGTTATTAACAATGCAGAGGAGGCACATCAAGCAGGGGTGAGTTTTTGTAAATTGAGAAAACTTAAGCTGGAACTACTGCCGGAGCTATTCAATATATCTGAGCAAGACTTTCCTTTTAAAGAGTTATCCTATGTTCGCGTGGCTGATTGTGAAAAGTTGAAGTTTATCAAAATTCAGCAGCGCATCAACCAGAAAAAGATCAGAATAGATTGCAATATTGGTTGGTGGACTAGTTCAGTGGAGAATCAAGGGATTGCGAGTTCCCTCTTTGATCCAAGGTTTTGCCTCTAGAAGGTAAGGAATAATTTTTCAAGTGCTGTCTACGTACGCCTCGCTTGTGCTTTGAGGGAAATTAAAGTATATTTACCATATGTCCTGTAAATAAATGATCATGTCAGAATTTGTTTTTGGAGGAAGTATGTAATCCTTCCATTTTGCAGTATTTGCCCTTTTTTTGGAAAAAGTCTTTGCACAAAGTTAGGTTTGGTTCTGTTAGAAAATTTGAATTCTGTTGTTGCCCATATGGCTTTCCTTGGGCCTGGCAAATTTAACCGAGCACCGATGATCAAATTGAAATAATCGAGAATCGGAACCGAAAGAACTGAAATCGAGAAAATTCAGTTCTGCTTCGGTTCCCATATTATGAGAAACCGAACTTTCTCAATTTCTTTGATTCTTAAACTCGGTTAACCAAAGAAACAAGCCTATAGCAAATTTAGCCCAGCTGGCTAAAGCCCAAGCCGGCTCAACTGCAAACCCGAGCTAACACAAGTCATCTTCCTACAATCCCAGCCGCCACTCCACTCCCCTGTCCCCACCAGGGTTAACAATTTCGGCGAAATTTCGCCGAAATTTCGGAAAATTTTCCGTTTCCGCTAGTTACCGGGATTCGAAATTTCGGTATTTTTCGAAAAATTTCGTTTTCAAATTCAAAATTCAACAAATTTCGACCGAAATTCGCCGAAATTTACCGAAATTTCGGAACGAAATTTCGTTTCCGGTAAACACCGGAATTTGACCGGAAAACGAAATGGTTAACCCTGGTCCCCACCCACCATGGCGCCCACCCGCCTCGACGGCTCGCCTAGGCCGCTGGCCCCCGCCGCCGGTGGTCCCCGGCATTGCCCGCCTCCGGCTCTCGCCTTGCGCGCGGCCGCGCCCGCGCCCTAGGACCACCGCCCCCTGCCCCACCCCGGCCATCTCCCTCCCTCTCGGCGCGGCGGCGCCACGCCGGCCCACGTCTCCCTCCCTCCCAGCGCGGCCTCGCTACGCCTGGCCGCCGTCTCCTTCCCTCCCCCCGGCGCGGCCTTGCCACGCCCGGCCTATGTCTCCCTCCCTCCCTCTCTCCCTCCCGGTGCGGCCTCGCTATGCCTGGCCGTCGTCTGGCTGTCTCCTTCCTTCCTCCCGGCGGGGTGGCGGCGGCAGTGCGCGGCCGCAGGAAGAGATGACGGCAACAGCGTGCGGCCGCGGGAGGGCGCGGCGGCGGCGGGTCGACGGCGCCGGCCCGCAGGACGAGGCGACAGCAGCAGCGTGCGGCCGTGGGAGGGCGCGGCGGCGGCGGATCGACCGCGCCTGCCACGGATCACGGCGGCGGCCCGCGGGACAGCGCGGCGGCAGTGCACCGACGGCACGCGGCCCAGCAACACTGGAGGTGAAGCGAGGCGCGGAGGCGGCCCCCTCTCGACCGGTGGGTGCGCATGGCGAACTCACTGATATAACCGGAACTGAACCGAAATAACCGAAATCGAATTTCATCGGTTCTCATTCTTGAAAAGAACCGATGGGTCCATAATTCTTGAGAATCGGAGCTGTATAGAAACCAAGGAAATCGGTTGGTTCTGTGAGAACTGAATGCCCAGGTCTAATCTTTCCCTACAGGACTTTTGATCTGTCTTGCTCCTGTGATTGCCGTTACATGCAGGCCCGGATGAGGCAGCTCTGTGGGAAAGGTGTGCCCTTGGCATGCATGGTGCGCATTTGCACACTGAGCTGCTAAGACGCTGATGCCAAAGGCAATAGTAGGAGGTGAGCAAGCAAGCAGCTGAAATTGTTCAAGCGGAACTGCAGAAGCACCGGAAACTACTTCCGGTACGAATATAGCTGGTGCAATAAGACGTGCTTCTGGTTTGTTTTTGCTGGAAGCAGTGACCCAGCTGCTCATGGATGCTCTTTTGCTTATAAATCCATCTACTGATTTGGGTGCCAAAAAGACCTTATCCCTGAAACTTTGTACTGTATTGGTTTTAAACTTTCTGATGAAAGGCCACTGCATATTTGCAATTGAGGACCAATAGTGATTACCCAATAATATTGTGTAGACTTGATGTATCTTTTAGTTCATGATGTGCAGATGTAGTATGATACGACGTGACAGTCGACGACACGTGGTGAAGGGCGAGCTCCAACTTGAGTTCGATGGACCATGCAGTGACGACGGGCAAGCAAGAGGCTTGGCACCGATGCATCATGCGGTGGTGAAGGGCAACTGGAGGCTTGGCGCCGAGGTACCTGAGGAGTCCGGGGGGAGTTATGGACGGTCCACATGGTGCACGATTAGAGCAAGAGTATATGGAAGGCGAGATTGTGATGAAGACGGCGTTGGTCAAATCAAGCAAGAAGGCGTTGGCAAGTTCGAGTAGGCTGCTCGTGCGGCGAGAGCGTGAAAGACTTGAAGGCGTCAAAGTTCGGCGGAGGCCGGACACGCGTTGACATCGGAAAGCTCGGATTTCAAATTTTCCCCAAATTTGCGTTGCTGGGATGGCATTTGGCTTTTCGCTTGATTTGTGCTGGTTATTTGATCTTTTCGAGATCTTTTTGTTGGAGCTATTAGATCTTGTGACCGAAATTTTATTTTGATTCGCTAAGATTCGATGGAGTAATTGGGGTTTGACGGAGCAGGCCGGCGCGACGCAGGTTAGCAGGCCGAGCGGGCACCAAGCAAGCGCTCGTCCCAGGCAGGCTGCAAGGGCACGTGGCCCAATGTGCAGCAGCACAGCAGGCACACGTGCAGGAGCAGCTCAAGAAGGCCGGCGCCCGGCAGCAGGTTTCTCGGCCAGGCCGACGGGGAGAGGAGAAGCAAGGTCCGTGAGGAGGTTTTAAGGTTTCTCTCTCCTTGCACTTATCAATTATAATTCCTGATTTACTGTTTAGATTAGTTTGTTAGTGCTATTCTCTCAATTGTTGATTAATGTGATGCATGCTTAGTTAAATCAGTTAATTAGTATTTAATCTTGCTAATTGCTTTTAGACCTTTGCATGCTTAATTAACTTATATTAATTAGTGCTTTTTGCTAGATCGTAAGCATGCTTAATTAATCGAGCTTGATTAGTTATAGTCTTTTCGGCGAAACTCTTGATCGTCTCTTTTGGACAAGCTTTGCTTCCGCTTGATTTTGAGATGTGCTAATTATTGTTGAATTATCACATGCTTAGTTAAGTGAAGCTTTTGTGATAGCTTTGGCTTGAGTTGTTTGCTTCTCGGTTGCTTCCGCTTTGTGTCGTTTTTTCGGCATTTTGGTGAATCCTTGCTTTGCGTTTTGGTAAACTGTCGCTTCTTCCTAACAGTTCCTAAGGTGAGCTCATCACTAGTTGTCTTGTGTCACCTTAATGATCAGAGAAAAGGCATGTTGGGGTGGCAATCAGGACATAGACCCTGTTCTCATAGAGGAGAAATTTTTAAGGACTCCCATTCACTTTTCCCTCTCTGGTCGCCCGTCCCAATCCTTCAGTTGGTATCAGAGTTTGGTCAAGGATACACCACCTTAATTAGCTTTGTGATCCACAGGGTGACAACAATGAATGCGATTTTTCTCGCGTATTTGATTTTCACGATTTGAGCTTGCCTTTGACTAATCCTAACTGGTGGTTTGAACTATGGCACCAAGCTCTTGTTCTTTTGGTTCTTTATTATCCGTAGGTGATGTAGTCTCATCCAATGATGACCACAAGTGGAGAAAGAAGCGTGATAAGCTGAACAAGGGTGATGAGGCATGCAGATCGGAGTATGATATTTTCCAAACCAGTAGCCTTTAATCTTCGTGATTCTTCTCTACAACAGCATAGTTTCTTATGGGTTTCAAATCCATTAGAGTGGCATTTTTTATGCTGGTTTGCTAAAACCTAACGCAACCCTCCTCCTTTACCCGGGCTTGGGACCGGCTATGTTGAGACGACTCCGGAGAGAGAGTCTTCCAGTCAGCATAGGCGGAGTTTCGTGATTCTTCTCTATTTGGTTCTTTTCTTCCTCTATTTATGGAATTAAATATTTGATTTCTTTTCTTCCTCTGCGTTTATAAAATTAAATATTACCTACATGCATAGATCTGATTGGCTCCAAATAAACTCATGCAAACTGCAATAGGTAACAAACCAGGCTAGCCATTCCTTCCCATTAGCGTTGTCTCACCTCGTCCCTCGCCAATTTGTTGACAAACTAATTCCATAAATATCCACGTGAAAACAATATGCTTCCAATCAAGGGTTGTTTTCATACAGAGAGTAAATGTTGCTCCCCTTTTAGACTTTTAGATTTTAGATAGCAAATATCCTACTACCTGAAAACTACATTGCAAATAATTGCGAATAAAGGAGGAGAAGAGAGAAAAACGAATGAGAAAAAGAGGAAGAAGAGGTGCAGATAGAGATAGTGGTGCGGCGGATGCAGCAAAATATATGGGGCTGAGCTTTTTGTTCCTCCTTAATCTCTCCATTTTTCTTCTTTCATCCCCTCTTTCTCCCTCTAATCCTTCCTCCTCCATTGATGCACTAGCTCTAGGGGGCCTCCATCTCACCCAACACACGCACCCCACATACACCCCCTACATCCGCCCCTGGACAGAGGAGGAAGAAGGCCCTGGATATATAAGAGAAAAATTCATATATCAATCTATCAGGTCTTGAGCACGTACACTTTGGAGCACTGATATAGGTACGATGAAACTCGATCACTTTGAGCTAAGCTAGGGTGCTAATTAAGCTAGCTCCAAGATAATATAATGTGGATGAAACGCAGTTTGAGGGTGGTAATTAAGCTCCAATATAATGTGGATGCCATGAAGGCGTACTGCATAAGAGCGGGTCCCCCAATTCATCTCCAAAGAATCGCAGACGTGGATAGCCTACATCGCTCATCTCTTTGATATCATCGTCGGGCAGTGGGCGCTTGATCATTAGCATGTCATGCGCGACTGTCCATTGGTAGCCCTGGCTCCGGCCTGACATGGATCGACCAAAAGTGCACAAGGCACTGGGGAAGCCTCGACACTCTGCAACCATCTGCTTTGCAATGCCCTCCATCCCTGCATTGGGATACAGGATTTCATGGCCGACATAGTACCTGAAGAGTTCCCACGCACCATCTTCTCCCAAGCACTGCATTTGGATGGTGCTGCCTGCAGCGGCGCAGCCCATGTCGGCGCAGACAGCCTTGTCCCTGGTGGTGAAGAGGCAAGACCATGCTGGATGCCGCCCACTGTAGATCGGCTGGCCAATTGTAAGTAGAAGACGTGGTCGAAGGGGTGACCTGGCGCCCTATATATAATCCGTCCCCGCCCCTCTCCCCCTCATTTGAGTCCCCACCAGCCGCCAGCATAGAAAGGAGAGCGGCGAAGCCCTGCCGATTTGGTTTCGCGGGATTAGCCGGTAAATCAATTATCTTTTATTAGTAGTTTAATTATATAATTAAATTGTTTATTCTTATTAGTTTAATTATGTAAATTTAAAGTATATTTAGATAGGAAATTAGATTAATAATTAGAGATTAATTTAGTTATTTTAGTTTATTCTTTTTATGTTAATTTAGAATAATATTTAGTAATTTGTTATACTTTATTAGAAAAAATATGATTTAATATAATTAGTATTTTTTTTAATAGTTTAATTATGTAAGTTTAGAGTATATTTAGATAGGAAATTAGTTTAATAATTAGATATTAATTTAATTATTTTATTTTATTCTTTTAGGTTAATTTAGACTAATATAGAGTAATGTTTAGTAATGTAGTATACTTTGATTATGTAAGTTAAGAATCTAATTAGATAGGAAATTAGTTTAATAATTAGATTATGTTTCGATGAAATTAGAGACAAATTTAGTCCGACTGATAGCGCACCGCCGGACTTTAGAGCGTCATCTCCATTGTACTCCATTGTACAATATGTAACTAATTTAACATGCAGGTATTGCCGAGGGGTACACACCGACCCTGAGCTGCTCGACGCAGCTATAGACTCTGGGCACCGGTCTTTCCAGATCGCGTGCGAGCATAAACATCTGACTGTTTTGCATCCGCGTCCACCAGCAAAGCTCCTCTACATGGACGGCCGTTGGATTCTGAGGTAACTTCATGAATTTAAAAATAATAACTTGGTATGTTTATTGGTTTTCTCCTACATAATTATTGGTTATTGTTCCTCTGTTACAGGTTGCGCAGTGCTGGTCTTCTTGCTTTGGCACGTCTCGTCGATGTCGGGGACAGTTCGAGAATAGGCCTCGACAGATCCCTGTTGACCGCACTGGTTGACAAGTGGAGGTCCGAGACGCACACGTTCCACCTCCTATGCGGGGAGATGGCACCGATCCTACAGGACGTGTCATTCATCTTTGGTCTACCACTAGTAGGGGATGCTGTAGGACACTGCATGATTCCGTCTACGTGGATACACGACCTAGAGGCACAGTTCGTGGATGTGGACCTCCAGAATGAGTTTAGGCCCATCGTCCCGCATCCCACGTCCGCACGTGGGCCATCAAAGAGGTGGCTCCTGCAGTTCCAGGTTATTTTGTTAACTCCACCTCAGTATGTTATACTTAGCCATTACACTTTTATATACTTTTACTTATCAATTGCTTTATTCTTTCAGGCGCATATGTTGGCGTCGATGCTGACAAGGATAGCGTCTCAAGATCTCTAGACACGCACCTATTGTGGCTCTTCGGCTACATCATGTTCAACAACGGCCATGGCAACTCCGTCAACAAGATCCTCATTAACTACGCACGGGAGATTGTCAATGCTGAGGAGGACGAAGTGCCGTTGTATAGTTGGGGCTCGACAGTTCTTGCAGCCACGTACCATGGACTGTGTAAGGGCTGCCCACTTCTGCTTCAACTCTGGTCGTACGAGAGGTTGGCCGTTGGTCGCCCTATGATTAGCCATGTACCGTACGGGCCGGAGTTCTACGAGCACGGTGAGGAGGATAGCCGGCCGACGATTGGTACCCTCTGGTTGTGGCGCTAGGTACGTCCCGGTTCTTTCAGTTCGTTTATCATTTCAGTTCAATGTTATATACATTGCTGTATTCATTTACAATTGATGTCATCTTACAATTTGCAGAGATCTTGGACTCATACACAGACAAGGCGGTCATATCCTGACTTCATCAGGAGCTCGATCAGCTACAATATGATGACGTTATCTGGGAGCCATACACAGCGGTAGCAATTGCCGCGCAAGGTCCTATGGGACTTTCTGCGTGGTGCGGGGCGAACCCCGGCTTGTGGCTCACGACGGCGGCCTTGATTTACGATATTTTTGTTGAGCCACACTGCCTGGATCGAGTGATGAGGCAGTTTGGTATGCAATAGCCATTTCCTCTACCGGCCCCACTGCATCGGTTCCACGACAAGAGCACGGGTAACGATTGTTTTTTCGTACATACCTATGTATCCATGATTCCAATGTTCTTACAAATACTGTGCCTGCTGTAGGTTGAGTAGGTTAGGACGGACATGCAACATCATATGGGTGAACAAGTTGCAGCCACGCGTCGATCAGTGGGTTAACGCGGATGACGATGTCGTGCAGCCTACCGGACCCCACGTACCATCGATCTTCCAGGCTTATCTCCTATGGTACCTTCCTCAGACTCGCGCTCGGATTACTTTTGTTGACTCGCACCCTCAGCCACACATGCCGAGTCTGCAGGATGGATATGCCTATCACCGGGATGAGGTACTCGCAGGAGCGGTAAGTTTCATTTGTTACCACGCATTTCATGTTCAACTTATCTATAGTGCTAACTAAGGTAATTATTATTTGGCTACAGTTACGGACTTGCCTTCGACTAAACAACAATTGTGAGAGCTCATTGATGAGGATACGAGGCAACAATCCCATGAGCCAGTTTGAGCAGATAGAGGCATGGACTCGGGCACGAGATGGCTTACAGTTCGTAATCGACACCCTTGGACTACCCCCGCAGTCTGAGTCATTAGAGGGTTCGTCACATGCACCGTCTTCGGTCTATAGTAGTTGGCGTCCTTCCCCACCTCTAGTGATGTCGTTCGCCACAGGTACGTTTTACGAACATTACACTTCAAAATGCCATTATATTAGGTTCACATGTATTAACTAATTGTTTTCACATGACCGCACGTCCCTATGGGACCTCCGCCGTACTTGCCGACGGGATATCCATCGAATATGGAAGCCGGGCCATCAAAAGCTACCGATGCCGATCCCGTTGGTGGGTACTCCGATGCAAACATTACATTCACCATGGAGGATATGTGTGCAGGCGACCTCAGTGACGACTTCGACATTGGGGCATCACATATGGGAGGGGTCCCGCTACAGTTATCGCAGGACGTGCCTACTCAGACCCCCATGGCCGGCACACGTCCTCAGCGCGCCGCTGGCTCCCGAGATCGTTTTACATATTCTGTTGGTCACTGTCGGAAGATTTCTCCAGCCGGGTGGCGGAATACACCCGCCTAATCCTAAGTATAGGATGAGCTTGGGGACAGTCAAGGAATGCTTGATCTAGAGGCGTATGAACATGAAAAGCACACAAGGGTTTAGAGTGGTTCAGGCCGCCGGAGCGTAATACCCTACGTCCACTGTGTGATGTATTGCCTGTGTAAGATGGGGGAGGAACTAAGCCCTGCGTGAGAGTGTACTTGAGAGTGTACTTCCGCCTGTTCAACCCATCAGAGGGCGGCCCGTGCCCTGCTCTGACAGCGCATACCTCAACCACTCACATTTAATGTGGCAAGCGGGCCGCGCCCACAGGGGCACGTGGCGGCGCCGGACCCCTGCCCGAGTGGGTAGCGGAGGTCCGGAGGCTTGCACCTATGGGACACGTGGCGGCGCCGGACCCTGGGGTCGGCGACCGCGCCCACAGGGGCACGTGGCGGCTCCGGACCCCTACCCGAGTGGGGAGTGGAGGTCCGGAGGCTTGCGCCTGTGGGACGCGTGGCGGCGCCGGACCCTGGGGTCGGCGACCGCGCCCACAGGGGCACGTGGCGGCTCCGGACCCCTACCCGAGTGGGGAGCGGGGTCCGGAGGCTCGCGCCTGTGGGACACATGGTGGCACCAAACCCTGGGGTCGTCGGCCACGCCCACAGGAGCACGTGGCGGCTCCGGACCCCTGCCCGAGTGGGGAGCGGGTCCGGAGACCGTTGTCCTCAACCGTCAGGCCCGGGCTCTTGCGCCCAGCTACCGAGAGGCTTGGTGCAAGGTTACGGATAACCTCGTGCCTCTTTGGGTTACCCTGTAGGAGCAGGTACCCCAGTCTGAGTGCACCGACAGAGGCCCCCGGGCCCATCTGCGGGGGAGGTATGAACTCGCAGGTGGGGCCAGAACCATGTCGGAGTTGGATCTTTTCCCGCGCGCTCGGATGGACCGCACCAGAGCTCACTGCGGGGGAGGTCGTCCTCTTCAGCGCCTGCATCTCCCGTGGTCTGGTGCAACTGTTTTCCTAGTGGTCTGGCCCCCTGTCCTGCACACGACTTAGGATTGGCGTTTAGTAACTTACCCACGTGGCTTCAAATCCCGCTGGTTGTGATCCTTTGAGATAGACAGCTAGTCTCAGTGAACAGAGCATAAAGATCCGACCTTTAGGTTAAGAGAAAAGTCCGGACCTCCAGGTTCTCAGTCCTAGGTACTACGATACTCATTCACAGGAGGTGGAGCATGCAGTCTTATGGTACGGAACCAGGCTAAGCGGCTGCATGGCTCCGGACCTCCCTGGAAAATGAGTACGCTTCCCCAGACCTGCAGGTCCCCAGGGGTCCGAACCCCTCTTTCCTATAAGGGGTATCGAGCTAAGTCACTAGCTAGCCAACTCAATTCGGACCACAATAACCGCACAAAAGGAACCACGTGGGGGTTAGTGTAATCAGAAAGTAAGGATAGAAGCAGGAATGTAACACCCTTAAGGACGAGCTGAGAGTAAATTTTTCCTTTACAACTCAGAGTACATGAGATATGCGATGCAAGCCAGAGGCCGGGTTTATGAGGGCGGACCTCCACTACTCTGGGCCACACGTAAGTACTACCTAGTTACAAAGGAAAAGGCTAAGAGAAGGTCCGGACCTCCTGGTTCCTGGTCCCAGGTACTATGGCACTCATCCTAGGGCAGTGGAAACATGTAGGCTTAGGGTACGAAACCAGACTAAGCAGCTACACGGCTCCGGGCCACCCCCGAGGATGAGAACGCTTCCCCGGACCTGGCTCCCTGAGGTTTGGACCCCTCTAAAAAGGTTTTACTCTCAGACGGGCCCCTAAGGATAAAACTTACAGAGGTGCTCTATGCTCCGTAACTTGGCGTGATAGGAGTTGCCACCGGAGTGGGCTTTATGCGACCAGTGTCGGCTTAGTGCGACCTGTGTCGGCTTTGTGCGACCGGAGTCGGCTTATCCCCCCATTTAGCGAATGGCCGAGTGGGGGAGTCATTTGCAGAGACTGAGCCAGTGCGTGTATTTGCTTTGCATGGGGCTAGCATGCTTTGCAGGACCCATAAGCTCAGCTGCATCCTGGAGCGAATTTGGTCAGTCAAAACCATGCCGGAAGGCCTTACCATCCGTTGTGCGGGATGCCTCGGAGGATGACTTCCGCACTCGCCTCCATGGATCTCTGTGAGCAGCTCGCAGCCCTCCTCCTGGATATTGTACCGCATGAAGATGCGGCTGGTGCCATGGCGAACCGTGTGTCACTTAGCCAGCCGCACTATGCACTCAGTGGGTACATGGTCTTCAGGAAGGATGTTGTCTTTCAGGTGGTCCCGGATCTCGGAGATTCATGCATCGGAACCCCCTGAGCATTTGGATGTAGCACCCCAAGGTTTCCTGGATCCCGGAGATCCATGCATCGGGACTCTCGGTGGTGCTCACAATCCTTGGTGGGCCGCCCATAGATGGAACGCCGCCGGGACCGCTAGCTTCGAGGTGCTAGTCTGACCCCCTTCGCCCAGTCCGGCAGGCTGGATGGATGGCCGCAACAGCCGTCTTTTGAAGACGTCCTCAGGCACGGGTGCCTGAGCTGATGCCCTCGCGGAGAGTTCATCTGTTGTTGTGTTGTTTGCACGTGGAACATGTTGCAGTTCCAGCGCGTTTCACCGCCGGAGCGGGTTTTAGTGCGACCGGGGTCGGCTTATCGCCGAAGCGAGCCACCGGAGTGGACTTCCTCACATGGGTGAGGTATGTTGTGAGCTGAGGGTTGTTGTAGCTGCGCACCCCTCAGACCTGGTTGATGACGACTCGCTGTCGCCATCCTGTTGGCGCGGACGCTTGCCGTGCGAGCTCTGGCCCCCGGGCGTTTGGGTGAGGCCATCTTGATTGGTTGAGTGCCATGCACAACCCTCGGCGGCCCTGGCGCATTTGTCCACCAAGGCGTACAAGGTGGTGGCAATTTCCACCTGGTGTGTGGCCAGCTTCTCCAACATTTTCTCATCACGGACTCCCTGGCGGAAAGCCATGATAACAGATGCATCAGAGATACATGGAATGGTTCCGCGTACCTTGGTGAAGCGGGATATGAATGCCCGGAGGGATTCTCCGGGTTGTTGCCTCACAGCATAGAGGTGGGCCTCCACGCCATGCTGCTGGTACGAGCTGGCGAAGTTTGTTGTGAACTGCGCTCAGAGCTCCTCCCAGGACTGGATCGATCCGGGTGAGAGGTTCATGAGCCAAGTCCGGGCTGGCCCGATCAAGGCTACATGGAAGTAACTCGACATGACAGCGCCGCTACCCCCAGCCGCAGTGATAGCGGTGAAGTAGACCTGCAGAAATTCCGACGGGTTGGTCGTCCCGTCATACTTCTCCGGCAGGTATGGTCGGAACTTGGGTGGCTAGACTGTTGCACGGAGGTGGTCCGCGAGCGCTACGCAGCCCGCCCTAGCTTCCGGGATCTGAGCGTGTCCCAAGGTCTTTGGTGCCGCCGAGCTGAGGTCGGTGTCGAGGTTTCGGCCCTGGATGTTGAGCCGGCACTCACGCGCCCGCTCCATAGAGACATGGGCATCCTCTACCGCACGCCTGTGGTTGAGCTCCGCCCGCAAATCGGCAGTCCGCGTGCTCCCCACCGTAGGAGAGCGCACGGAGGCCAATGCACCACCCTGTCGATGATGCTGTCCTGACCCAGCCCCCGTCGAGCCAAGGGTAGCCTGGGCCAGGCTGATGAGGCGGTCGATGTCGTCGTGCCACTGCCTCAAGATGTCTGGCGAGGCCGCCGGATCTGGCGGGGTGCGGAGAAGCTCCCTGGCCACCGCCAACGGCCCGCACGGAGCGGGCAGCATTGGGGCCCTGGAGGTCTGCTCGGCAGCACGCTGCGGCACAACGCGCGCCACAGCCCTTGATGGACGACAACGAGAGGCTTGTGGCGCAGATGACGCCACTTCCTCCCCCATCAGGTGGTCGTGATGCTCGTCAACCCGAACCATGGTGAAGTGAGGCCAACGATCAAGCGGAATCCAAGCGCCTCCCCCTACCTGGCGCGCCAAATGTCGGAAGATTTCTCCAGCCGAGTCGCGGAATGCACCCGCCTAATCCTAAGTATAGGATGAGCTTGGGGACAGTCAAGGAATGCTTGATCTAGAGAGTATGAACACGAAAAGCACACAAGGGTTTAGAGTGGTTCAGGCCACCAGAGTGTAATACCCTACGTCCACTGTGTGATGTATTGCCTGTGTAAGATGGGGGAGGAACTGAGCCCTGCGTGAGAGTGTACTTGAGAGAGTCTGTCTATCTAACATGTGCGCTCCCCTTTTATATGTTCAAGGGGAGCGTGTACACTGAGCGGGGCACCGACAGGTGGACCCGGTGATATATTAAATAACATACACTATGACCTTAAATGCCGTGGATCCGGAGATCTTCTGCGTCGGCCTCCGTGCGAATCTTCCGACCAGGCATGGTCTTGAGCCGTCGTGTCGGTGTAGACTCTAGATTCTGCTAACATGCGTAGAGGGCATGATGAAGCGCCAAACTACTGACTCAGTCCACTGTAGCAGCGCGTACTATTGCTCCAGTCAGTAGCTGGTCATCGTGACTTGTCACCCATGCGCGAGGCGCTGAGACATTACTGTTTGCCTCGGTATCAAACGAGCCGCCTCGGTAACTAGCGGGCTTACCGTGCCGTCACTTCCGCCTGTTCAACCCGTCAGAGTGCAGCCCGTGCCCTGCTCTGACAGCGCACGTCTGTTATCGTCATAATTTAATAGGTTAATTAATGGGCCGCGAGTGAGTTGTGCTTAATGAAGAAATTGAAGAAGGCTTACGAATCGGCTCCTGCGTGAGCATTTGGGCCATGTGGGCCATGTATCCTTAGATTTAGTTCAAATTGAGTTAGAGATAGAGTCCGATATGGACACATTAGTTTAGATTATTTCACAAGTCTCCGGACTATAAATATGTATCCTATGGTATTTGTAAAAGAAGGAACGTCATCACGTTTGCAATCAACAACTCTCGGCGCATCGCCACCTCTAATTCTAGGGTTTCATCCAAGTAAGCGCCATGCTGCCCTGATCGCTTCTTGCGATCAGGGCAGCGTTGTTCTTACTTTTATCTTGGTATTACTCGTACTGAAATATTTTTTATGGCGAGTAGTACTAATTATCTTAATGTTCGTAGCATGGCTTTTAGTAGATTCATCGTGCTTTGTTGCTTACCATCTACGAATATCATGTTGTTTCCGTGCAGTCATGTCTCAATCTTATGCTAATTCTTGTTGCATAGAATTAGTCGCATGGAGACAACACCCTGCTTCTTTTATATTTAGCAGATCCAGTCCATTATGGTTTGTTCTTATACTTAAGAATCGGCGTAATATCTGCTAGGTTAGGCCTTCCAAACGGGTTGGATGATCCGGTGACGTATTAGATGCTTTGCCTTAGTCTTTACAGGGAATTGATCCGGGAATCGGCTTTAGCTTATTCTTAGGCCTCTATTCTGGTTAAGGTTCAGTTATTTATTACGCTCATTAGGCCCAATTACGTGTAGGATGTTCCGATCTAGCAGTGAAGCTTTTACCGTCGTGGATTAGATTAGCTAGATTTAATTGAAGCAGCTTTACAGTTATTTGATTTATTTATCAATATACGGATACAAGCAGATCCAATCTGACACCGGGACTCGATCGGCTCTTTAAAGCCGATGCAAGAGTCGTCCCGGGGAGCCGAACACGGCTCGGACTTATGTTTCCACGTGTTTGTGTATGCAGGCAAATCGTCGCAAGCACGTTCGCACCTTTCTGATCATGTATAGGTCAGGTGGCACGCCCTGTGTCTTACAAAGCCGCGGTGTGTGCTGGAATTGCGGGCCGTTGACGAGGGAGCAGTGCCTGCCAGCGCCCCGGTGACCTCCCGGCTCTTCGTGTTGCCTGTCGCTACTCGCCGGTGGGTTTTGACCGACAACAACGTCTCAGCTACTCACATTTAATGTGGCAGGCGGGCTGGCTTCAGGCAGAAGATTCGCGCCTGTGGGACACATGGCGGCTCCGGACCCCTGCCCGAGTGGGGAGCGGAGGTCCGGAGGCTTGCGCCTGTGGGACACGTGGCGGCGCCGGACCCTGGGGTAGGCGACTGCGCCCACAGGGGCACGTGGCGGCTCCGGACCCCTACCCGAGTGGGGAGCGGGGTTCGGAGGCTCGCGCCTGTGGGACACGTGGCGGCGCCGGACCCTGGGGTCGGCGGCCGCGCCCACAGGGGCACGTGGCGGCTCCGGACCCCTACCCGAGTGGGGAGCGGGGTCCGGAGGCTCGCGCCTATGGGACACGTGGCGGCGCCAAACCCTGGGGTCGTCGGCCGCGCCCACAGGAGCACGTGGCGGCTCCGGACCCCTGCCCGAGTGGGGAGCGGGTCCGAAGACCATTGTCCTCAACCGTCAGGTCCGGGCTCTTGCGCCCAGCTACCGAGAGGCTTGGTGCAAGGTTACGGATAACCTCGCACCTCTTTGGGTTACCCTGTAGGAGCGGGTAACCTAGTCTGAGTGCACTGACAGTCACGTTCACACAAATCCGTGTGGAAAGAGGACTCGTACACGTAGGGGGGTTAGATGTATTCCATGTATAATGTGTACACACAGTTGTGCTAGTCGAACGAGTAATGAAAATTTAATGGGGCAAGTAATGAATGTTTAATATGCTGTTAGATCTTTAGTTCCATATAATTATCATTTTTTAATTGCCCAAATCTAGTGATTCTAAAAAAATGAACCTGGCACCCGATGGTTAGGCGTCAGGTCCCCCAGGAACCTATTTGCAAAAGTTTTTTAAATTTTTTCTTCGCAACAAGATCCCTAGGGACAGGGCGCCAGGCTCCCAGATGCCCGTTAGATGGGTGTCGGGAGGCTATTTTTGTAAAATTTCTATTTTGGTGTATATTTATGTAAAAAAAGTTAAAAAAATATTTAAAAAAAAACCGGGATGGATTCTCAGGAAAACTGATGGCCAGGAGTGGGTGAGTAGATGAAACTATCAAAGCGCAAAAGCCAAAAAGTATCGTATCTCCTCCTAAAAGAACCCGCTGCCACGTCCCGACGAAATCGCAACCGGCCTCTTATCCCAACCTATCGTTTATCCTGGCAAACCCTCTTTCGCCTTTGCTCTACTCTCAAATTCAAATATTACCTTCACGCTCTTCCTTCCACTAAGCTTCCAATAACAAATATGATTTCACTTCCATTTGCCAAACACTAACTAGAATATATAAGAAAATATTAGGCACAGAAATGATAGTATAAAGTGACATCACACGTATACGCATGTCCACCATGTGTTTTTTAAAAGGAGAACAACTCATTTGGAACATCCATTCAGAGCGATACAATTATATGGGGCAACCCAGCCTAGAAAATTAGAGGTTCCTTTTCTCCTTAATTCATATCAAAAATTTGCTAGAAGCTTAAAGGGGATCCATGGGTATTAAGCCGGTAGGGAGGAGATCCGCCCCTGGCAACCCAGCCATGGTGGCATGGTGCCAAACTTCTCCGGTCACATACATTCAAAATCTCTTATAAACAAAATCATGATCTTAGTATTATAAAAGTAGCTTACAAATAATTTTCACCAAACTCTATGGCCTCTTTGGAACACATGATTCTAAAAACGTAGGAATATTTTTTTAAAAAAATGTAGGAATAGGAAAAACATAGAATTGGCGTTGCGTGAAACGGACAATCCTACATGAACTCAAAATGGAGTTCACAGGGTACGATCCTTTATTCCTTTAGGATCGAATCATTCAAAATTTCTATGATTTTTTTTGTTTAAAAGAGATCTTTATTTAATTTTTACAAAGCTAAGGGTTCAGAATGGCAATTGCCGATCCGGGTCACGGTACTGTTGCCGTAGATTTGTAGGTGCAAAAAGTCTGGACCCCAACCCTTGGTGCTCGAGGCCGCCACATCAGAGCGCGAGCCTTGTGCCGGATCACACGTGGCAGCGCGTGTGAGGCTCATGGAGATCGCGTGCAGCTCGGGCCTCTTATCGACAAGCCCACTTCAGACGCGAAAATTCATTTTTCGAAAAAAAGATTGGCATAATCATCTTATCTTTTTCGTTTTTGTTTTTTCTCTTCAACACCTGCTCAATCGCGGCGGCGACGGAGGCGTCGTCCATCTCCATGAACACGGTGGCTTCTCTGTCTTTGATGCCGCACTTGCTCATTAAGCCTTCCTTCACGTGCTTCTCCAGAAAGGTGAGCTCTTTCTCCTCTTGCTCTTCGTTTCCGGATTTTTCTTTTCTGCTGTTTCGCTGTTTGTTCTTTGCCGATGCAAGAAACCTGGTTTCTAGCTTCCAGTTGCCGAATTTTCCTGTTGAAATGGGTTTTCAGTTCTGAATGAACCCTGCTTCTCCTTGAATTCTTATTTAGTTGTGTAATGATGTTTCTGCGCAGGGCGTTGGTCGCTATGGCGGAATCAAGGTGTATGCGGTGCTCAGGGAAGATGGAGCTGAATTCGCAAAGAACAACAACCTGGAGGCCCTGTTCCATGTCGATGACCCCGGGCCGAGGGTCCCAATCAAGAAGGGCAAGTTCTTGGATGTGAATGAGGCTCTGGAGGTGGTCAGATTCGACATCCAGTACTGCGATTGGAGGGCGCGGCAGGATCTCCTCACCATCATGGTTCTCCACAACAAGGTACCAAATACAGTTTCGGCTCTAAGTTCAGAGACAGGAGACATCCGGTATACATGAAGTGATTGGTAGCCATAAAGTTATGGATAAAAAGATGCAGCTTTTGTCAATTGTTTTGAGGTTGAAATGAAATTGTGGTGGACGAATACTGACCGTGCCATGGTGCGTTACTGAAACTGAAATGCAGGTGGTAGAGGTTCTCAATCCTTTAGCAAGAGAATTCAAGTCGATTGGAACCTTGAGGAAAGAGCTTGACGAGTTACAGGAGGAACTAGCAAAAGCTCACAACCAGGTATGCTACTGGAAGAAACCATATATGGAAACATTCAATACCACCAGCTGGAACCTGATGTTTTACATGTCTGATGCAGGTTCATTTATCAGAAGCAAGAGTATCATCTGCGCTCGACAAGTTAGCACATATGGAGGCCCTGGTAAATGACAGGCTATTGCCGGATGGAGCCTCTAGTACATCCACAGCCGAGTCCACTTCCCTAGTTCCAAGTACATCATCCACCACCCATGTCCAAACTAAGGAACAGCCGCGTAGGACTCTGAACGTGTCGGGTCCAGTGAAGCCCTACAATCCCAGCTTGAAGAACTTCTGGTACCCAGTTGCCTTCTCCAGTGATCTGAAAGATGACACAATGGTAAAGCACTGAATGTTTCAAGCCATTTCAAAGTCAGAGCTTGGAATTACAAAAGCGTGTACTTATTTGATGGGCCATATGTGCAATTCTCAGGTACCAATAGATTGTTTCGAGGAGCAGTGGGTGATATTCCGTGGAAAAGATGGAAGGCCTGGATGTGTTCAGAACACATGTGCGCACAGAGCTTGCCCCCTTCATCTTGGTTCGGTGAATGAGGGTAGAATCCAGTGCCCTTACCATGGTAAGAAACTTGAATACATGAAAATAGGTTTTACCTTCAACATGCTTCTGCTTGTTTTGCATTTTGAATACTAATGTCAAATGTTACCTTGTTTTCAAAGTGCTTATCCTGCCTGACTTGTCTGAATTAAAAGTGACATTTAGCTAGCTATGCTTGTAAAGCACAATATTGTCTCTTAAAGGTCAACGTATTGGATCCTGCACATCTACTTCTACAAACATAAAAAAGTACATGGATATCTTCTGACGAAGAAAGACAATTGTTCTGTCAGCACATTATTTATGCTCATAATAGTACAAAAAGACAAGGTTGATACTTAATGTTCTGGATTTATTGTAACCTTCAGGGTGGGAGTACTCGACCGATGGAAAATGTGAAAAAATGCCATCAACAAGGATGCTCAATGTGCGCATCCAGTCATTGCCATGCTTTGAGCAGGAAGGAATGGTTTGGATCTGGCCTGGTGATGACCCACCAAAGGCCACCATCCCTTCTCTGCTGCCTCCTTCAGGATTCACAGTTCACGCAGAGGTAAAAGGAAATCCTATTATGTTTCAGTGACTGTATTGTTACGCAAGTTTCTTATGTTGTAACAGTGTTCTTGATTCATTCTGCAGATAGTGATGGAGCTACCTGTTGAGCATGGCCTTCTCCTGGACAATCTGTTGGACCTTGCCCATGCTCCTTTTACACATACATCCACCTTTGCCAAGGGTTGGAGTGTTCCAAGGTATTTATATATATACCTTTCTGAAAACTGATGGATGAATATGAGCTCTGATAGTCGTGGTGATATTATGTGCAAATCAACATGCTGATAGTGGGTTGTTTCTGTCAGCTTGGTGAAGTTCTTAACACCTGCATCTGGGCTCCAAGGGTACTGGGATCCTTACCCCATCGACATGGAGTTCCGACCACCCTGCATGGTTTTGTCAACCATCGGCATCTCGAAGCCAGGAAAGCTAGAAGGGAAGAGCACCCAACAATGTTCGACACATCTTCACCAACTTCATGTTTGCTTGCCCTCATCTAGGAATAAAACAAGGCTGCTGTACCGGATGTCGCTAGATTTCGCTCCCTGGCTCAAGCACATACCGTTCATGCACCTACTGTGGTCACATTTCGCCGAGAAGGCAAGTCTTGTTCTTTGATACATAGTAATCATTTTTCCCTCAGCTTGTGCCTCACACTAGCAATGGTTACTTTTCTGCATTGTTATCAATACTGTACAGGATATGACTGACTGGTAGATCTAAATTAGTACTAATCAATACCTTTCTTGTGCAGACTAAATCAGAATGCACCTAGAGTAATTTTCAATAATTGTTCCTTATACAAGTCTGATATCTCTAGGTGTGATCTTGTGCAGGTCTTGAATGAGGACCTACGGCTTGTTCTTGGGCAGCAAGAACGAATGATCAATGGAGCCAACGTCTGGAACTGGCCAGTATCGTATGACAAGCTCGGAATCCGGTACCGGTTGTGGAGAGATGCCGTTGAGAGGGGCTCCAACCGGTTACCATTCAGTAACCAAGTTGAGAGTGGATCATAGCCGGTTTATTTCTTCATCTGTAGTCTCTTTCTCGTCACATTCATTAGCAAGACGATGGCCAGAATTAACTGTTGGATTCATACCCACAGTTATTACCTAGGCGTGCGTCTCTGCGCAATTGATAATTTGCCGGAGGATGCTACGTACGCAATGGACCATTCTGGGAAGGAAGGCAGATTCAGAGAATGATGGGCAACGTCATTGTCTGATGTCAACAATGTCCACTAGCGACGGCATCACGGGATGCAATTGTAATCTGAGATCTCTTCTTTTTCACCCTTTCTTGTAAAGATTCAGCGAATGTCACTCTGTCAAAGCATGTATAATCATATTACCAAAAAGCTACGGATACATGTTCATATGAGAAAATGGCAGCTATTCCTACAGTAGCAGAGTCCCTCCCGTTTGTCTGACTCATTTTCAGTCACTTTGTTGTGGTTTGCTAATTCAGAGAACCAAGTCTCCGTTAGAAAAATTCAGTTGTGAAATGTACCGTGAACAAATGTTACTACGGTTCAGCTAGCTTCGTGTTCATGATGCCGCCGAGTAAAAACGGCAAGGGAAGTCGGATAATAAACCACACTGTTGTATAGTACGTGTAACACGTAGAGAGGCACACAGCGTACAGAAAGAAACCAGTATCTCAACAATAATAGAACGGGCGCCATGGCACGGCACGGCATGTTGGCATGCTGCTGTCGCTCTGCCTGCTTGGGTCGTCGTCGATCAGGCGGGCGCCGCCGCGGCGAGCCACGTGAGAGCGGGGCCGAGGACGCGGCCGGCGCGCGGGACGACGGCGTGCGCGACGCCGGGCAGCATGGGCGAGGTGAGCACGCCGAGGAGGAACCAGTTGAGGCCCAGCAGCGCCACGGCTTCGGCGGCGGGCCCGCCCGTGCGCAGCGCGGCGCAGCACCGCGACACGGTGCGCATGGACACGCCCACCACGGCGAAGAGCCCCGCCAGCAGCGGCAGGCACGGCGCGTCCGCCGACCACGCCACCGCGCCCACCGCCAGCGACATGCCCAGGCTGAACAGGCTCCGGCGACGCGCGGCCACTTGAGCCGCCTGCTGCTCGTCGCCCGCGGCCGGTGCTGCTGCGGTCGTCAGAGCCAGGACAGAAGCGGGGTCGGCGGCGGCGGCGTCCTCCTGTGTCGCCGCCGCTACGGCTTCTTCCTCTCCCCGCGGGCTCCTCGTTGGTTTCTTCTCAGGCACTGGCGCCGGCGGCTTGTCCCACATGGACTTGCCCTTGTGCTCGTTCAGCCGCATGTTCTCCTGCCTCAGCGCCTTGAGCTGCCGATAAGAGATCGAGCTCCACTCCAATGAATCGCAACGACGAATTGGCACGTACGCAAGAGAATACATGATTGTTGTACGTACGCAGCACCTTCCGTTTCAAAAAAGTAAAATAAAAAAAAAAGAGTACGCAGCACCTAGTATACTGTATACCTGGGCCTCGAGGGCATGGATCCTGGCAAATGCGTCCTCGTTCTGGTCCTCCATCTCGTCAAGAAGCGCGTCCATGGCCTCCTGGTCCCTGAGCGAGGCCTGCAGCTTCTGCTCCAGCTCCCTGTTAAACCACACCAGGTCGTCCATCTGGGCCTGCATCTCCCCAATCAGCCCGCCCAACTGCGACAAACATCAATTGACAAATTAATGCAAAAAACCACATGCATCAAGTACCACTACTTGGTCGGTCCAGACCGCCAATCTTAACCTCCATTTCTCCATCCATTGATGCCTGACAAAAAAAAAGAAGGCTAATTAAAGACACCCATGTATGCATCACCTTTCTTTCTCTGTCGACGGCGGTGAGCATCCGGAGCGGGAAGGCGAGGAAGCTCAGCGCCCCTACCATGGCCTCGCAGAAGAGGAGCGCGGGGAGCTGGAGCAGCCGCCGGAGCGAGCGTGCGCAAGCCGCGAGCAAGAAACAGCAGCCCCAGGCCACAACCATGCCTCCTTTTTTCTGGCTGCTAGTTATGGAGCCATGGCGGCGCCTCTGTCGAGTAGCTAAGCTAGCTAGGTTCTCTCTGAATTTGAACGCACGGCGGCGCAGCGCAGAAGATAACCATGAAAGAGGAGATGAGGTGAGCTGGAGCGGCGGTCGATCTCGATGCGGCGACGAGCCGACGATGATCCGGAAGTTTGATCTTGCTGGCTCGTTTCCCCAAGAGCAAGAGGCAAGAGTGAGACAAGAGGCAGCCTCCAGTAGTGGGCTAGCAGCAGCAGTAGCAGGCAGGTGATCGACAGACAACAGGCGGAAGCGGGAGAGGATGGATGCGTGGCCGCGTGGGTCAAGTCAAGACGAACACGTGAGCTCCGGCGAGGGGCTACACGTGCACCGCCCCGTGCCCAGCAGGCCAGCACGTATCACGGCAAAGCCTCGGAGACCCCATCACGCTCTGCCTCGTCATCACCACTGCTTCTCCCTCTTGGTTTGGTTGGTCGCGATCCTATCCATTGCTTTAATTTGCTCCGGTATACTAGCACACACGCTCTGCCTCTTTGTCTTGGATGGATCGCTGCTACTAACTTCTTCCCGCTTCCGATCCTATCCTATCCATTGTAGCTATTGCTATTTTTTGTTCAGATTTCCAGACACGCAGCACCACATATATATAGTACGTATATAGCTTCTTTCTGTTGCACTTACTTACAGAGTATACAAAAGATGGCAAGGTGTCCTGACTTGCTTATTTTCAAAACACCCTGTTGCACAAAGCACCAAAAAATGGATGGTTTGGGAAAGGGGTAAAATTATTATAAAACAGCATTCCTATTTGCACCCTGCAGTACCAACTTGCTTTGCTTGACCCGGGTGGAAGAGGAGTAAATCTGAAAAAGAAATACCCCTTGAGGTGTTGTTGACTTGAGTGCATTTCCAAGTATGTATACGGTATGCGGTAAACAGCCCGCTGTACATGTCTCACCTTGTGGTGGACAGACGAGTCAAGTGTACGTTAATCTGTACAGTGTGGAGTGGACGTGAGCACCTATATAAAGTCTGGAGTCAGAGCTGAGAGCGCTTCAGGTTGGCTGTGCTAGAAAACTAGCACGTACACATCTCGAAAAATTTTGACCGCTAATTATGGTGTCAAACAAAGTCAGTTTACAAAACCAACTTCAGAACCCTGCGCTAGTGACTATAAAGAATCTAACAAGGTCTTTGACCGCGCGATTGGAGGATGGTTACTGTAGCATCACTATAGCAAACCATCGATTAATTACCGTCATTAGATTCGTCGCGAAAAGTTGTACCCATCCCAAAAAAATTTTGTAAATAGACTTCATTTAGTACTTCATGCATACATGCGAGATTATTTTTGAGAGAAATGTGCGTGCTAGAAAACTAGCCCAACCAAACAAGGCCACGATTACGGCGAGCGCAGCAGCGCCAGCCACGATGCCCAACCGGAGAGGCAGCCACCCTCTCGGCGCGGTCGATGGATCCGCACGCGACACGGCGGATTCCGTCCTGGCCTCGGCCTCGTCCATGCGCAGTCTCAGAACCTGAAGCAGCAAAGCAAACTCTGAACATCTCTGCACTGTGTAGCTAAGGCGCGTGGTGGGGCGGGCGTCGGGGACGAGACGCGGAGCGGGTGGCCATCGCCTCCGCAGGCTGCGGCGATCCCCGGAGGAGGAGGAGGAGGGATTGGGACTTGGGAGGCGGCAGCAGGGGGCTTGGGATGGAGGCCTCCGCGTTTGAAATGGAGTTGAAGGCAAGACTTGCGAGTTGCGGCAAAGGATAAGAGGAGCAGAGGCAGAGGCAGTTAGTTGGTCTGCGGTGGGCCCGGGCCCGGCCGGTGGACCTAGCTGTCTGTGGGCCAGGGCTGTCAGTGACTATCTGTTCGGCACCAAGGCAAGCAAAGATGGGCTTTTTTTCTTTTATTTTGCGGGTAACAAAGACAGACACAGACTTTAAACGAGACCTAAATGCAATGCAATGTACTCCTGTAATGGAAGTTGCTTTCGCTCCCCCATTGATATGATTTCGGTTGCATTGCATCAGCCCGTTTGAACTTGGTGCTTCCTGTAGCATCAGTGAGGCTCCGTTTAGTTTGCGAAATTTTTTGGATTTTGACACTGTAACACTTTCGTTGTTATTTAGTAATTAATATCCAATTACGGACTAATTAGACTTAAAAGATTCATCTCATGCTAATCAGTTAGACTATGTAATTAATTATTTTTTCAACTACATTTAATACTCTATGTATGTGTACAAACATTCGATGTGATAGGTACTGTAGAAATTTTTTTGGAAACTAAACGGGATTGAGCAGAGCAGCCCATATATTTGCGTGTAAAAGCTACCTAGCCTATATCAAGTCGTCAAACACTTAAGAAGCTCAACCTTCATCAGAAACAAATTAAATACCTAGTTAATACAACTTCTTGTTGGCTACTCCTAGGCATAAACAACACGAACGACTAGATCCTTAGCCCATCCGACGAAGCTCCCTGAAATCCAAGTATATTATTAATTCAAGCATTATTTGATTATTATACAAAACCAGCGGCGTCTATAGTTACAGGCTACAGCACACGGTTTCCCTTTTCAGATCGTCGATGGCGGTATGCAAACTAATTTCCAGTTATGCTAATAAATTGTGCTCGTTCAGCTTATTAACACTAGGCTTGGTCCACCAAGGGAAGCTCAATGAGAGCCAAATCGTTAATCAACGAGTTGAACAGGTCCGCTTCAGAGTAATTAAACACGTCTGAATTCTTATCCTCGGGAGAACGGGTGAGGTTAAAGTCGCCAATGATAATCCAAGGGCCGGAGATGGTATTGGCAACCGCTGCAAGAACAGACAGGAAGAGACTCTCCTCTGCCCTGGAAGTGGGAGCATACACATTGGTGAGGTTCAGACAGGTCCCATCTGCGTTAAGACGAACGCAGATGGTCAGGAAGAAAGTGTGTTCGACAGTCTTGGTGACTGAGCAGACACTGCTATCCCAAGCGGTTAGGATCCCCCTGAAGCTCCATTTGAAGGGTGGGCAGAAAAGGAGGACATACGCACAGGAAGGAAGGTTTTCTGCTTGGCAGCAGTGATCTGCGCAAGTTTCGTTTCTTGTAGGCAAGCAAAGGTGGGTCGAGTAGCAATGAGTTCAGCAAGGACATCGTCGCATCGGCAAGCATGTCCAAGGCCCCGGACGTTCCAGGAAAAGAAGGAGATGAGCTTATTCAACATAAGCAACAGGGACACACCAACAAACACAGAACGAACATAACATTGATCACGAGACAATAAGCGGGTGTACAAATGACGCCGGCCACCACGAACCGGGACTCAGACCACAACGACTCACAAGTCACAAAGCTCCCTAAAACAGGCGGGGAGAAGAGCATTAACGAGGAACAGCCAACGCAATGCGGAAACACAAGCTAAACAACTAGCCTGCAACTCCCGACTACAGGTAAGGGGAGAAGCAGTAGGGGGCAGCAGACCAGCCCACAACGCACAAACACAAGCAGCCGACGGGGATCTTCGCAGGTGGGGGGGCGCTCCAGCAGGCCGGAGTCCACGACGGCAGCCTTCATGCGGCCCGAGGCCTTGGAGAAATCCAACTGCGCTGCCTTGATGCGAGAGGCCTTGGTCGTGGCGTCGACGTAGAACGGGTTCTCCTTGGCCGCCAGCCTCCTGCTGCGGCGGATCTTGGAAGCGCTATCCGCAGCGCGCTTGCGACGCACGCGCCGGCGCCGGGCGCTCACCTCATGCTCCTCCTCCTCCAGAAGAGCGCTAAGGGAAGGAATCCCAGAGCGTGGTTGACGCCGGACCGTCGCGATCTCCTCGATATCGCTGAACGCTAGCGACGGGGGCGGAGAGTGAGGGCGCACCGGAGCTGACAGATCACGGATCTCAAGCTGAGGAACTCCCGCCAGGGACAGAGTGAGCAGCGAAAGCCCCAAAGGAACCGAGGGATACAGCAAGCTGCCAAGGGCCCGGTAAGTCCCTCCCCGTGGAGAGGTGGTCGAGCGTGGAAACGGCGCACTGGAGCACGAGCCAGGGAACACGCCCCGGCGCCCGTGCGGGGGCGTGCCCGCCCCCCCCCCCCCCCCCCCCCCCCCCCCGAACGCCCCCGCCACAGGAGCCATCCGAGAAGTCGTGGTCGCCAGGCAG
Source organism: Panicum virgatum (assembly GCF_016808335.1). NCBI lineage: Eukaryota > Viridiplantae > Streptophyta > Magnoliopsida > Poales > Poaceae > Panicum > Panicum virgatum. The sequence goes on along the minus strand of NC_053140.1, from coordinate 61,629,989 downwards.
CGGGGCACCCGGAATATGAGGCCATTGCCCCACCACCCGGACATTGGCGATGCCGGCGATCTCTCCCACGGGGTTGCGCACCAAGAGCAAGGGTTTCACCCTGCGCATGTCGCTGACGAGGACGAGGACGCCGACCACGGAGTAATCCGCGATGCCGGAGCCGCGGTGGAAAGCAGTGCGGATCCCGTCCTCGTTCCAGTGCTCAGGGGGAAAGTTCGTAGCCGCGAGCTCCACCAGTGCCTTTCTCACCTGATGAAATCTCAAAAGCGCTCTTCTCAATGGACATGAATTCTAGCCCTGGTCCAGATGGCTTTGGTCCTTCTTTCTATAAAAACTTCTGGCCTGCTCTCCGGGAGGACGTCCTCCATCTGTTCAAGTGCTTCTTCGACGGAACCCTGGACCTGGATGGTCTCAACAGAGCACATTTGGTGCTCCTGTCCTACCAAAAAAAGACAGTGCACGCACAGCAGACGCCTACCGCCCGATCTCTCTCCAGAATTGCCCGATGAAGCTTTTTACCAAGGTGCTGGTGAACCATCTCCGTCCTGCAATTCCATCGATCGTTGATGCCGATCAGACTGGTTTCATTCATGGGCGTAGCATTGCTGAAAATTTTGTTTACGCTGCTGATCTCCTTAGTTGCTGCCACAAACGGGGAGCAGCGACAGCCGTCCTGAAACTAGATTTCAAAAAAGCTTTCGACTCGATCGAATGGAGTAGCTTGGATGCTATCCTTATGGCTCGTGGTTTTGATGATCGGTGGCGCGGTTGGATTGGGAAGGTTCTGTCCACCGGGAAAACAGCTGTCATGCTCAATGGTGTCCCAGGTCGATGGATTACGTGCCGTCGAGGCCTTCGACAAGGAGATCCTATCTCTCCATACCTCTTCATTATTGTCGCTGATGTCCTGCAGCGCCTGATCAAACAAGCTTCACACCGAGGTGAACTGTGCCACCCCGTCGATCCTACACTCCCATGCCCTGTGTTGCAATACGCGGACGACACCTTAATCATCACAAAAGGGGATGCTGCCTCGATGCGTGCACTCAAATCCATTCTGGATGATTTTTCTGCTGCAACTGGTCTCACTATTAACTTCCACAAATCCACCTTTGTTCCAATGCATGTCGCTACTGCTGAATCTGATGACATGGCATCCATCCTGGGTTGTGCTGTCTCTAGCTTTCCTCAGACTTACCTCGGCCTACCGCTCTCTCCCCACAAACTCCGGGTGGCAGACTACAAACCTCTGATTGACAGTTTCGATCGCTATCTCTCAGGTTGGAAAGCTAAGCTTCTGAGCACTGGTGGCCGCCTGGTTCTGGTTAATGCCGTTCTTGGGGGACTCGCCATCCACTTCATGTCGTCCCACCTCCTTCCCAAAACTGTGATAGAAAAACTGGACGCCCGACGTCGCGCTTTCCTCTGGACTGGTGACGACAAGTGCAACGGTTCCCAGTGTCTTCTGAAATGGGACAGACTGTGCACCAGTAAAGACTGCGGGGGGTTGGGGATCAAGAATCTTAGTCACACCGAGGCAATGGACGACTCATTCTTGCGCAGACTGATTCTTGCTGAACTGTCGCGATATCGTTCCCTCACAACGGTGCAGATCGGGAATGGGCAGCTCACATCCTTCTGGCATGACAGATGGATTCTTGGCATCACTCTAGCCCAGGCCTTCCCTGCTCTATTCTCGCACTACACGCACACCACTGACTCCGTTAGTACTGTGATCGCTGGGGGGCTTTCTCACCACCTCAGACCGCGGTTAACAAGGGCTGCTAGCGAAGAACTCACCATTCTTCAGAGCTGCATTCAGTTCTCTCCCCTCAATGATCGGACCGACCACCGCCTCCTTGACGACCCCCCTAACACTCCGTTCAACACCAAAAATGTTTATCGATTGCTTCATGCAAACGATGGCAAGGATCCGGATGCTGCTCGAATATGGAACACCAAGCTCCCTAGCAAGGTGAAATTCTTCGGTTGGCTGGTCTACCATGGGCGTCTCAACACTAGGGCAAACCTTTACCATAAAAACAGCCGTCAGCGAGAGGAAGCAGACCGTGAATTCTGTCAAGGTGTCCTTGAAACCGACGATCACATCTTCATCCATTGCAGCCGTGCACACGATGTCTGGTCTAGGCTGGGGATTAGCTTGACGCCCGGCGCACACAAAACCCCTTGGCTTATCGGCTGCCATCTACCTCTACCTGATCAGACCCGAACTGATGTCACCCTCGTCCTCCTTTGGCATCTTTGGAAGGCAAGAAACGCGAAGATCTTTGAGCAGTTGGTTTTACCACCTCGAGAGGTAATTCGCAGAGCCACGCAGGACCTGGACGTCTGGCGCTTCCGCTACAGGCGAACGCCTCAGCAAATTCTAGCTTGGCGTGACTACCTTTTCTCTTGTTGTTGAATTCTAAAATCCCTCACTCTCGCCCCCTCTGTAATCTCATCCTGGTATGCCAGGAGTGTCAGTTGTATATCAACTCTCAATGAATGAATTAAGTAGGTGGGGATCCCCCCCCCCCCCCCCCCCCCCCCCCCCGCGTTTTTGTTCGAAAAAAAAAACACTAGGCTCAAGGTTCAACTTGTGCGCATGCCCAACCCGGGAAAGCACCACGTCTTCTGTTGACGCTGAAGCAACATAGCAGATTAGATAGATAAATCACAAGGATGGAGCAATATTTTCAATGAGTAGAGTAGTAATGTAGGCACACAGAAACACATCACGAAACATGAGTTTTATTTATTGTCTAGTTTCCCAGTTTTTCTGGCAACATATTTGGCATTTAACCAGGGCCTGTCATTACAAACTGGCATCGAGCCAATGCTACAAAGTTTGATAAGCCAGGTCCAGTGGCAAACCAAATCACACATGTTGCGCCAAGGTTCCACAGGCACATCACACGAGTCAATCTTTCTTCTCTTCCTCCCCTGATACATCAACTTTCGCTGCTGCCGATGCATAGCTCACACTGCTGTCCCTCATGCTCTTGCACTGGCTCGACTGCTCGTAGCGAACAAAGCCAATCTTAATCTTTGTTGAGCAATGTTTCAACATCTGCAAAAGAAAATTTGATGCGTGGTGGATGCGGAACATAGTAAAATGAAAGATAATCATTAACTATCATGGCTAAGAAAGTCATTTACATGAAGGAAAACACTGATGGGGTGGCATCCACATATGGTGTTCTCATACTCCCTCAGGTATGCTTTGAACGCGTCAGGATCGCCAGTCTCTATGATCTCCATGCCCATACGGTCCAAGGCCTCAATGGATTTATGAATGGCACCATGTTTCTTGTCATAGTATGTATAACTAAACCTGATGCCACAATGAGAACAATAAAATTATTTCTGTTTACCAGATGATAAAACAAATCAAAAACAAAGAAATCTCCATATGCTAAAAGAGGCAAATAGCATGATGTCATGATCATTATGGGTGGGCCCTCCTCCAAATGCAATGAATGTCTCCAAAAACCTGAGCCAAGGTTGATTTTCCCTATCTAGGTACATGAATGTGTTCAGGATTTCTTCTCTATGGCAGTTTTTTTTTCTTTCTGAAATTGGAGATGGAGGGATTGCTGATCTTGTAACATAGCTTTTTTGTATTGGGTTCTATACAAGAAGAGCAGATAAAAGAACTTTTATTGAGGCTCTCACCAGTAGAAGATGGATTTCAGATATTCAAGGGGCTCTCTCTGCTGGAGCTATTGCAGAGTACCTTGATCCCTGGGCATCTTATCAGAGATGGAACTGCAGCGGTGTGGAAAATAAACACATGGCGCCTTTCGGTTTCTGGGCAGCACTTGACCACATGTGGTTATGAGGATGTTTGGTCAGGCACATGACTGGTGCACGAGCACCAAACTATAGTTGATCCGAAGTATGGTCAAGGGCTCATGACTAACTTAAACGTACTACCAACCATAGTACCATTTTGCAACCACTTCATGGTAAAAGACATAGCAACTGATGATGATATTTTGGGAAGATCTCCACAAGTTTAAGCCAAAGTATCCTACCCCTAAGCACCCATTTTTCTCATTTCTCATCAATTTCTTGTGAATTTCTAATCTAATCACAAGAAACCAGTGCCACATCATCATCTGGACATCACTATTCACAATGGGACCACTGGTCAGCCTCCCTTAGCCTTATCTTCCAAATTGCTACCAAAAGTGGGTCAAGGGCGACAGTAGCAACTGCTCTCTCCCGACTCTTCAGATATGAAGTGGCTGGATAATGGAGTGATGGTTTCTTTGGGGCAATCAAACAGTACGTCCCCAGTTCCTCACATGCCATATGACTTAGACATGCATGAAATGCACTCAAGATGTACAGAATACATAATTTTCCCCCATGATAATACAAGCAAGAAACATGAGTAAGCAGACGCACAAACACTAATCACTTACCGGGATCCCCAATGGCAGAAGTCTGACGACACAGAAAAAAAGTTAGTTGGATCATCGACATATTTAGAGAGCAGTTGTCCATACATGGCTTCATTTTGGGAGCTAAGTGCTCCAACAAGGATAGGGATGACTTTTACAGTATGTCTGTCAAATCAACATAGAAAAAGAGAAAATGTGTAAAGATGAGAATGGTTAAAAAATACTAAATGGGTACAAACATATTAACACACTATTTACCCTTGGAAGACTTTAGCAAGGTAGGGCAAATGCATTTCCATGCTATGTTCAGCTTCGTCCACACTAAGATCCATATATTCAAATTTTCCAGTGGCGTTGAGTTCCTCAATGACTGAAAAGTTGGAAATCGGTAAAGATGGAATACATTAAATTCAAGCTTTTTCATGCAGCGGCTCCTCAGTATCAGGAAAATTAGTGTAATAATGTATTAAAATGTCCCCAAAGAGGTGGAACGGCCTCATTGAAAAGGCAAATTCAGCATGCATAATTAGGATGAACTAACAGGGTGGACTAACTAATCTGCTTTAAGGTTGCAAAAGGTTCCAGCAACACCTACTGGCCGTATCAGAGAAATATCTGCAGATGTATCATTATGCATACTGATGACTAGATATCATTAAGACTAATGCACCCCAGGATTATGTGAACAATGTAGTTCTACAATCCCTCTAATACTGACCATGCTGCATCCATATTAGAATCAGACATCAATAATAGTAGAATAGAAATCTGCAAATAACACTCTGCACAAGATGCCATTGGCAAAACATATCACTAGTTGATTTATTATGTAAAATTGTACAGCACGTATTTCAGAACATGGCTGAAAATTTTCAAACATCCAGATTGAGTCAACATCCACCTTCCTGATCTACTGGCAAATCACCGATAGGGGTGCAATAGACAGTAGCCCTGGTTAGAGCACATTTTGGAGTGTAGTAGTGATGAGAAGGGCCAAGCAGAAACACCCGAGAACTGAAATGAACGCAGAGGAAAAACATGACTATATGGTTAATAGGGAGCATTTGAAGAGAAGTAGTTATAATAACCTAGTAAGAGCATATTTTGAAAGAAACTTGCTAGGATGAATGATTCAATAAGAAATCTATGGAGTACATTTTTTGTGGGGGGTAGAACGAAGTAAATACATGGAAAAAAACAGCAAAATAATGTCATTTATACTGTTTGTATTTTTTGACATTTGTTTTCACCTAAATGAAGGGCCACTAATGTGTTGAGTTAAGACTAGCTTTCACATAGATATGAAAAAAAAAAATCCATGATATCGAGCACTGATTAAATCAACGTGTACATTGCTTTGCTTTTGGATCTGGAAATGTTGGGAGAAAACTATGGTGATGTGTTAGATAACTCACATGTTAGTCGGATCAATGTTGCCAAAGGCATAAGCTGCACAGCAGCCTGAATATGAATAGCCAGCGTGGCTGCAGTGTCAAGTAAAGCATGTTACAATAGAACATTAATCAGCATAAATCCAACATCCTACAACTACAATAAACACCAACTTACGGTGCAATTACTGCCCTAACATCAGGAGATTTAGTAAGACCAGCTGCCCCCAGCCAACCATCAAGTTCCTCTTCCAGCTTCCTGGCTAATTTTGAACATCAAGCAGTACTTAGATTTTAGGAGATGGCAACCAAAATAGTAAAATTAAATACTTAAGCAAAACAAGAAATAGTAATCAGTGTTGATATCCATTAAAGTTTGTTACCTATTGACCTCTGCATTGAAAAGAATACAGAGAGCAAATGCTACATGATGAATTCCACTTTGTTATAAATATGATTAATGAAGAGCAAAATACAATGGATTGCATGCATCAGTTATTGATGTCCTGGAAGTTACGAAAATCAGTTGGCTGGTACTCCATGTGTCACCCCCCATACAGTACTAGAGACACCAATACCTTTCATCATATATGGCCAAGTACAATGACCAGAGTTGAAACTACATCAACCATGTAATAAGTCTTGAACAAGATCAAACAAGCGAAACAAGCAGCATCAAAAAAGCAACATGACAACAGAATTGTGAAATTGTAATTGTGGAGCCTCGAAGGTAAGTACCATTGTTTGTGTACCAAGAACCGGCATGCGCAGCCCTCCTCAGGCGCTCCATCGATTGATTCAGAGATTGCTATCCAAAAATTAGCTCAAGTGTTAAATATCTGAAAGAAATTTCGATTTGACTATTCATAAACTGTAACAGACCTATCTATATCCCGGAGCAATGGATTTGATACCAGTAATTAGATTTAAAGCCCTGTTTGGATCACCTTGGACTAATGTTTAGCCCGAACTAAAGTTTAGGTGACTAGAGTTCAGTCCATGGCTGTTTGGATCCATGGAGTAAATTTTAGGTGAAGACCAATTGAAACACATAAATGTCCCTTTTGCCCCCAATTTTGCTGCTGCTCAGCTGCCTGGCTGCCGCTGCTGGTTTTTGCCCTGTTGCGCGGCTGTCGCTGCTGCTAGCCTGCTACTGCCGCTGCATGCTATGTCAAGTGCCAAATTTTTTTTTTTACAGAATATGGAATTCAGCAAGGACGGTGCGAAGGAGGCCGGAGTGGACGAAGGAGATCCCGCAGACCTCAAGTAGCACGGGCAACGCGCGAGCTTCAACGGCGAGCTCTTCCTCCCGCGAGAGCCCAGCGAATCGTGGGGCGGCCGTCGGGCGGGCGGAGGATGGGGGTGGCCGAGCTCGCGGAGGATCGGGGCTGCAGCGCTCGGGAGGGAGGGGAGGCGGCGCCGCACGGTCGGGTGGGAAGGCGGCGGCGCGCAGGCGAGGAGGGGAGGTGGCGGCGCTCGGGAGGGTGGAGCGGCGGTGGATGGGGCGGGGGCGGCGCGGTCTGGGCGGGTGGGGCGGCGCCGTGCGGTGGGAGCGACGCCCGAGCGGGAGGTGCGGCACGCGTGCGGGATGAAGGGAAGAAGTCGTGAAGATGGGGTGGAGTGGAAAGTGAGGGGTAAATCGGACATTTAGCGGTTAGATAGCTAGTTTTAGTCCGGAATAGCAATTAATGTCCCTGCATTGCTATAAGTATCAAATATTAGTGTTCGTGTGTTAATTATAATCGACTCGCATACGTGATGGACTAAGGTCCACCTATCTATATATCTATATATACTATAAAAATAAAAAATAATGTTTCCCTCATGCCGGACTCGCGTGTCAGGGCCGAGGGAGGTGGGAGGGGTGGAGACCCATAAAAACTACGAATTAGAGAGTGTTTTTCTAAAAAGTAATATTTTTTCTCACCTAATGTTTCCCTTACCCGCCGGACACGCCGTGCCGCGGTGTATGCGCCCCGTGGACGCGGAGCCACGCCCGAACGGTTCGTGCGCGTTCGCAGCCATCTCGGCCTCCGCCTCGCCATTCTTCCACCCCTTATATAAGCCTCTCCGCCACTCACGGTCCCAAAACAAACCGAACGCCAAGCGGAGGGAGAGCAGAGGAGGCCGTCTCCTGCGGACTAGTGGATTGCGCGCGCGCACATAATTCATTTGTAATCTTAGTGGTAATTATCATTATATGGTATGGTAGAAGATGTTTTGAAGTACTGGAAAAAATTAAAAGTAGTATGTATATTTTATAAAATCTGATGAGGAAATGGAAAAAGGAATGTCGAAGTTATAGTTTTAGAAATTTCTAATTTTTTCTAGGTGTAACCTAATAAGATTGTAACGGATCTCAGTTCGTGGAAACAGCCCAGATAGCAGATGTAGCCCAGATATGCTTAGGGTAGTAGTGTGCATACAATTGAACTCCCAAGCGCACACCAAAGCTAAGGAATCATTATACACATGAATTCTTCCAAGGAAACAAAATATAAATGGGCAAATGGCTTTGATACAGGGGAGTCATTGCCTGATCCCTTGGTAATAAAAGAAGAGAGGTGCACAATGTTTGATAGTTACATTTAAATTTAGAAATTATATCTCAACTTGTGTTTAAGAGTCCAAGTCGTTGTATTTTAGGGGCTATATGCGTGTTATTTAACTCCATGCACCGGGCAAACATCACGGTTGATTATTTTCACCTACAAAGATGAAAAGATTATTTCCAGTACTCATAAATCGACCAAAAGATTACAACACAATTCAATAAGGACAATATGAAACTTTCTTTGCTTGTTTGGCGTGAAGGACAAATGCTTGTTGCCATGGTAACAGAACATTTTGTTCGTTAAACATGCACCATACCAACATTCTGAAAATGAAATTGAATCATATAGAGTACTAACACAGGGAGTTCATGTGATTAACCAAAAAGGGTGATTTACCTAGAAAAACAAATAATATAATAATTTGGTATACAATATGCAGACAACCAGCCCGTAATGACTGCAATCTGCTAAACTAAAACTGTAAACACATTACAAGAATTGAGTAGCTTGCAAAGATGATCGTTCATACGCAAAGATTAAGGATTACTCTGCAGGGCTCCAAAAAAATTAACGATGCCGAGGTGTGACTAACTCTAGCAGTGGTAGCTATAATTCTACATCACATAATACAATCCTATCATCCCCAACTTCAGTAGTCAAAGATTTATATGATAGACAGTACTCAGGGCAATCAGAACAGTTTGAATGCAAAGTATATTGATCCAATTATATTAACTTTTATCATGCAATCAAATCAAATTAGGTCAGCAATTAGCACAAAAATTCTATTGGCAAATCTAATCAGTATCTTTCAGGTGAATGAATATCGGGCATCTAGCACCAAATTTGGATTCGCAAACATGGTCAGCATCTCTCAGAGTCTTGGGTGAAATAATTTCAAGCAGTAAAGAGCGATGTCACTAGATCTGATATTTCTCTAGGATGCTTTGCAAATGTTAAGATGAGAAAAATTGTTCAGGTAGAGCAAAACAAAAGAAAAGTAGCCCCTAATGCTGGCGAGTTATCAATTATTCTAATACATAAGCATGCTCCATTGGTTCATCTAAAAAATCTGAACAAAGGTAGTTTGTCAAGAAAGAAACATTTTCAGATTGTAAGCTTAATGTAACAATGCATATCTAGATTATGAACAGGTACTCATCTAAACAAATAAAATCATCAAATTATTCATAAGGGATTATTCCATACTTTTGAACAGCAACAACTTGCGAAAAGAACTTAGCATACTGCTCCATGCATCTCTGTTAGTGGAAGAAATAAAACAAATATTGGCATAATATTACCTAACTCCGCATTTCATTGCTAGTACAACTCATGAAGCCAAGTTGCAAATGATTTAAAATGTTGGAATCCAAATGCAACAGGACAAATCTCAACTATCATTTACGTGTAGGCAACGATCTAAAACAGTTACCGGAAAAGGGAAAAAACACACGTATGCCAAGAAGAATATTAATATGCTATACAAATAATAGCTAGCATCGGGTATAGGAAAATATATAGAGTCAAGTATAGTTTTTTAGCTCCCTTCATAGCTAATTACGTCGGCGAGGCAACACTGAAATAGCAGGTAGTAGCTGTAAAATATAGATCTAAATATGTAGACAGTAGTTTTCGTCGGTAGTAGACCTTTTGGCAGAAGAGTGGAGCACAAAAATGTAGTAAGCAAAGGTTGAAGAGTGGAGCACAAATTATGATGAGGAAAATTGAGAGAACGACCTCTATGTCAGCAGATCCATCAAACTCTTTCGTACATACCTTGAATCGAACGTTATTACTAAGCAGCTGCCTCTCATTGCTGCACTGAAGAGTTTGATGGATGAGGTTCATTTTGGCTGAAATTGAAATGTCAAGTGCAACAATTTATTATTGCAGCATTTGGGGGGGGGGGGGGCTTGTCCTTTTTCTCTGCATTCAAGCACTTCTCTATATCCATTTTTTGAGTCTACCATTATTGTCTAGGCTCTTTATTGTGATCTGCGAGACACATAAGCAATTAAATTCTCAACTGTTCATCTTTGCAGCCTACCATTGTTTCAGCTCTCATGTAAGAACGCATTCTTTTTTGAGATGGTGCAAATATTTTCTTGCCCAGCAAAAATGGTGAATTTACAATTTACTATTGCGGTCTACCATATTAAGCATATGAACATAGCATGAATGGCGCGGCATGAACATATGCTAAGATGGTGGCAACAATAGTTTGTTTATATGCTAGTGAGAAAAAGAAAAGTACTAACCACAATAAGATTAGCAAAAGAAAAAGCGTTCTACTTTTAATTTGTTGCATAAATAGTAACTCCCTGGACATGAGAAATGCACTAAGAAAATAATTGTTGGTAAGCAAGCCAAAATCAGAGTTGATAGTATAAACTAAATTTGTGATTTGGCTAATAAAGATTTACAAAAAAAATTGATTTCCCACAAAGTGGCGGAGCTTATTAGCCTTATCTGCCACATAAAAAACAATAGGAAACAGTTTTGTTGGAAAATACATCCCTTACCGTACTGAGGTTTTCATGGTTATGTTGAACCAATCGTGTGAAAGATACCTGAATGTGCAGATACCAATCTGCATATGTATATATCTCAATTAGCTATAAAATTAGATGTAAACATCGGATATATATTATTTGTGATTTAGCATTTAACAAAAATCTTCATTAACAAAATATTTCTAAGTTTCCCTATGGACACAAAAAGAAATGTCACCATCTCAAGCTCTGCCGTGGAATCCCTAGATCTTCAGCGTGGCCAGCCAGCTGAGGGAGGGCGGTAGGGCAGGGCAACGTAGTTCGCCGGCCCGCCGGCGAAGGGAGGGGAAGGGCGGCGTAGCTCGCCAGCCCGCAGACGGAGGAGGAGGAGCGCAGCGCGATTCGCCGACGAAGGGAGGGGAGCACAGCACGGCTTGCCGGCCCGCCGGCGGAGGGAGGGGAGCGCAGCGCGATTCACCGGCGAAGGGAGGGATGGGCGGCGCGGCTTGCCGGCGGAGGGGGGTGAGCGTGGCTGTAACATCCCTAAAATTCACTAACTAAAATCACTCGAATTCAAAAACTATTGCAAAACTAATCTCTCGAGCTCAAGTCCTTAGTCGTCTAAACTCCATCTCATTCCTAATCACCTCCTAATTATTTTTTTCTCATAATCTTCCAAGCAACTAATCGCCTCCACCTCTCCTGATCTCCCTTCCCTCTAACCTACCAGCACATAGGCATACACACACGTACAAGCAAGACACAAGCACGTCAGGCAACGCACCCCTGCATGCACGCGAACAAGCTCATCAGCTAGGCAAGTTACCCACGCAAGAGCCACCATGCTCGGGCAGCTCACTGCTGCGACCACACCCCTGCAACTCGCACGCCACGCCTCGCTGCCGAGCCCCACCTCGCTGCAGCCTGCTCGCCGGCCAAGCCCGCCTCATCGCGCGCGCTTCAACGCTGCCGTCGTCTCAGCTACAAGCTCGCCGCTGTGCACGTTGACGCCGAGCTGCCGCGACGCCACGCCCAACGCCGAGCGCCTTTAATCGCCGCCAGGATGCTTGCCGGCCGGTCAGCCACCGCTGCCCCGCCCTCTCCACCGCCTTCCAGCGCTTATAAATAGACCCTCGTGCCGCTCCTCGCCACCATCGAGCTCGCCGAGCTGTCCAGCCAAGCCGCGCCGCTCCGCCAGCTCTCAGCCTCTCCCAATTTCTCTCTCTGCTCCACGAACAGAGCCGCAAACACCGTCGTTGATCTCCCCCACCAGGCCATCTCGACCCAATTCCTTCGAAGGTGAGCACCCCTGCACTCTCCTCGACCTTTCCCAAGCCACACCTTTCCCTCTCCATGCTGCCAGCAAGCTCTCCACGAGCTCCCGGTCGCCATGACCATGGCTGCCGCGGCCGCCGTAGCCCACCTCCATCTCCCATGCCCGGGCTTACCAAAATAGAACCCCCTCGCCCTCCTCTCTCTCCCCGTGCTCTCGGATCCGAGAACGGTGGCCGGAGCTGCTGCCGGCCCGAGCTCGAGCCACTCAGCCATGGCGTCCCAGCAGAGAAGAAAAGAGCTGCTGTTCTGCCTCCTCTGTTTATTCATCTTAAGCACTGACGGGCTCAGTTTTTTTTGGACTAAGGCACCGGCCATCCATCCCACACGCCACAAGCAGGATGGGCCACGTCGGGCTGCTGATTTTTAAAACGTCACTCACTTAATCAATAATCTTTTCCATTTTCGAAATTAATTAAAGCACTCAATCTTATAGCTCACCTATCTAAGCTCCGATTCCATTGATTCTTCTTCCTAAATTCATCTAAAATCAAACTCTATTTAATACAACTATATTTGTGTATTATATTGATGAATGTTTGCCTTGTATGTATGTTTGTTTGCGCACGACTCTGTCGAAATAGAATCGATTCCGAAGGAGAGTTCGGAGGAACCAGGAGACCAGGAAGCCGCCGCCGCCGACACGTACGTAAGCGAAGGCAAGTCTCATCGATCCTTTACGTTGACCATGTTTGATCCTAAGTGAGGTTAAATAAAACTTGATAGACATAGGGATGGCATGAGATGAAACACTGAGAGAATGAGAGAAACCACTGAATGAAGCCATGTTGCATGTTGATTTACTGCCAGACCTGCATGTTATCAGATCTTGTTAAATGATGAAACTGGGTTGATAATGAGATCAGGGCAGTATGGGATGTGTTGGTGCATGCGCTACCGTGGTGGTAGACATGCGACCGAGCTCTGTCGTGGTGACATCTCGGGTTTGGTTGGTTATGGTTGTGGCTGCCCTGATGAACCTTAAGGACCGTGTGTTATGGTGCCATCTCACCTAACCTACTTTCCGTACGACCACATGAGCTTGTATGGGCAAGCCTTAGCCTAATCCCACTGGCTAACCTGGTAGTCGTCCGAGGAGGTTATGTTTGGGGTGAGACCTGGATTGGTCAAGACCCGGGGATTTGTGGGCGACTAGTCGGGGTTGAGCCACGGCTGGGTGTCGGCTATGACGGAGCCGTCTCTGGACGGAGAAGTGCGTGTGGGTAAAGCGTACAACCTCTGCAGAGTGTACAATCCATTCGAATGGTCCGTGTCCTCGGTTTGGACAGGTTACGGTGTGGACATCTCAACTAGATGAGCTACCTAGCATATGAGATGGATGACTGGTTGGGTTACCTTTAATACTATATTTGTTATTTATTCTGGTGGATTAATGGACCTTGGCATATTAACCTGTAACTCCCTCCCCGTAAGGGTGAGGTGGGACTTGCTGAGTACTTTCGTACTCAACCCTTGTTGATTATTTTTTTTCCAGAGGATCCTGACTTTGTACCTGAAGATTTCGAGTAGATCGTGTCCGCACCCAAGCTGATCGAGTGGAGCCGTGATGGATGAAGAGCTAATCCTGCATGTCACGATGCTAGTTGTTATCCTATGGTTGTTCTGTGTAGCTTTGTGTTGTCACTTTACTCCTCATGTACGTGTTAAATAAAGCTTTGTATGACTCTGGACTCCACTTGATGTAACATGTATTATGCCGGAGACCTTATTCGGTAATTAATACATGGTTTAGCCTTGATCTTCGGGTCGGGACGTTTCAGTGGCCCGCCGACGGAGGGAGGTGAGCGTGGTGCGACGGCGGATGGAGAGGAGGACGGCGTGGCATGCCAGCGAAGGCAGGGGAAGGGCGGCACTGCTTGCTTGCCACCGTCGGCGGGAGGGAGGGAGGGGAGACGGGAGAGAGACGCGAGAGGACGGGAGGAAGAATGCCAGCCAATTCAGAGGGGTCAGACTCCGTATTGAGATCGAAAAGGTGAGGGAGGGCTGAATACCAGTTGGCATTGAGGTGAAATTCCAATTCCGATTTCCAACGCACCCAAACAGCTGATATTCGCGGCTGCCGATTCCAATTCCGAATTCCGACCCCCAATTCAGACATCCAAACGCAGTGTTATTTAATTTGAGTATACACATGGACATCGTAGCTCCTAGCTAAGCTCTCAATTTTCCCGCACGCAAAACCATCGACAGAGCTATAGAACTGTTACTAGTTGACAACTTGACATCATGGTTCTAAATCGCAGGCTAAGTCGTTTAGCAACAGGGCTACCGGTACGACGTTTAGCGGGCTAAATGACATAGTGGCTGCATGCCCTAGTGGCTGCCATAGTGGCTAAATGTCATAGTTTAGCATCTATATATAGCTAGCTATTTAAAACTTTAGTTGACATGTTTTAAAATCAAATATAGGACCACTATTGGAGCATTGGTGTTTTCTGTGCCTAAATTTTGTTTGAAATGTCCCAATATAGAATTATTAGGAGCTATATATTGGACACTCTTGAAGAGACGCTCTTTCTTATGCATGGTACACGTACGGTGTTTCAGTTCAGAGTGACATATACTAATTACACACAAATATGAGATGAAACCACCAAATCGCAGAGGTGAAAATAATATGAAAGTTAAGGAGAGAAGAACTGATGGGGCTAGCTAGCTATCAGATCCAAATAATCATGCACCCATATTGATTTCTCGGATCGATACCAGAATTTTATTTTGACCTGCGACCGCAATTATTCAAACTGCGCATATAGATCAGTATAGCACCGCATCACTCACAGACCTCAATTATATTACTCAAACTGCATAAGATGAAACCAGCAAATCAAAGAGGTCAGAAGATGAAAGTTCAGGAGAAGAAGAAAGGGACCATCGGATATCCAAATAATCGCCATCTCCATCTTTGATAGATGCGAGAGTTTTATTGACCTCATAATTACTTCAAACCACATATAGATGCAGCATATATAGCTAAATAAAACACTGAATCTGAAACTAGCTACTCACAAAACGCATAAATAATCATTGGTACTTACAGAGCAGATGTAGCTCATCACCCTGCTATATATCTAGCTAATTAAGCTAGTGCCTGTCAATCCTAGACATGCCTATCAAGGAGGCCGCCGCCGGGGAGTAGTAGTATGTAGTTGAAGCGCCTGAGATCGACGCCGACGCCGGCCGCGCCGGCGGCCGCCGACCGAAGACCAGTCCGGAGACCCGTACCGCCACGACGAGCGCTGTGCCGATATCCACAGCCATGTCAACGACCTCTTGCAGTCTGCATATGCTTCTTCTCATCATCACTCGCAGAAGGACATGGAGCACGCACTCCATGGACGCCATCGTCTAGCCTCCTCTCCTGCTCGCTGCTGCTTTTGTTGTATCGCTAGCGCAGACCTGAAACTGCGACAGACGCAAGCTAGAGTGCCCTTGACCTCTTGGCTTCCCTTTCTTCGTTGAATTAAGTTGAGCTAGCTGCTTGCTGGCCGGGTAGCTAACTCATCACGGCCGGCGTGTGTGCGCCGGACGGGCAGGTAGCTTGTTTTTGTCATGTACCTACTTGCAAATTTCTTTTGCGGAAATGTACCTTTCAAATATTTATGGGCTTGAAAGCAACATAGATCTACCATACATATAAGCTAAGGTACTATGCGCGCGTTTATTTGGATGAAATCAGCTTGTAAAAAAGTGGTCATTTGTAACCTTAGAGGTCCTTTATAAGGTTAGTTAAGAACATTGCACTGAAAAATCCAGAGAGAGAGAGAGAGCTGGGGTGCCTGCATGAAATTATGCTGCATTTTCTTTTTTTCTTAATTCTGTTAAGCCGCCTTTTTTGTATAGTTGACACATTTGATAGTAGTTTTTAACTTGTAGTGCTACATATATATCCGTTGTTCTCAAAGGAACAGTAATTTAATTTCTCTAGACAAAATGGGTATCGATCCTCTCACTAATATAATGGTAATTAATTTGTGAAAGTATTTTAGCTAATATATATATATCATCAATTTATTGCAACTGCATGCTCCGATCCGGCGTGGGTACTAGCCCAGAACTAGCTAGGGTGTGCACATGAAAAATACTGTAAATCAGATCTACCTGCATTTTATGTTGTGTCATCTCCATGGTCACATGTATAAGCATATGGTATATACAAGTTAGTTAATCATATGTAGAAGCATTCATTAATTGCGTACCATATTAGAACTTAAGAATGTCCCAAAACAAAATAAAGTCCGATCCATCAGCATTGTCGTCGCGTTTCAATTATTTGAACTACACACGGTTTAATATAGAAGAAACACACATAATATTTTGAAATTTGCAACAACAAAAAAAGATGCCAAGAAACAAATAAACTCAAACAAATTCTCCTTTTCGTCTACGGCCATTGGCAATAAATAATTTGCGTGATCGTAATTGCTGAGAAATTATATATTGAGGGTGCCGCAGTCAGTGAATCGGCAAATCGATTAATAAAAGAGTAGCAATTCAAATCTGCGGGCGGGGCAGCGTACATAGCAGAGAATTCCGCCAGATCAAGAAAGCGCGGATGGTGACAAATGGAGAATCAATCATATATATAATGCAATGCTAGCTTTTCCGATATGATCCACCTGCGACAGTGATTAGCACGCAACATGATGTGCTCATTGCCATGTGATGCACGCCAGGCCAGCCGATCTGCAAGAGAGTAGTCTGCAAGCAGGGCCTAGCTAGCTGAAAACACACTGTTCCATGCCTCATAATGCTCAAGCAAACAAGTGATCCGTCCTTTTGGGTTGTCTCAAGTTCGATCATATTAATTCCTAGCTACAACATGTGCTAAAGGAACTTGGAAATTCTGTTTCCTACAGTTTGATTTTGTATAAGAACTCGAGATGACTTGAGGATGCTTTTGTAGCTTGGCGCCAAGCAGGTAACAATCTGATGACACCTGAGATTTTGGTGAATTCTAGTCGCTGTTGGAACGATGCCAACAAGCTGATTGAGATCAGGCCAGGGCGGCGGCGGCGGGGCCCGGATGAGGACACCGTGTGCTCATCGCCGGGGCCAGTGGGCACGCACCCCTAGTCCTCGCCAGCTTCGTATCAGGTTAGGGCGACCTGGGTGTCGACACTTTTGCTCATCTTCCGATCCATCGCCATCATCATCGTCGGATGCCGCCCGGCCCGGTGGATGGTCTTGCTTTGCTTCTTCCCCAGGCCAATTTTAAAAAGATGCATGCATGATGACGAGACCGATGGAATCTGACAGCAGCATGGTCTAGGGCCCACTTGAAATGCCTCGTGCCAGTAACAACTTAATTAGGCCCTGTTTGGTTCCCTAGCACAATTTATTGTGCTAGGGAACTTTGACCAATAATTATTAGTATTAAATAAAGTCAGTTTGCAAAACTAATTCCATAACCCCTGCGCTACTTCGCAAGACGAATCTAATGAGGTCTTTGACCGCACGATTAGACGATAGTACTGTAGCATCACTGTAGCCGATTATGGATTAATTACCGTCATTAGATTCGTCGCAAAAAGTTACACCCATCCCTAAAAAGATTTTGCAAATAAACTTTGTTTAGTACTCCATGCATGGAAAAGAAATTTGTGCTAGGGATTAGCACAAAGCAACCAAACAAGGCCTTATTATACGTCGAGTTAATCTGATTACAATTATGTTTTAAGCAATTGTGTCACTGTTTCTTTTCTACTTTTTGTTGAAACAAGTATCGTTGCTATTGATTGATACCTGCTGATGTTGCCATCGATCGTGCAATGCACAAAACAGTGCCGGTGGGGTTTCAAATATAGCTAGGGTACAGATTCAACTTTTTTTTTCCCCGAGAAAGATTATTAGCCTCTGTCGTTGCTTGTTTGTTTGTACTTTGGTTAGTTTTCATGTGAGTGAACCTGTCGTTTTTTCTTCACGTGAAACTGTCATCCATTTTTTTCATGTGAGTGAACCTGCCTTGTGTTCTCTGTCAATACATAATATCAAGCTCACAGCCATCCACCATCGAGCATCAGCTAACTTTATCTTCCCACAATATGAGCCATGTTGTTAAAATGTAATGAACTGAGAAGCCATGTTGCAACAAATGAGAGAAAATCACATGTTCAAGAACATCCATATTTATTTCAGAGTAGTAACACTTTTGTAATACATCCATATATTGTACAATTTGAGCCCTGCACTATATACATCTTTGGTACTATGCAATTGGACAAAAACATTAGGCCACAACATCAGGCTTAGAGCCTTCCTCGACATCAGGTTTGAGGCCACTAAATATAAATAACTAAGAAACAATTTGTAGTCCTATCCTTGAACAATTTAACATCAGATTGTGAGCAGCAAGCACCAAGACACAGGCGACGAGAACATGCTGTCTTTGCCAAAAATCTTTGATCCTGCATAATTGCATAAAGAAGAGTTGAAGATCAGGTTCCCGGTTCATCAAATACTACTGAAGTTACAAAACTATACACTAATTGACAACAATCTACTCTGTTCTATGCCATGCATCCCATTCAGAGCAAATTCAGAACTACAAAAATTCAGAAAAAAAAAACAGCAAGAAGTCTACAGAATAAGGTAAAACAAGTGCACCGATTAACTCTGTACACCATCAGGAACCTATGTGGTTCAGAACTAGAGACCCAAAATGATTCGAGAACAAGTTCAATTAACAAGCAGTCAAGCCCTGACCTGGGGAGTCCGCCCTGATGACCACAACGTCGAGGCCCTCGCTGCTGCGCAGCAGGTCTGTGACAAGAGGGGTCAGATGCCCGTGCCGGCCGCCGCGGATGAACAACGTGAGGTGGCATAACTGCAGTGTGAGGTGCGTCGGCTTGCTTCGCAGCAGGATCACGGACCTCCCGGAGTACTGCGAGGAGGCCCAGTCCGGCGATGGGGATCCGCAGATGCTCCAGCGATGGGGAGGGCAGCTCGGGCGCGCGGGGGCGAGGCACCGCCGGGAGCAGGGGATGCGGCGGCTCCGGCAATGGGGATCCGCGGATGCTCCGGCGTCGGGGATCCGCGGCGCGGTCTGGCAGTGGCAGGAGGAGCGGCAGTGGCGGGCGACAGGAAGGGCGGCTCGAGGAAGCTGAGCCACTCCGAAAGGATGAAAAGGAGGCGAGCCGAGCCGAAGGAAGCTGGAAACGGAGCCGCAGCGCCGTACGGAGGCTTCGCCGTCGGATTTCACTCGGGGGTACGTGGACGGCATCGGTGTCCACCCCATTTTTGACCCTGGGCTTCGGCGTCCGCGTTGCCAAAACTGGGCTGGGCCTCATGGCGTTGGTTGCCGGGTCCAGATAGATATATATTACAGACGGCCCGTCCCGAATGGGCCCAATTCTCAGAAGTGAAAGATTCAGGCATGTGAATCTGCTTCAAATTCTCAGAAGCCTACGAAATTTGGATTGTCTGTTTGATTGAGCTCCATTTCGAGCGAATTTTGTAATCGAAGCTGCTGAAATGTACGGCGTTCCTCCCTTTCAAATTGTATAAGTCGTTTGACTTTTCTAATCTCAAATTTGACCACTCATCTTATTTAATTTTTTTTTCAAATATAGTCAAATTTAAATTATTTTTAAAGAACTTGTATTGATAAAGTAAGGCACAGTAAAAGAAGTGATACTTTGCACAAATTTTTGAATACGACTGTGGTCATATTTGGAGTAAAAAAAGTCAAATAACCTAATGGAAGGAGTAGTCATTTTCACAAGGCTACAATTATATAACATGGGAATTTGTTAAATTCTTTTTTTTTCGAAATTAGTTAGTTTTTTTTAGGGAGCGAAATTAGTTAGTAGTGTAGTCACTCTGAATCTGAAGGGAGAAAAAAAAAAGTTGTACGTACAAGCCTGGTATCCAGAGACATGTTGGGGCCCTGTAGAATCGGCCCAACCGGCTTCCACAAACGTCTTTCGTGCCGCCCAAGATGAGCCCTAGCTAGACGGTGCTCAAAGAAAGCCGCCGCAAGCCAAACCCAACACAAAGCAGCAGCAACGCCGCCGTCCACCGGAGCCGCCACTTCTCTCCTCCCAGCGACCCCGTAGCCGTCCGGTCCGGCGGCGTGCCCTCCCTCCTCGCGATTCGCCGCCGTCCGCCCCCCCTCGAGCGCCTAGCCCCGAAGTCGCGCCTAGCCCCTAGGGTTCCTTCGCCGCCGTCACAGGAGGAGGAGGGGAACACATACATCGCCATGGTACGCCGATGTTCTGATTCCTTCGTCGACCCGTTTTTCGACTAGCGATTCGTCCATATCATTCTTCTTCCCCTTTCAAGGTAATAAGTCCCGCACCTCACGCTTCTCATCTTTCAACAGGCGGGTAGGCTCCTCGCGAATCTGATCGTCTTTGGCGGAAGCATTGTCGGCAGGGCCGTGCTCCAGGCCTACCGCCAAGCCATCGTCAGTGAGTGCCCGCTCCTCTTGCCTTTGTCAAATCAAAAAAGGAAAAACAAAATCGGGCTACTTCTATTGTGCTATGGATCTCTTCATCGTCAAACCACGGCATACCTCTGAGTATGCAGACACTTGCATGTGATTAGAATTATCTAACACTCTTTTTGGTTGGGTAGTGGCATGGCATGTAGCTCACAATGTCAATGCCCCCTGATGTCCTGTGTTGCCCCACGTTTCTGATGTGAGGGTACCTGACTACCTGAGCAATAATCAGTCACTGTTAAGGTTTAGGGGTATCGTTTGGAGCAGTTCTGTTTGTTAAATTTTTGAGTGAAAATTAAATACACCGCCGAACGTTAAAATTGAGTTCCGTTTGGTGCATTTTATTCTATTTTTTTTAGAGATTTACAAATATGGCCTTGTTCTTTTGGTGCATTCTGTGAGTATTTTTCATGTACACTCTTAAAGCTTATAATAATATAGGTCCCAAAAAATATTTTTAGGCATTTGTCCCTGGTAGTGGTAGCCGGGCTGTCATCCCGTCACAGTTTGGGTGGTGTTGATATGAAATATGATGGTATGCTACCACGGTAGCCACTAGCCAGCCATTATCAATCCCAAATACGAATTGGTTTGGTTGGTTGTTACCATCTAGGTCGCAATATCAATCTCAAATACGAATTTTGAGTCCTTTTGGCCATAGCGTCCTGTTCTGTCCAAGGTTTCTGACCGAGTAATCAGTGACTCAAGATAATACAATTAGAGATTCAAAAAATTTATCCCTTTTCTTTTAGTGCTACCTGTGAATCTTTCGTGTACATTCAAAAGCTTATAGTATCGGTTCTAAAAATTTTATTTTGAGGCATTTGTCCCAGGTAGCAGTGCTGTCAGCCTGTCACAGTTTTGGTGGTGGTGATATGATGGTACGCTACCAGGGTTTCCACTAGCCAGCCATTGTGTATTTCTGTGGTTGGTCCTTTCACAAGGGAGCAGCAGCGTATTGCTTGGGGTGCTCTGTTTCTGCATTGCAAATCAAAGATGTGAAAATGAATTATTGTCCAAACAATTCTGCATTTATGAACTAAAAGCGATGTTAGGTTCCGTAATAGGGCTGTTTCCATCAGTAGGATATGTCTCACTTAAGTATTGAAGAATATATGAACTCTTGTATACATGTGTACAGAAGTCAATTTCGTTCTGTCTCCATTTGATTAGATCAAACTTTTAACACATATCCTTGTTTTGCCTGCAAAGTGTCACAAGTAGTTTTAGGTTCTGCTTGGAACCTTTTGTGGAACTTCTATTCTGAAACAAAATTATCCATCTGACATGTACCTTTTGAAATGCAATTAATTGTTTCTGATTTTTCTTGTAGATGCGAACAAAACTGGAGCTGCCCAAGAAGCTATAAATGGTATTAGACGGGCTAGCAAGGCCATGACTGAGCAAGAAGCCCGGCAGATACTTGGTATCAGTGAAAAATCGACTTGGGAGGAGATTGTTCAGGTATTATGATGCACAAATATGTCCATGCAGCTGTTAGTCTCTGTTAACTTGATACTGTTAGTGTTAGAACTTGGAACCATTGCCTGGGGCAAGCCTAACATGGAATTTCTCCTGTTTGAATACTCTGCAGAAGTATGACACGATGTTTGAGAGGAATGCGAAGAACGGAAGCTTCTATCTCCAATCAAAGGTTCATCGTGCAAAAGAATGTCTGGAACCTTTGTATCAAAAGGCTGATGCCCCAAACTGAGACTTCGTAGACGCCTAGCATCCGGATGGAGCACTATGCTTAACTAATCAATTTGCCGATGTGGCTAGAGATGATGATTCTATTTCGAGTTATGTTGGTTGCGTCAGGTTGATTGGTTGAACGGGACGCAGCTTTGCTCGACTCAGAATAATGTTTAACAAAGATACAAGATTTTGTCTGATTCTCATTGCCATTTGCCAGCGCCTCATTTATGTCGTTGTATATGCCCATTGGGTGTGATGGAATATTTTTTTAAAAAAAATAAAGGTTTATATCATTTATATAACTGGTTTGGCTATAGAGGCACAATTTTGCTGCGATACGAAAATACCTGGTGTGTGTTTAGTCTCTTTTCTCTTTCATTTGGTGTGAATTTCTGTACCAAGATGACGCAGTGATCAGAGCCCCGGAGGAGATTATTCCTACGGTAGGCGGGCATTCCATGAACTGAAACCCATGTACAAAATAGCTCGCTATTAGCTTTTTAAGAGATTTACTGCTATGCTATACAATATTTGTTCGCCATGTCCACTAAAGGAGTTTTTACAGGAGATTTAGTGATAATAAATGTCCGCTACTTCCGCTAAAGATGTAGCCAAAAGAAATAAAAAATTAATATAACTAGGGTGGACCATAGAAAAAGCAGCATGGGCACAGTTAGGCAGTCAAGAGACGTGTTGAGTCTATTTTAGAATATTAGACCAATGATGCTTCTAATTTTGTATGTATTATGGATGTATGGCTATGAAAAGTTTGCTGAAATTTATTGTATTACTGATATTATTGGTCACATTATACATATCTTTTTTGCAAACCGATAAATGGATAGATCCGTTATAGTTTTCGCTATAGCTATCTTAGCTTTAGCTTTTTGGAAGGGCTTCCGCTAAACATCTTAGCCCGCAATTTTAAACATAGACTAAAACTCAAAGTAGCCGAAGAGATCGAGACCTAAGAGGGGGTGTTTATTTTTTCAACTGTATTTAGTGCTTGATGCATGTATATGAAAATTCGATATGACGTGTACTGCGCAAACTTGTTTTTTTTTAAAGCACCCAAGAGCACTGGTGAGTCATGTAAGATGTTAGGCGCCTACACTGACCAGACTCAACGCAGACGAGACTACCCAAGTAATCTCGGAACGCGCCATACTGTAGCACACACACCACAACACACACAAGCACCCCACGCACGCTACAGTACCCGTAAAACCCTGGGTCGAGCGATAGGATCATTGCCTCCACACCCGGAGTGCTAACCGCCCGAGCTACACTCGATTTCCCACTGCACAAATTTTTTTTTGGAACTAAACCCAGCCCAAGACGACGGTGCAAAACTATATCAAGCGCCCCAACATAAAGAGCTGGCCTAAATAACAATGCTTACATTGATCAACCTACTTTAGAGTTACCCTTTGACGTTCAACAAAAAGGCGCCCGTGGCCTAATGGATAAGGCGTCTGACTTCTAATCAGGCGATTGTGGGTTCGACTCCCACCGGGCGTGTTTTTTTTTATAATAAAATAATTACGTTTCTTCAGTTTTTATTTTCTTGGTCCCAGCCAGAAGTTATGAAATCCGTACAGGAAAAGTTGTGACATGGATAGATCATTGCCGTGCTTGTTTCTGCAAACGATGAATGGTTGGATGGATGGAGACGAAAGCGAAATCGGTGCGGTGCGAATGCGATACCATTGCCATGTGAGACTTTTGGGTTGCTTGGTTGGCTTCAAGGTTCCAGCACCGTCGTGCACGTTACCGCTGGCTGCTTGTCTTGGGCCGCAGCTAGCTAGCAGCATCCTCCAAGGCGAAGGCGAAGCTCCTCTCCGGCCTCCACTCTCCACGCCTGACCGACCTGACGCTCCAGAATCCGAATCCGCCCGTCAGTCTCCATTGACCTCCTCTGCTTGTCCTGCCGCAGCGTCTGTCCCGTCCTCGTCGCTGGCCCTGCTGCTCCCGCGGCCTAGGCCTGCGAGCGCTTCTCCCAGCCGCGTCCGTTCTTAAATCTCCAGGTAACAATCGTAATCCTCTCCGCGCCTCTTTTTTCCCCATACTCCAGCATCCCTGTTGCGGGGGGTTTTTTTTTTTTGAAAGGCTGTTGCGGGATTGTTGGTTCATGGGAGGTGACCTCCGCAACGAGGACGAGAGCCCCAAGCAAAGCAACCCTGTATTTTTAGCACCGATTATTCGATCTGGTGTGGGAATTTTATCCTTGGTGACTTGAGCCACTGATGGGTGATTATTATTAGGGGAAAGGAAGGCACAAGCTATGCTAGTATTCTGATTCCAGTCGATTTTCGAGGTTAGGCTAGCAACTGGTTGGGGGCAATTACTGTGATATTTTTTTTTTCCAACGGACAAACTGCACGACAACTGCTGCGAGAACAACTTGCCTTTGCCCCTCTCCCTCCTTGATTTGAACCTCTTACTAGGCTGCAGGAGCTTCATTCTAGGTTAATTCGATTTTTTTTTTGTTTACATCGCTACTTTATCTGTTCATCCAGTGTTCGTTCTATTTATGTTACGTTTTGTTTAGCCAGTACATGCGTTCCTATGATGAGGCAATTTCAGTTTTCAACTCTGAAAAACGGTTACTAGATCCCAAACTTCCTATGCATCTATGTTTAGTCCATTTTTTATTTTTTATTTCTGAAAAACTCCCAATTTTTTTATTAGATCCATCTGTTCTTGTTGGATCACAAGTTCTGGGTGTGGAATGTCGCCTAGCAAAGGATTAGGATTTCCCTGACTCTGCTTATTTGTCTAATACTAAAAAAATATCCATTCCACCATATGCTCCGTCTGGTTTCTTCCTGTTTTCTTGTGCATAATGTCTAAAAATTGCGTATGATATATTCTCACCTGTTATTTATATGCGACCTCTTTGCTCCAACCACAAAAACGTGACCTCCGAGTCCTTTGGGATTTTAAATGTTTCTGCAGATCATTTATTATAATGTGGGGTGAGAGAACTCATCACAAGATCTTTCAAAAAAAAAAAAAAAAGAACTCATCACAAGCACTGGCATCAAGGGCATGGTCCATCCGGAAGTTCCAAGGACAAAAAACATGACAAACGGCAGCCCAAATTTATACCTGACAATTATAGCTCGGTGGATGAGGTAAGGATCAGTAAGATCTCCTGATGTGATATATATATATATATATATATATATATATATATATATATATATATATATATATATATCTGAAGTCCAAAAAACAATTTGTCAGCCTGCTTTGAGCTGTAACCTCTCATGTCATCCTCCTTTTCTTTTTGCATAAAATCTGTGTTGAACATAAGTTGTTTTTTCAGAAACAAAAAAAGGTCCATTATCTTAGAAAAAAGTTAAACCCAGAAAAAGTTGAATTGAGGCCTTCAAGCTGGTCCTCTTTTTTCCCCCCTAAAAGCTTTGGGAACTTACAGTTAAGTCTTGGCATTGTCAATGTTTCAAATGATAATCTAGCATCATTTAGTGTACAAGTCCTTGACCACAACATTTATGTATTTCATTTCTTGTAGTCAACACTGCTCATGTCCTTGAACCACCCCCATTTCCTTTTCTGCTTTCCAAGAAAAAAGAAAACCCACTGCATAATTTTTTCCCCCTCATTTTCGATTTACGAAGGTCACTACTGCACTGAGAGAAGCTGGTCTCGAATCATCAAATCTAATTCTTGGTATTGACTTCACCAAAAGCAATGAATGGTCAGGTGATGTTACTTCCGTAATATCATCATATCTTCTGTTCCTTTCTACTTCTTGGCTTAAAAGCAGCTTTACTTGAGGTCCTCCTTGTTATAAAGAAGTGCTCTTGTGAATTCTGCAGGTAGGCATTCCTTTGGAAGAAAATCTCTACATGCCATTAACGGCAACCCAAATCCATACGAGCAAGCTATCTCTATAATTGGGCGAACACTGTCACCTTTTGATGATGATAACTTAATACCATGTTTTGGATTTGGCGATGGTAAGTATTCACCCTTATTCTGTTATTTTCCATCATAATTTTGCTCTGAGGAAATTGGTTCAGTCGTACATGACTTGACAAAATTTAACTCATCCCGTAGCTTCTACGCATGATCACTCCGTCTTCAGCTTCTACCAGGATAGTCGTCCCTGTCGTGGCTTCGAGGAGGTTCTTGTAAGGTATCGACAAATTGTTCCACATTTGAATCTTTCAGGTAACAAGGCTATCCTGGTTGGCAGTCTTATGATCCATTGTTGGCAGAGTTGCTACTTCTTATGATCCATTATTGGCAGTACTGGTCTATGCTTGTGTGTAGCTTATTCTCTGGTTCAACTGGTGTGCAGGACCAACTTCTTTTGCACCTCTGATTTATGCAGCGATTTCTGTTGTTGAAAATAGTAATTGGCAATACCATGTCCTCGTAATCATAGCTGATGGACAGGTAATATGTTCATAATAGAAACTAAATACTTCAATGAAATCCTCAACATATTTGACCAGAGCAAAAGTTGTAGGTGACTACTGCTAATACAAATGATGGAAGATTAAGTCCACAAGAACAGGCAACCATAAAAGCAATTGTTGATGCTAGGTAACTTCACCTCTTCATTTGTTAAGAGCTTGATTTCACAGCATTACTGAAACCCATTTATTTGGTTGTCAGTCACTATCCTCTTTCAATAGTAATGGTTGGGGTGGGTGATGGACCGTGGGATGCAATGCAGCATTTTGATGACTGTATCCCTGACAGAACTTTTGACAATTTCCAGGTGATTATTATACTGCTATATAATGTTTAAATTCCAAAATTGTTAATATTTCTCCACTTCTAAAAGTACCTCAGGTTATTTCAAAAAAAAACTCAGGCTAGTTATTTTACCTGTTTTTGTCAACATAATGTTGTCAGTTTATTGATCATTCCACTATTGCAGTAAGAAAAATTATACTGACTTGATTTTTTTTTCTTGACATTGCCTTCTGAGTAAAATGGACTTCATGTTGCAATTTCAATTTCTTGCCTTTTGCTCTTCCAAAACTTATTGGTAAGCTATTGCAGTTTGTGAACTTCACTGATATTATGTCAACAAGTAAGGACATGTCAAAGAAGGAGGCTGCATTTGCCCTTGCAGCTCTTATGGAAATACCTTCTCAGTATAAAGCAACTCAAGGCATCCGATATGAAGAGTACTTGTTCTTACTCAGCTCTTTGCAGTCCTCAGTCCTGAATTTAGTTTCTTGGCATCATTGTCATTTCATTTCCATCTGCTGATCTTCTATTTGTTGCATTATCCAAACTAATCTCCCAGAAAGCAAGCACAAAGGATTGGCTCTCCTAGGATTCTTCCTCCTCCAAATAAAGTTATTGAACATTATAATGCAGCAGCTTCACATCCTCCTCCAACTGCAAGCTCCCGGTCAACTGGCATTGGCAAAAATGCTGCTGATGAGCAGGTATTTTGGACCAGTAGTACCTCTTCCCTATAATAGAGTGATGGCACCTTAAAACTGTATCTTTGCCACTTACAGGTATGCCCCATCAGGGGCGAAGCCAGATGAGAGAGTCGCCGGGGTCGGATGGCCTAAACGCTGGGGTCGGCCACATGATTAAAAGTGCTAAACAGTAATCTTCCATTGATTTGATCAAATTTCGTCGGGGTCCGGCGACCCCGACAGCTACACGCAGCTCCGCCCCTATGCCCCATCTGTTTAACCAATCCAAAGGACATGGCTTTTCAGTGTGGTCACCTGGTAAGATTTATATCCATGTGCTGTCTCCAAGGGTGCAGTATCTAAGTGTGAAATGGCAAATGATCACTAATAACTAAATACCTATTGATAATGAACTTTCCCAAATGAAGTAACCTAAGATTTGAGAAGTTTGGGTTAAACATTAACCTTAAGTTGAAGACTGAAGGAACATGAATAAAAATTCAGGTAACTTTATTTGATGACTGATTGATAAACCTTCAATTTTCTTTGCGCAAGACATGTAAGGAATGTGGTCCAACCCTATCGACATGCCCATTGTGCTGTGCTTCGATTACCATGCGTGTGAGGCTCTACTCTTAAAACGGTGTGGCCTTCTGAAGGGAAGGGATCGACAGTTACATCCATGGGATGCCAATCAGTAAGGAGCAAGAACTCGCAAGCACAAGGCTTTGCACTGCATTCTCGAATGCGAATGTCATGAAAAAACATGTAAAAAAACTTCTCCGTGCCTATTCAGTAATGATGGTTGATGAATAATTTCATCTATTGCATGTAAAAAATGTATCCATATCATGCATCAATATCAGGGAATTGTGTTCTTGTGTTCATACTAGAGAATAGATACTTTAGATGGATGGTGTGCGCTGTTACGTTCAGAATGGTTTACTCTTTGCACAAGTTTGGAAAGATCAGACATGAAAGTTCTCAACTTGTTCTGAAAAACACCAGTTAGGCTGGTTCCAACGGGAGTCGGTACCGACCCCCGCCGGTCGGTACCGACCCGGCTACCGACCCGCGCCGGTCGGTAAGCGCGGAAACCGAGAGCGCGGGGCGGTAGCGCTACCGGCCGGGCGGTCGGTACCGACCGGCGTTGGAGCCGCGCGCGGTCGGTACCGGCCGGTCGGTACCGGCCGGTCGGTACCGAACCGGCGTCCGGTCGGCTGCCACATGGCTCTCTGTGATTGGCCAACGGCTGCCACGTCAGCTAGCCGTTGCAATTAGCCGTTTTTGACCGTTTGAACTCCAAAAAATTCGAATAAAATTCCAAAAAATCACAAATTTCGTCCCCAACTCATCTATAAATAGAGAGGGCTGGTTGGAGCTCATTCCACACATCTCACTCCCCATTTCACTCACTTATGTAATTTCCTTTATTTTAAATTGTCGTGTAATTTTTATTTCGAGTTTTTATGTAATTTCCGAATTTTTAAATTTAATAAAATGAGGTTATTGCGTCCATTTAAATTATAAAAGAACGTGTTCTGAAATGGTTAAGTCTGGAATGGAAAAGCTGACGTGGCTGTGGGCTGAGGCTGCAGGCTCACTGATGGAGCGCTGGGGTCGAGTGGGCTGGCGAGAGCTGACGTGGCGCTGATGTGGCTGTGGCTGCGGGCTGGGGCTGCAGACCCACTGTTGGAACCAGCCTTACAATTCCGTTTGACATCTGTAAGAGTTGCACTGCAACTGCATGGCAGATGTGGAGCATTGTTGAAACATGGCCCTCTTAAGTGCTTTTAAGTGTCCATTCAAGAAAACATTGCCAAATTTGCTTCCAAACGAGGAAAGAAAAAAATAAATGGAGGCAAAATACTTTAACAGACAGAAAGTCCTAAACTGTATGGGTGTTTTTGTAATTTTTCTTCCTTCTTCAAGAGATTCGAGAGCCACACCGCGAGAAGAGAGTACAGATAGCTCAGCCTCCGTCTCTTCCGTCGGCCCATCCATGCTGCTCCGCCTCCGCCCGCCGCCGCAGCCGGCTACCGCGGCTGCTGCTGCGAGCCTCTCATCTTTTCTCCCCTCCCCTTCCTTCCGCGGCCTCTTCCCCTTGTCGTCATGGCGGTCCCCTCCGCACCGCCGCCTTTCCACCACCGCCACCGCCTCCTCGAAGGGTAATGCTTTTCTGCTTCTGCCATTGTAACTATTATTGATTCGACAAATTGAGCTCTGTCCGCTGCTGAGAAACGGGTTTCCTTTGACTTTTCAAGCTAACTGAAAACGAGGAGGTGCTTAGCGATGTGTTTCTCTTGTGGCACTAGGTTCTAGAGGCCGATTGGATTCGGAGCGGTATGACGTCATTGTTGTCGGGGGTGGCCATGCTGGATGCGAGGCCGCGCTGGCGTCGGCCCGCCTTGGCGCACGCACCCTTCTTCTTACTCTCAACATCGATCGGATTGCATGGCAGGTCAGCACTGAGTCGTTGTACATAGGACATTTCTGCTCCCTTCTTTCTTTCTGCTTTACAACCTAGCTCTTCTCTGTAAGTTTCTCCTTGTAATTTGCTCTTTAACTTGTTTTTTAATAAAAAAACTTTACAGTGGGGGTCTCCCTCGCTGTGTTTCTGGTTCAAAAAAAAAAAGTCTTTTGCAGTTTTCAGTTCTACATTTCTAGTATTCATTCGCAGTTATGTAGTAAGCCTTGGAATCAACAAATCATTTTATCTGATTCCTGATGATATTCGTAAAGTTCATGTGTCAAAAAATAGGTAAACATTGAGTCCTGATGCCACATAGTAAAAATCAAGCCCCACATATGAAGAACTGATCCATATTGCCTTGTGCATAGGAATGGAAGCTAAGTGAAATCTCTTCTGTGACAGCAGGTTTATAGGGCACAGATTCTGTTCA
Organism: Panicum virgatum; assembly: GCF_016808335.1. Taxonomy (NCBI): domain Eukaryota; kingdom Viridiplantae; phylum Streptophyta; class Magnoliopsida; order Poales; family Poaceae; genus Panicum; species Panicum virgatum. The sequence continues at coordinate 61,599,325 of NC_053140.1, read as the reverse complement.
AAATTTTTTGTGTATTTCATGAAAGAATATGATAATGTAGAAACTCAAACTGTTCAAAGGTATGCTAAAAGACAAATTTTAATAAAGTGTGCTACATATCTCAGTATGCTATAAGGAATCATCCTTTGTCTAGGAATTGCATGTAGACTGTATGCTGTTTTTCATATCATATATTATAGTATAAGTGTGGTTCTGCTTCCTGACTCGTTCTCTTCCATATGCAGCCTTGTAACCCTGCGGTGGGTGGGCCTGCAAAGTCTCAACTTGTCCACGAGGTAGATGCCCTTGGTGGTGAAATTGGCAAAATTGCTGATAGGTACAAGTTCAAATGTGTACTTATCTGGAGAATGAATTCTCTCTTTTGTTTTCCCATGTGTTGCTCTGTTGGGCTGAGAGTTCAGACTTCAGTTACTAGTGAATCAACAAAGATATATTAGTGTTACTGATTACATCTTCTGATAGGTGCTACCTGCAAAAGCGTGTACTGAACAGCTCAAAAGGCCCTGCTGTTCGTGCACTGCGTGCTCAGACTGATAAGAGAGAGTATGCATTAGAGATGAAGAACATCGTGGAAAGGTCAGTGTATAGTAAACTACTTTAGTCATAAGTTGCTAACTTTACTTGGATTTGTACTCTTGGCTGGCAGCTCCAAAAGTAGTTAATGCCACATAGAGTCTGATCGTTTCATTTTGGCTACCTCATTTAATTATGTAAACTTGCCATTTTAGAGATTATTGGGTTGTACTCACAAAGTTGTGATCTTCAATTTAAACTATTTCAAACATGACACCTTCACAATTTCGGCATGTTATTGTTGTTACCGGATTAAGACTGGTTCTACTTGACTAGTCTCAAGGTAGACTGGTAGATGTAAATATTTTGTTCTGCAAATTATTTGACATAAGAGTACGGTATTTTGTGCCTACTAATAAGTGAATAGAGGTGAAGTATTGTGATGCTATGTTGATTTTTACTGTTGTTGATCGCATATACTTTATCGTGATATCTTTCACATTGCTTTCTGACTATGCCATGTACTATGCTTCAGCACAGAAAATCTTTTCATTAGAGAGGCAATGGCTACTGAAGTGTTGATTGGGAAAAATGACAGTGTTGAGGGTGTTCGCACTTTCTTTGGCATGGACTTTTATGCACCGTCTGTTGTACTTACCACCGGAACATTTATGAGTGGTAAGATTTGGGTTGGTAGGACATCAATGCCTGCTGGACGAGCTGGAGAATCAGCTTCTCATGGACTTACTGAAAACTTGCAGCATCTGGGTTTTGAAACTGACCGCTTAAAAACTGGTACACCACCACGAATTGATCGAAGGACAGTTGATTTTTCTGGATTGGAACCCCAGCATGGTGATGAAGAGGTATATATAGTACACTCAACAAACTGTATTGTTGGGATGTTCTTATCAAGAAATGCAGATTCAGTCATTCAATTACTTTTCACTAATGTCCTTTTAATTCCTTTTTTTGTTTTGCATTGTTATGGCAAATAATGAAATCAGTGATTTCAAATTAAATGCTGCATTCTGGTATCATCTGGTAGTTAGACATAGCAAGACTTTATTTGAAATGGCCCAGTTAAACTGGTTTCTCTTCAATTATTTATTAGTATGCATGAGTTTGTAGTTTAGAAGTGTGATAAAGTAATAATAAAGTATTCCGTGAACAGAGTGTTCCTTGCATGTGTAAGATTAAAAGAAGCCTTGCTTGAAGTAAACTGGCAGACTTGCAGACAATAATGTATATGCATCCACAATCTGATTTAGTTGATCCCACCTTTTCAACTGTATGAGGTGTATTCTCACACAGAAGTTTCACAACATTTCCTGCGTCTAGTATATGCTGTTTACCTTGCAGGTTTGCACCCACATGCTCAAGGGAATCAGTTGCATTTTTGAAATTTAAGGCTTGTCAGGATGGGTTAAGCTTGAGGATCAAGTTGCTTTTATGTTACATAAATTTTTTTTAATAAATGGGTGTGCCTCTTGAAACAGGTAGGTTGGTTCAGTTTTGATCCTGAATTTCATGTCGAGAGAGAGCAGATGTGCTGCTATTTAACACGAACCACAAAAGAGACGCACCAAATTGTTAGAGATAACTTAGATGAAACACCAACATACGGTGGGTGGGTTGAAGCAAAGGGACCAAGATACTGCCCAGCAATTGAAGATAAGGTACTGTGCCACTGACCTTTTTGGTTGGTTACATGGTAATCTTTTTTTATTTTGTTTCTTGGATTGGCAACAAACCTTAGCAAAGTACTATACCTTTAAATGCTGATGTACCCACTATTCCCAAGATAACCAAGTTCATTGGTTCAGATTGTAAGGTTCAAAGATAAAGAGTCACATCAGATCTTTCTCGAACCTGAGGGTAGAAATGTTCCCGAACTATATCTGCAGGTATCTTCTTTCTGACCTCTCTCCATTCTCTCCTTTCCTTTGGTCAAATTTGTTAATCTCAGACATTGGCATATATTATGCTTTGTTCCTATTTATCCCCATCTGTGTGGGAAAGTTGTGTCCATGCACTGTTGCTTACCCAAACCCTCCTTTTTTTCTAGATGCAAAACCTACTACTTATGACCATTTATACATCTTTATTAGGGTTTTTCCACTGGGCTTCCTGAGAGATTGCAGTTATCACTTGTCCGAACTATACCAGGGCTGGAGAACTGTCTAATGCTAAGGCCTGCTTATGCTGTTGAATATGATTACTTACCTGCATATCAGTGTTCAAGATCACTTATGACAAAGAAGTTTGAGGGATTATTCTTCTCTGGCCAGATAAATGGAACAACAGGATATGAAGAAGCTGCAGCTCAGGTTTATTCATTGTTCCTGCTCTGTTCTTCATGATTTAATTGCATTTGATAAGTCGGTTGAACTAGATTTCCTGGATCGTAAGCTTGCTGACTGTTCTTTGTAGGGTATAGTTTCTGGAATCAATGCAGCTAGGCATTCTGATGGAAAATCATTAATTATTCTTGAGAGGGAAAGCAGTTATATAGGGACTCTTATTGATGATCTTGTTACAAAAGATCTTAGAGAGCCCTATCGCATGCTAACAAGGTACATAATTTCTGTAGAAAATATTCTTATTATTGATGCTTAAAGCACTGATGCCAAAAGGTAGTTGTAGGTTCCTATGTAGTACGTATGAAATGTTTGCATTCAGAGGTTTCTGATAATAGTTGAGCTTATCTTTGAACAGGAAATATCAGGTGCACATATGCATAAACTCAATCTTATCCCTCAGATCAATTATGAACGTCCTAGTGAGAGGTGGGAATCCCTCATCACCCTTGCCCACCTTTTAATTGGTCCAAATTGGCCTAAGTCAGCCCAAAAGGGATCAGAGAACTGCCACTCTCAACTTTGGGCCACTTGGAGCCGAGGGATGGGGTTGAATTTGTACATATGTTCACCAATATACTCTTTGGCACCTGATATTTCCTCATCTTTATTAAGCTCAAAATATGAGTACAGCAATGGCTTTTATCCTGATCCTCATCATGCAATGTGTATGAGATGGAGCTAGTTTAACAGTGTTAGCGATTGTAAGTTATTAACTAGAGGTACACATGGTTTTATTTTGGTACATAAAAAGTTACAATCTGAGTGCTTTGAATTTTATGCTATCAAATTCAATATGACTTTTCTGTTAAACTTCTTAACTTCTTTTTATTGCTGGTGCATCTATGGACATCCAGCCGGTCAGAACACCGTTTATTACTTCGAGCAGATAATGCTGATAGTCGTTTGACCCCTTTGGGACGAGAGATTGGTTTAATAGATGATAGACGCTGGGAGCTTTATCAGTCAAAGCAAGCCCGCATTAAGCAAGAAAAAGAACGGTTGAAATCTACAAAAGTGCCAGGTGGGCATTATATATTTTTCGAAGCTAACCATGTCTATGAAATACTGCATCTTTCATTTTGTTAGGTGTCCTTGAATGTATGCATTCAACCTTTTAGAATTTGACAACAAATATACATAAAAGTATTTAGATTTAGGCACCCAAAAATTTCATAAGCAGATATGTCATCAAAGCTAAGAGTTCTGCTAGCATATAATTAAGAGGCGGAATGTTCAAATACATTTATTGAAGACTGTTGATGTCCTAACTCCTGATTGACAACTTAGAAAGGAGGGAGGGGGTTATGTGTATTTTGACTGGTGTTAGTATACTAAATGCTGTTGTTATCATGTCATTAGAGTTCACACGCTTTAATTCACAATTTTCTGTTATCAGGAGGTGAATTTGCTGCTGAAGTTTCTGCAGTATCCAACCAACCAGTAAAGGATTCATCTACACTTGAAGCTATACTAAAGAAGCCACATGTGCTATATAAACTTCTTGATAAGCATGGATATGGAAACGAAAATTTATCTCGAATTGAGAAGGAATGTGTAGAGATTGATATCAAGTATGAAGGTTTCATTGCACGACAACAGAGTCAATTACACCAGGTAATTTGCTTATGATTATGTGTTTTTGTACTGGAATAGATTTATGAAGGAAGTTAAAAGTGCTAGAGAAATGGTACATACATCATACGAGATGTCCAACAATAACGCATTATGCATCCTGGTATGATATTAGTCTATTTGCCATTCTATGGATCTATAATTTTTTTTTATTGAGTAACTTGTTCAGCTTTTTGGTGTTCTGTTGAGATTATTGGGGAAGTGGCTAGTTCTTTATTTTTTGTTGGTGCAATTTTTTTTCTTCCTTTGCTTAAGAAAAGGTCCACGTTCATTGATATTGTTGAGTTCATTTGTTCTGTTTATTAAATTGAAAAGGCAGCTGACTCTTCATTGTATCTTTTTTTTACTCTGTTGAGATTGTTAACCAAGAACATAGGAAACTTCCTGAAGATTTGGATTACCACTCAATGAAAAATCTTTCAATTGAGGCTCGTGAGAAACTTTCGAAGGTAAGTGGCTCACCTGCTGTGGATATGTTCAGTGAAAACCTGCGAATGTTTTTATTATGGACATGTTTCCTTTGGGGTCTTTTTGCCCCACAAAACAGGTTCAATCTTTTGTGATAACCCATGACTGAATTTTTAAGATATCAATTACTATAAAAATTAGGACTACTTGGCCACATCTTTTCTGAAACTTGGTGCCATGTCATGTGCAAGCATAAGCTTAAAATAAGCCTAGGCGAAAACATGGACCTGACATAACTGTGCTTGCATCTTTTAAAATTGCAACAATGCAGATTGGGAGCCATTTTTGTGGTCTAATTTTATCTAAATTATATTGTGATTGATCTGTAGGTACGTCCACAAACTATAGGTCAGGCTAGCAGAATTGGTGGGGTGAGCCCAGCTGACATGACTGTTCTCCTTATCTGGATGGAGAGCAAGCGTCGCATGGCAAACTACAGGAGACAGCAAGACCAGCTGAGATCAGCTGCGGTGAAGTTTGATGATTCTTCAGAGGAAGTGGCCCATGCCAGCACAGCATAGGAGAAGCAACAAGTTCAGTGAGGTACTCGGAAATTCTTGGTGTCTTGGCAGAATTACACAGCAGGTGCAAATGCATGTGGAGCAGATATGCTGTGGCTATTTTAATGACCTGAAGAAATGTAGCAGTCCTTTGGCCCTTCCTGTTATGGGTTATTTTCTTCCTACATGTGCACGTGGCTTTAGAAACTAGAATATATGATGATCAGCTTGGCAATTACAATTGCAGAAAGTCTCTAACCCTATATGAATCAGAAGGCGGATTGTAAAGAATGGCAGCAACGAATATGTGGCATGATAACGGAGAGCTCCCATTGTTAATCCTGGTAAAGTGTGGAATCCTTTTATTATGCTCAATGCGATAAAGTCATACTACGAGATTTTTTTTGTATATTTTAGTTGTATAATCAAAATTGACAGAACGTATGGGGAGCATTTCTATTTCTTGCCATTGTCATGCACTCCATGTGTCACGGGCCTATCTATAATAGTCATCGGCACACGACGGATCCCACGCTTTGGCTGACAAAATCCCTCATGCACTTGCTGGGAGATGGTTAGTGATAAAAAAAAGACATAATCTATAGTAGGGCAGTGCATGAGTTAAAATCAACATTGGTTGAAGTACTTCACATATGTGGTACATGAAGCCATGAACACAGATACTAGAAGTGACTATTTTGTACCATGTACAGAATAAATAAATAATCGCTAAAACCTCTGAATGATACATCGATAGTTAGTGGTACTTCCCTGTACAAAGCATGAGTCAGAGTAATGTAGAACCTAACATTCTGCACGAATTGTAAGAGCTAAACAACCTAATCCCGAGTCATATCTATAATTCTATACAAAAAGTGCTCTACTATTGATTGCTGCATGAACCGCAAATGTGGCTGTTGTAAGCTGAACTCAGGTGTGTTAAATCTTTCACTGGAATCTATTCTACGCAGTCTGAAGCCTCAGGTGCCTTGAATTCTGATTCGCGTGTAGACCTGCTGGTTTTTCTGAAAGAAACTGGTGATCTGTTGCAGCACAGGGACCAAACCAATCGGCAGAGTGGCTGAGGCTGCAACATGAGCATGAGTTAGGATCTTTTCATGGCTGGTCTTCTCCTTGTCCCTTCTTTTCCTCAACCTTTCCAGGTCAATTACACGGTCATCATGGCTGTAGTGAGCGTTCTCCATGGTACTCAGTCCAAGTTCTCCCTGCAAAACCTCACACTTTCTGTTGTAATCTCTGGAAGCATGGTCGGCTTTCCGCTTCTGCCGTTGCTCTTCTTCCAGGCTCTTCTTGAATTCATGCACAAGCTTGGAGAAATGGTCGATTGCTCTCAGTGCATCAGTCTTGGAGACCATCTCAATCGCTTGGAACCAATCATTTGAGATGATGAATACAGGTGGCGCGCCAAGCCTTCCTGGAGAGAAAGGTGGGACTCCATCAGCTGTATCTTCCTCCGGTGCCTCAGGGAGCCATTTCTTGAGCCATCCATTCAGCGCCTCAACACAAGACCTTTGGGAGTTGATCCACTTGTTGAAGCAACGATACCATTTTGTGAGCTCCCTCTCCAATTCCCTTGAGGCCTCTGAAGCAGCACCGGATTGGCTTATGGTCATCGCCTTCAGCTGGTTAATTTTGCTGTCATGTATGGCCAATAGCTGCTTCTCATGGCATTCCAGAACCCCTTTCCACAATCTTCTGAACCTGTACTTTGGAACAAGCAACCATATTGCATTAAATTAATTTGATCTTTGGAAGACCAGACAATTCAAAGAAGGAATATTCATACTTTTGGATGAGATCAACCAGTTGAGGGTAAAGTTCTTCATCTCGAATCTTCTGTATCTTTGATGAGAAGGCATTGGCGGTTCTAACATTGATGCTGATCTTGGACTGTAGAAGCCTTACCGACATCCGGGTGGAGTCGATTGTACTTGATTCAGCTCCTCGTTCATCCAGAGATTTCAATCTCCTGTAGTTCTTCTCATACTGCATCCGTAGCTTCTCTTCATCCTAGAACAACCACCTAACGGCGTTCAACACATATTTGGCAGTAAATCAGATAAATAGCACCTACAGTTTCTCACCCTATACTAACAACACAGCTACTTTAGTTATAAGTTTTGTCGATGGGAGCGCAGGTGTGTACCTTAATCTCCTGATAGAGCTTCTTTTCCCAGACCCACAGCTTCTCCAGAGTTGATGAGAGGTGGCCCATACCACCATTTCTTCGAGCAGCACTTGACGAGGCTGAAGTGCTCGCCTTGCTGCTTGATGCTCTTGATTTCCTGCCATGTGGTTTTGGGAGGCAAGACGATGTCGACACGGTAAGACCTATAGGATCAACCACTCTGGATGAGATGTCTGCCAAAAAAACAAAAATGAATGGTTTTACATTACTGCACTAGCACATATAATATAGCACAACCTGCAAAGGTAAAGAAATTTCAAGTATGTTTGCACTCAAATAAAGCAATGCATTACCCACATCTAAGAACTCCGGGGGTGCTCCGGGGAGGCATTTTCCCCACCTCCAGCAGCCTTGAGACCTCTGTGCTGCAGTTTACCGCCTCATCGAACAGCTCCTTGACCTCGTCCATTGACTCCCTGACATCTCTCGTCCCATGATGCAATGGCGAGAATGGCTCGCTGCTCACCACCGACTGCACTGACTTGCCATGGCTATCACCACCTCCTGCTGCTCTGATGGACTGTTCCTCGTCGAAGGCCACATCTTTCTTCTTCCCACTGGTGCTGCTGCCATCAATGTTGCCACTAACAGTTCCCCTTAGGCTGGCCGTGTTCTTACCCCCTCCCTTGTTCTTGGATACCGGTATTCCCGCCTCAGCATTGGCATCAGGAGCAGTCTCCGATCCCTTACTCTGTAGCATGGCAGCAGGAGCTGGTTCCGAACCCTTCCTCTGTAGCTTGCCGCCAGAAGGATTGCCGTTTGAGGAGGCACTGTCTGCAATTGGTCCCTTCCCCTTGGCATTTTGGTCAGCACCACCGGAAGTCGATGGCTTGGATGTCGCCGCCGCCTTGGCCTCCAATTCCGCCTCGTCCTCGAGCTCCGGGATTCCCTCCATCCTCCTCAGCTCGGCGTAGTTGGGGCTGTTGGTTGGCAGATGCCCGCGAGAGTAGTCCTCCATAAACTGGTCGTACTGCGTGAACGGGTCAAAGAAATCCCACGGCGAAACCTCCGCGGTCGGCGGCGAAGGCGGCGGTCGGGGAGGCATCGTCGGCGCAGGCTGCGGTCTCTCCCCCTCAACCACCTCGCCGTAGGGCCCGTACGGGTACGCGTAGCCGTAGCTGGTCTCGGCTTGGGTGTACTGGACCTGCGCGTTGGGGTCCTCGTACACTACGGTTGGCACGGTGGACGACCTTCTCATGTAGTGTTGGTGGTGCCTCGTGGAAGACGCCGCCGCCGCCTTGTCGCTTCCGCCGCCGTGGAGAGCCTCCTCGATGTCGTGGTCGTGGTCGGAGGGGGAGTGCGAGAGCGACGAGACGGTGGAGGACGAGGACGGCGACGGCGGGAGGCTGGACGCGGCGACCTGCTTGGCGGGGGAAGGCGGGAGCCTGAGCACCGGCGAGGAGCCGGGCGCGGGTGTGGCCGGCGCGAGCGCGGCCGCGGCGAAGCGCCGGAGCGCGTCCCCGACGGCGGCGAGCGAGCGGAAGTAGGCGGCGTGCGCGGCGGCGAGCGCGAGCCGGCGGTCGGCCGCGGCGCGGATGAGCGCCACGCGCTCGCGGCACAGCGCGGCGGGGTCGGCGCCGCCCCGCGGGCGCGACGAGGAGGAGGAGGAGGTGACCGCGGCGGCGAAGGCGTCGTGTGAGGTAGTGCAGCCCATTCGCGCGCGAGAAACCCTAGCGGCGGCGGCGGGTGGGGCTGCGAAGTACGGAGAGGGTGCGCTCCGGTGGCTCGTCGCCGTCCATTATAAGGCGACGGCCGCCGCGTGTTTGGTCGGCACGGCTGGCGCGCGTTCTCCGAGTCGGCTTCGGGGACGGGGCAGAATATGGCGGCGGCGGCCACGGTGAGGCGGTGATGGATGGAGATGGAAGGCGGAGGCGGAAGGCGCGTGGAGAGAGGCAGAGGAGGATGGAGGTGGAGACGAGCGGAGGCGGAGCGCCCCCTCCCGGGGGGGAGGGCCTTTTCGCTTCGGTTTCGATGTCCTCTCCTTTTTGCTTTTTGGCCCTTTTGTTTCGCCTGTTTTGCTTTTGCTTCACCTTTGCGTGATCAGGGCGGGGTGCTATTAAGATTGTACTCTATATATGGCAGCTGTTAAGTAAGTGGAATAGTCCATTCTTCTCATTTACTAGTTCGTATGGTTAGATTTATGTGAGGTTTTTATGTCACCATTGTGAGTGAGAAAATACAGGAAACGCGTAGATCAAGGAATCAATTCTTCCACCTGATCCCATGAAACAACGAATTCCTCCTTTTTGATCTAGTGATCATAGGTGTATTGCAATACCATTGTGAGTACTAGATTAGAATATTTGAACAGTATAGTTATTATGATCCTCGATAGTTGAAAATTGTATTGTTTTATCTTCTAAGTTCTAACCGAGTTGACAATGTTTCTTAGGCTTTTCATGATTGATTTTTTAAAAAACAATGTTTTTTTTCATGATTGATTTTAGAATCGAGAGGAGGAGGTAAACCCTAGCAAATATAGCTTACTGCTATTATGGAAACATATTGATTTCATAGCCTTATGAAGAAGATTATAAATAAATTCTGTGTATGAAGGTACTTAAGCGTGCCTGCCACCTTCGTTCCGTTGGCCAATTGATCACGGGCCGGTGAGGCTAGAATATACTACTTAATTGACTGACACATTACTACAGCTGCCAAAAAAACATTATTTAATAATTATTATATACAATCTCAGAAAATATTACCGTGGTTCTGGGAGGACCTTAGTGCAAAGCACCTGCAGCAGGCCAGTCGATGACGGAGTCCACTGTCCAGCAGGTCGCTCGCAAACGGAACGGAAGGAGCGCATGCAATGCACACGCGGAGCCCATTATGTTCTGACGGAGACCTCGAAGCTGTGGCCCACGTGGCAGCCACGTACCGCCGCCCCTTGGCTTGCATTTTGGTTTGAGTTTCGGAGAGTACGCGCAAGTACTCGACCTGCTAGTGCGCACTGATCAGAAATCCACAGCAAAAAGCGATCTTTTTTTTTCAAACATGTATGGTTCCTTTAATTTTGTTGTGGATTTCAAGTCAAATAATATAGAGCATGCATGTATATATAGTGTTCTGAAATGATGGATAATTGGTGACCAAGCAACCACTGGCGGAGCTATGTATCGGCCATCCTTGACGATGGCCCCCCTTGCTTCATGCAAATTTCTAGAGACATCAACCACTAGCCCACCTAAAAGTTTAGTTGAGTAGTTTGGCGCTAGCACATCTAAGCATTTCAGTCTCAACTCTCGATGCACTCCTTGTCAGTCTCAACTCTCGATGCATTCCTTGGTTTTAATTTCTTCGTCACCAAGGCTGTCTCTCAAAGTGCTCATAACTACTAGTGTGCTACATCTCTCAATATAGCTCAACAATTGTTAATAATCATAAGGTTTGTTTCTTGTTCGCCTCTCCTGCGAAATGGCCCCCCCTTGATTTGGATGCTAGCTCTGCCACTGCAAGCAACTAATAACCTTTCCTCCGGCCGTACTAGAGTCTGCATTGTTCAAGCTTTGTTTGTGCGGTTTTTGTCTCAATCTCAACCAAACAAGTCCACAAACCGCGTGGAAAAAGCTAAGGCGCGTTGGCCTGATGTAAAAGCACGATGAACGCTGCTGGACATTGAACTGCACATGCTATGATGGATGATCGACGTCAATTGTCGAGTCTTCTGTTGTTGGTCGCTCTGTTGGGCTGACATGATGATGATTAATACTAGGAGTTAGTCATATCAAGATACGTTTAGTTGATGAAAAGTTGTTGGTTTTGCTACTGTAGCATATTTTGTTGTTACTTGACAAATAATGTCCAATCATAAACTAATTAGGTTTAAAAGATTCATCACATGCTAATCAGTTAGACTGTGTAATTAGCTATTTTTTCAACTGCATTTAATGCTCCATACATATGTCCGAACATTCGATGTAACAGATACTGTATAAAATTTTTTGAGAACTAAACAGCACCACGTAGTATGCATGCGGTTGTGATGCGACTCTGTTCTGCTCCGCTTCTCTTTTTACCCCAGCCCGGTGGCCGGGTGCCTGCTATCTGCTACATCCTGATGAGGCTAGCTACCTTGCTGCCTGAGCCTGATGCAGGCATGCATCTAAAGTACAGCGCTAGTGTGTAGTATATGTTTACTGATACTAAATACACACAGTATCATATAGTACATCTGAAGCGTTTCAAAAAAAAAAAATAGTACATCTGAAGCAATATAATCAATCATCAATCACCAACCACGACTACAGTCCGGTCGTCTCAAAGTCATTATTGGCATATAAATATTTGCTATCAACTATAGATCATCTTCATCAGGGGACGGTGGAACAAATTTAAACAAAATGATGATCCATCATCATCGATCATCATGTATATCGATTCGGTTGATGATTCATAGATAAATATATAGTACAAGTTGATCGAGATAAGGCTAATTAATTTACCTGCTGCAGCTAGTAGGTTACTTGCATCAATCTCAATGTGAGTGTCATGAGCATTAAATATCACGCCACATTATTAGCAAATTTGCTAACATGATAGAGCCATTTATGAGGACAGAGGAGGGGAAGTTTCACGGATGAGAGGGGAGTATGACACTCCTCCGACATAGTTATCAAGTTTATTTATTTTTTCAATTTTGGTAATTGTGCGATGACACTTTGATACTAGTCTTATTATTTTGCTTTCATCTGCTAGCTAGCTACTTGCAGCATGTATATATTAGCTGTGGAGTAGCAGCCGACTTGATCGCTGCGTGCGCTGGGCCACTGCAATGATAGGACCAGAGACCCGGAGAAGCATAGAAAATACAGTAGTATCAGTTGTTGGGAAGAAAGAAACGGACACTGATCCAATTACTAGCAAGATAGGTAGTACAAGTAGCTTCTGCCAATAGTGGTTAGTTGCAAGTGTTGCTAAATATATGCATGTCGAGCTATATATAATGCTCAACTAATAATTACAGTATACACTGTTCTGGGGTATATATACGTATCTATCACGCAGTTCCATTATTGGTTGTAGCTACCTTCCATGATTAACTAACTAACTAATGCTTGTCGATTACTCTTAATAGGGGTTCCTTCCTGCTGTTTTTTTCCTACCCTTAATTAGGGAGTACTAGCAACTTGCAAAAGAAGAAGAAGAAGAAGAAGAAGAAGAAGAAGAGCTCACAAGCAAACAATGTTATTGGCTCAAGTGTGTTTACAGTTTAATAAGACCAGCTCATGTGAGTACTTTTTTTTATAGCTGCCAGGAGCACTTGCCCATCATGTAAGAAAGAGATGAGGCACTGGGAAAGCCAACCGATCCCCAACTCTGTCCTCCCATGTGAGTACTTTGGAGAGTAATACCGGTGGTCTATTGACTTTGATGACCCGTCCCATTCGTCAGCTGTAAACATCGAGTCGTACGTGGATCGAACCACCATGGTTGACACGACCTATAGGCTATAGACAGTTATTGACTTTCCCCCGCTCCATCTGACTTTTGGTCCAAAACTTGTTCAAGGGGTTAGGAAATCCAACATCAGAACGTGCGTTGCCTTGCTACACCCGGCCTGTCTCGAGTTTGAATCTTTCAAACTGCTACCATTTTGCATCCAATCCAAGCCTCTCTCTCGATCTTGAAATTTCTCGATGGCTGTATTATCTGTTTCTGCTGCGTCATATGGTAGGAATGTTCAAATAGGTCAATTTCGGTTGGAAGAAGCTGGAGCGGTCGCGTATGGCGGAGGTCCTCCAAAAGTCTAAATAAACGCCATATAGAAATCATTCAACATTTAAACACAAAGCGGGGATAGCTCAGTTGGGAGAGCGTCAGACTGAAGATCTGAAGGTCGCGTGTTCGATCCACGCTCACCGCATCTTCTTTTTGTTTCTTTTTGTTATTTATGATTTTAAGGCAATCTTCTTCTCCTTTTTACATCTTCTTTTTGTTTCTTTTTGTTATTTATGATTTTAAGGCAATCTTCTTCTCCTTTTTACCTTTTTTTTTGTTCTCTTGTACACGATGGTGAACCCTGAATCTCTAATCGAGATATTCCATCGTCAGTTACGAAAACTGGACACACGGCAGTTAAACTGGTTGCTTTGTAAGTATAAACCAGCTGAGTTTCTGATTGGACACAGCACAAATTCTTTTACCAGGGAACGGTCCAAACACATTTTTTAGGAATCAGGCACCTGCTACCTATAATGAGACTCGGTAGACTAAATCCAAGTGTCAAGGTGTAATTAATGTACAGTTAATGCACTGATGTTAGTATACAATTTCAAAAGAGGGAAAACAACCTGATCCATTCCAGTTCCAGCAACAGCTGGACATATAAAACACAGTGCAACATCATATCGCAGAACGCATATCTATGGTGACATAACCTCTACAACACGCATCATCCATCCCTTCTTTCTACAACACAACCCACACACCTTCAGTCTAACCAGTCATTGATATTAGAGTACAGCAAATAGTACCAAGTCCACCAAGATGAAACAATTCTCTCCAGAGAAAATCACAGTTGGAGTACAACCAATCAAATGGTTGGAGCACAACCAATCAAATGGTTGGAGCCATTGGAAGTTATCCCATGAATCCAGAAAGGCCAAGCTTGTCAGCGACATTGTACATTACTAGATCATTCCACGCTGGTCCAAACAATCGCTCACCTCCAACAATAAAAGTCGTGGCCCAAGTGATCAGAACAAAAGAAAATATGGTAAAGCCAATCGCTGATCGCACAACATCTGCACAGAATATTCACATGTGTAAGAAACTGAAAATGACACCGCCACCACAAGATAGAGAGGGTAGCAGTTGATCTTGTGTGAAAACTGAAAAGTAAGAATAACATTCATACTGCAGTTAAGTTGATGAGGATAGCAGTAGCACAACATTTATTTCTGATGATAAGAAAAAAAAAACTTGGAAAAAGGGTTCCATGTAAACTTAATTAATTTAAATCCAAATAACCTCTAATAGAGATTTTGTTTTCGTTTGTACTGCAGCTAACAAAGAAAGTCTAATCTTATAATTTGCATATTGAACCAAAAAAAATTAGAGATCAACTACACTGTTTAGCTCATGTGAGTATTATGGCTCTACTAAATCAGATGTCTATTCTCAAGAGGAGTAAGAAAGTGAAAGCCTTTTCAGATGAAACAGATTGGATCAATCTCCTATCTCCATAGGGATATATCCTAGTGAACCTCGTAACAAACAACAATACCTAACAGTATACCACTGGAAACCTCAAATGGTTCAAAAAATGGTGCTCTTAATATTTTCATAACTGAGCGAATATGTTGTATCTTCCAATAATTAGTTCAGTATTTGAATTCGTAGATGCTCATACAAAATGCTGCTATCTGAAGTAATACTCAACTGCAAAGAATGGTAATATGATCACATATAGCTGTTAACCTAATTACTTTGTACATCTTAGTTTCCAACAGTATGTGACTCAAATTCTTATTCAGGGGATTGCCCAACTCATTGTGCGCTTTTGGGTCAACAATACTAAGTATAATGTGCTTCTGCAGACTAAATTTAAGTGTCGAGATAGAACCAATATTTTCCTGAACTAAAGATAACACATCAACAGTCGCATGCAGTTAAAAAAAAAGACTAACTGATCTAAGTCCAGAATCATACTAGGTTTCAGTTAATATCTAGAGAACCCTACAAAAGTACAACTAAACGGCTGCACAAAAGTTAATGAACAATGGAAACATTTCAGCTTCCAACATCCTAAGAGAATCACTAAAGATGCTACTGTCAATGCAGTACGGGATGATTCGGACCTAAATTGTACGATCCAGAAAGATAAAGAGCAGATCGAACCCCCCAACGCGTCACATACTAGCATTACGACAGACCAGATCTTTCACAGTTTCACAGGAGAAGGAAGAGATGAGACGAGGAGGGGGTCGCAATCTCACAGGGGCGGATGGGGCCGAAGGCGGCGGGCGAGGATGCGGCCGGCGAACGGAGGACGGGCCAGAAGTGGCAGCAGTTGATGGCCCAGAGGAAGGGGAGGCACGCGAAACCCCACAGGAAGAAGCGCCTAGCGTGGCCCTCCGCCTCCTCCAGCGGCAGCCCGAGGGGGCCGTCCACCGTCGCCCAGACCGCCGGTGGAGGCGGGAAGCGGGGGCCGCGGGAGGACGGCCGGCGGCCGGCGGCGGACTGGCGAGGGAGGAGGCCGGACTCCTCGTCTTCGGGCACTCCTGCAACCCTCGCCTCCATTGCCGTCTGTCTTCCCCCTCCCCTACTTCCCTTTTCCGAGTTTACTGTCTTTACTCCCTTTGTAGCGGTGCGTTTGATTTTCTTTTAACTCTCAAGAGAAACTTTTCAAAACATAAAAGCTTATTTAACTTTGACATGATGAAGCAGTTTGTACTCATTTTCATACAAAATAATTATTCTTATAGACATAAAACATCTTAGGTGGTGTTTAGTTCGCGAAAAAGTTTAGGTTTTGGTACTGTAGCACATTTCGTTGTTATTTGACAATTAATGTTTGATTATGGGCTAATTAGGATTAAAAGATCCATCTCGTATGAAACGGTTATACAGTGTAATTAGTTATTTTTTCAACTGCATTTAATGCTATATGTATATGTCCAAAGATTCGATGTGACAGATAATGTAGAATTTTTTTGGAAACTAAACAGGGCCTCAAGTTTTATGATTATACTGTTTGCAAATCTTGCTGTATCCCTCCATACCATCACTATGTTTTGTCAAATTTAAATCTTAGTTTAAATGACACTCTCACTAGAATTGCGTCATATATCGATATCAGTAATAATAATCAAGCCTTAGCTAACAAAAAAATGATTATCTATAGCTCTAATCGTCAATATAGTATTTTGCTCATTTTCAAATTTTCTTTAAATTATGTTTCAGTTGACTTTTGTGCATATTTGTATAAATTATAGCAAATAAGCGAACAGTGAGATGACTCGATTTTTCAGCTTTGTACAGATTTGGAAAAATTTCGCGAGGCAGTTGACACAAAAAGGCTCTCTAGGGTTGTTTTTTTTCTAGCCCAACAATTCTGCGTAGAACCTTGATGTCGGAATTCTGCATGTTTAGCCCAATTTTACAAAGCTACTACTTATGAGGAGTGACGTGTTACATATATTGTGGCGCACCTCTCAGCACAAGTCGCCAAATAATGCTAGCTTGTTCTATAACTAGCGTTCACAAAAAGTAGCTAACCGAGTATATATATATATATTTAGTAAGATTTTCTTATGTGGTAACCTGTCCATTCAATCTGATCAGAGTCCTAATATAAAATCCGCGCAAAAGTAATTTAAAATGTGAGTTTATATATAATCACAAGCGCAGTACAACACTGTGTTGGCATTTGCATCTATGTACAACAGTGTGTCCGATCCTGACGAGACTCAACATGTGGAATGGCGATGGCGTGAATCGTTGAACTGAAGGCTTCCTGCCAGGCCGGCGCCGGACATCATATCCTCTCGTAGTCGAGCTTGTCCGACTGCAAGCAATCACATGTCACGAGAGAGTTGAGTGCTTTATTTCCTGAATCCTGATCGATGCATGTATAATGCCAAGTGATATTATATAGCAGCAGCAGCAGCATCATATATTAAGATACCTTGATGAGCATGTAAGTTGGTAGCCATGCCGGTGGAGTCGGAATCCCCACCCACGCGATCTGCAAGCGTCCGGAAATGAAGAACATGTATAAGGTGCTCTGCACTGCATGCAGGTAGAGCAAAGCAAACTGAAGAGCGTGCAGGAATGAATGAAGCAAGCAGATAGCTAGCTGGAAATTGAGTGACTGACCAGGGCGTATTCTCCGGTTTCAAAGATTCTGATGTCCAAGACCTGCACACAAGTTTAAAAATAGAAAGAAAGGGCGCGTGGTGATGATTATATGTGCTGAACTACTGCTGATGGCTGATTAATTAGCTCACTGAACTGAGCATGAAGCTTTGAGAAACTACTGTAGTTAGTTACCTCGCCGCGGTCTTCGTAGATGTAATCCAGGCCTTTGTAGAAGGGCGGATGCCCAACTGACAGGTACTGATCAAGTCAAATACGTGTACATCAGTCACCGATTTGTATAAAGTATTTGAGAGAGGCAGATGATAAAGTTGAACAACTGACGCACATTGATGCTGTTCAAGTACTTGTCCTTGTCCACGCGCACAATCTGGCCTTTCTTCACTGCAGGCAGGCAGGATCAATGCAAGGTTCAGGTGATGAGTTCATCTCGTCATCAAGGCTACAGAGTCGATCATTGCATCTAGCTATCCGGTAAAATATAGTACAGTATATCTTACTCGAGTAGACCGGCTTCTTCTTGAGGACCTTCTTGGGCGCGGCTGCTGCTTTCGGAGCCGCAGCCGGCTTGGCCTCCCCGGCCGGCTCCGCTGCCGCCGCGGAGGCCCTGACAGGAGCGGCGCAGCGGCGCCGGGCCGGTGGCGTCCGTCCCGCCGTTGCCATCAATGCCGCTGGGGATGCGCGCGGGAAGAGCGCCCGAGGCGTCGCGGCGAGGACCTCCATGGCGAGGGGAGAGCTAGGCTGCTCGGCGGCCTTGGTCAAGTCGGGATGTATGTGCCACACCACACGAACTGCTGCTTCGCGGCGGATAAGACGATAGTAAACGACGCGACGCGTGGTACCGTGGCGGTGCATCGCATCCAATCGGTTGGGCTGCAAATCTCGGCCCATGGAGCAGTGTGGTTTTTTCTTTTTTATATTTAAAAAAATAAAATTTCAAAAATATATGTCCGTTTTGGAAAATTTCAAAAATATACCCCGGTCGCCCTATGGGGGGCGACAGGGCTCAAATGTATTTTTTTTCTTCTTCAAATTTGCAACAAAGTCCCTAGAGAAAAAAAAGAGGGGGTCTGTCGCCCCCCCAACGGGCGACAGGCCCCTGTCGCCCACCCCAGGGGCGACCGACCAGGGCGACCGACCAGTGGGCCCAGCCTACAGGCGCCAGGGGGCCGGTCGCCCCTCCCGCGGGCGACTAGGGGGGCCTGTCGCCCCCCCCTCGAGGGCGACCGGGTCAGCCCTCCCTATATAAGGCCTCCCCCCTCATTCTCTCCTCATTTGACCTCAAAAAATCCACCAAAAATCCAGAAAAAAAAGAGGGGTAAGGAGAAGGGAAGCGGCGAAGCTCTGCCGAATTCCGCACTTGTGATCTACCGGTAACTTCCGTATTATTCGTTGATATTGTATAACAATTTAATTTAATTAGTTGATTAGCTGAATTAGATTTGGTGCTTTAGAACATTGATTTAGTATTACAATTTGAGTACTATTACAGACTTTTTCAAATAAAATAATTATACATTAGAATAGAATTATGACAGTACCTTATTAATATTGCAGTATAAGACAATAGAATTATGACAGTACCTATATTTTCACGCATCGATTTGGTATACGATATGTGCATTGCTTAAATCATTGTTTTTTTATTTGGCGCACCACACAATAGCGCCAATGTCTTCGTCAGGATCAACCTACATTCCGTGGAGTAAGTGTAAAGCCACCGTACCCGAAGGAATTGATGTGCCAATGTGCTTCTGCGGTTCGTTATGCAAGTTCATACAATCTGAGGTTTTAGGAGATGACTACGGCATGAGGTTCTTTATGTGTGAGAACTACGAATATGATCCACCTAAGCGATACAGCAAAGTCCGGGCCAAGGTAGCAGGAGAACATACGCTATTTTTCTCTGTGACCTAACATTGAGTTATGATTCTAACTTGTGTTGGACAAAGTCTCCTCCGCCTCTTTGTGATTTTATGCAGTTGTTCGACACCGTGCAGTCGCAGCAGGCAAAGGACATTGTGGAACAAAAAGCAAGGTGGGCTGCAGAACGTTGGCGCCGAATGAAGCACGAGGAACAGCAAGAGGAGAAGCGCAAGAAAGAGCAAGAAGAGATCCGCAAGAGGATTGAGGAGGTGGATTGTAAGGCGGCGGCCGAACGTGAAGCTGACAGGGAGAGAAAGCGAGAGAGGGCACGCCGTGCGAAGGAAGCCGGGGCCAAAGCAATTAGGAAGGGCAAATATCATAGGTGCACTCAGTAGAGTAGTACCATGTAATCCCGGCATTTTACATTCCATAAGGCATGGTAGGTTTAGATGCAACAAGAAATTATTTTGTCGCGTGCACATGCCACTGCAATTAGTTGTTTATGTTTTAAGTTGAGAGCTTAACTTTGTGTGTTGTAGCCTTTACCATTAATTTGTAGTTGTAGCCGGGAGTCTATGAAATCTTTGAACTTAGACCTTAATATTTTAGGAGCTTTTCATGTCACTAGAATACTAAAAAAACACACATTTTATTAATATAACTATAAGAATTAAGAACTAAGAAATACATCGGGGTCTGCTGCTAAAAAGCACACATTTTCATGTCACTAGAATACTAAAAAGCATCCGTAGACCTCACCCGCCGACGATGATGACGACTACACGCTCGAATAGCTCAAAATAGGAACCATAGTGTATCTAGCTGCGAGTACGAGATCACAGGTTGCCACTGCTCAGCACGGCGATCACGGGTTTCAAATAGCAGTGCTCTTCCACCATTTCAAATAGATGTGACAAGACGGCAACCACACCAGCTCACCTTCAAAGCAGTCTCTCTGCGAGGACGACGGACCTGTCATTCTACAGCGAAGGTCTGTGGCGTGTAGTGGAGAAGGCGACATTTAGGCGCGATCGACCGAGCGGCAGCAATGCAGTGCTGTGAGTCTGCATGCACAGAGATGCATCGAGTAGTCATTTCGAGCATCGAATCTAGCCTTTTCAGTGTTAGGTCAGCTAGCCTCTTCACTGTGTTGTCATGTAGGTTTTTAGGTGTATTTACACTCCACACTCCGGGTATCAGACCTTTGTGCGCCTATAAATACTCCCAAGTTTGTGAACTCCCAACACAACTCAAACACCAAATCTCATTGTATACCCAATGTCTGGAGGTGGGTCTAGCGGGAAGAATTACTATGGTTTTGGGAAAGGAAAAGGGGGAAGAAAGGGAGACCCCATAATATGGGAGGGGCCTCTTGGACCTGATTCCTTTCCGGAACCAGTGTTTGAGTTTCCGCCACAGCACAAGAGTGAATTTACCAATGAAACTCCTCTTCGACAATACGATAACCGTAGAGAACCGTGGTCAAAATGCAGACATGGTGCGGACTGCTTAGTGCAGATGTGCACCGACGGGATGGATGGCAGTCGGTGTTTCTTTAAATGTCCACACGCATGGGTAATACTCGGTTGTTTCATTTCTTTATCTTCAATGAGACACCTTACATGAAATTTGTTTTGCAGTCTTCCGATGCTCCAGAAAACTGTGGTTTTACTAGGTGGGTAGATCCTGCACCAATTGATTCTGTTCAGGAGTTCATCGAGTACCTCCAGATAAAGATCTTTGATCTGGAATGCAAGGTGAACTATTATGAGGAAGTGAGCGAGGGTAACAAAGACGACGAAGTTGATGATACCAGCAATGCAGCCGGTTCACAGGATGAACCATGCACTATTCCTTACTGCAACTGCCCTTGTCACAAGAAGAAGGGCCCTGCGCCTCCGGCACCACCGCCTGCACCACCTGCAATGGGTGGATACTGCGGAGAAGGCTCAACGCAGTTTGCTATGTGGGGGTACGGCTACTAGGACTTTCCTAGTGCTAGTGACATGCTGCATCGTTGTGTTTGTTCTGTTTTTTTTAAATTACCTAAGGCATGTTAGGTTAGTCCGGAATCTGTTTACCGTAGTTTGTAACGGGTTCTGACATGCCACTGCATGTGTGATGTGTTTTTCATTATCGTTGTATTATGATGTAAAATTTGGTGGTTCATATTACGTAATGCATTTCTTAGTTCTTATTTCTTATCGTTCTATTTATTACATGTCTGCTTTTTAGTATTCTAGTGACATGAAAAGCTCCGACGCCATAGGGGTGGTTAGATATATCTGATGTTTGTATCTCTGATGTTTATTTGTAATGAGATAGCTGTGGACCGCTTATTTATACACTTCAACGTTCGTCACTGATCACTCTCGTATTTTCCATTACATACAATAGATGGTATGTTTATACTTCGATGCTCCATTACGACTAAGTATGATTCAAACTCGACATTATGTACATGTCCAGTGAATGCAAGTTAGGTACGAGACATACATACAAGCATAATACAACATTAACAATACTAAATGCGAATACATCTTAAACCGATGAACATCATATGTTATAGATCATGACATGAAATCATCTAGGTCGTCATCCCAGTTGACAGATGGTGGTGCTGCAGGTGGTGTAGTATGGCTCGACGAACCTCTTGGCTTTTCTTTTCTCTCTTTTCTGGATCTACGTTCATGTACAGGGGGAGGAACATCATGTGTTGGAGGCCATAGTTTGGGGGGCATGAAGTCATCCATGTCGTCATCCCAGTTAACACAAGTTTGTGCTGCAGGTGGTGCAACATGACTTGACGAACCTCTTGCCTTTCCCTTTGTCTCCTTTCTAATTCTAGGTTCATGTACAGGGGGAGGAACATCATGTGTTGGAGGCCATGGTTTGGGGGGCATGAAGTCATCCATGTCGTCATCCCAGTTAACACAAATTGGTGGTTGAGGTGCTGAAGCATGACTCGACGAACCTCCGGGCATCTGTTCTTGCGCAGGCCAAGTACTATCACCCGAAGATCTTATCCGCCTCCTTCGTCTAGTTTGCGGCATAAGTCCACCACCGAAGATACATACTAATTTATGAAAATTTGGTATCGTTTTGTTAATCAACTCCGTGTCCTCGGGGTAATCCTAGCATATAATTAAAAAACAATATTACTGTTTCATAAATATGGATTCGAAATGACGGACGGGATTAGAACTGAATGAGAGTTACCTTAATGTGCATCTCATACACCTCTGGCCGCATCCATATCTTACAATAACTTTGTAAGAATCCAATGATATTAGGATGATTTGCTAGTTCACATACTCTCATGTATATCTTCCGGCGTTCTAGTATGTGTCCCATTACATCTTGCGTCGTAATACCTCGAAATAATGTGAAATCTTTAAACTCTACTACTTTGGACAACACCATCTCTATCATACCATCCGCTAACGGATCCAACTTCTTACTGATAACAAGATGGGTCATGATATCAAGTATTATACTAGATTTTTCTTCGGTCCATGAAAATCCTCCACAATTTGAGGCAGCCATTGCCTTATGCTGCAATATCAATAAGGTACTGTCATAATTCTATTCTAATGTATAATTATTTTATTTGAAAAAGTCTGTAATAGTACTCAAATTGTAATACTAAACCAGTATTCTAAAGCACCAAATCTAATTCAGCTAATCCACTAATTAAATTAAATTGTTATACAATATCAATGGATTCATACGGAAGTTACCTGTAGATCAGGAGTACGCAATTCGGCAGAGGTTCGCCGCTTTTCTTCTCCTAACCCCTCTCTTTTTTCCTGAATTTTTAGGCTCAAATGACAAAGGGAATGGCGGCGAATGGCGGCCAGGGCTTAAATAGAGGGGAAGGCCCCTGTCGCCCCCCAACGGGCGACAAGCCCCCTCTTTTTTTTCTCCAGGGACTTTGTTGCAAATTTGAAGAAGAAAAAAATTACATTTGAGCCATGTCGCCCCCCATAGGGCGACGGGGGTATATTTTTGAAATTTTCCAAAACAGACATATATTTTTGAAATTTTAATTTTTTTTTAAATATAAAAAAGAAAAAACCGCTGGAGCAGTGAGATCTGCGGCATGGCCCGTGGAGTTTGATAGCCCAGCCCGTCTCGCACATCTTATCTTTGGGTCGCATTTCATGGCACATCTTCCTTCATGCATTTACGTGCCAATCTCTTTCTTTTATTCTTTCCTGTGTGTGATAGAAATTTTTTTAGGAGCTTTTCCATCCATCCATTGCAACCAAGTGTGAGCAAAGGCAAGTGGTTTGCGATATTTTACAATTATTAGGCAAGATGCAGTCATCATATAGTACCTTTTTTCTTCTTCTTCTTCTTCGTTACTTCAAGTCTGCAATCCACATCATAACCTGCTTCCTTTTGCTGCTGTCCTGAGCTCACGCGGCACCATCAATAGAAAAGAGGGGGAAGCCTCCGGGCAATGGAGGGCCAGCCCAGGTGAAATGAAAGCTTCCAAACCTTCTTATCTCTTGCCCCCTGCCACTGGCCATCGGGGCCCACCCACCATAGAAGACTGACAGGTTGGGAGGAAGAGGCAGACGCGGTTCCGGGACCACACGGCAGTGTCAGTGGAACTGGAGATCCTGACCCCACTGGCACGTGGGCCCGGTACGGACTCCGCGGCCACCGTGGCAGTTGCCCGGATTCAAAAGGCCCTCGGCTTTTCCGGCGTCAATTCCAAGAGCACGCACTCCGAAGATCCCCATCCTCTGTCTGTCTGAGGCAGGCTCTGACACCCATTACGCCGCGTCAATTCCAGTTGGGCGTCTTCTCCAACTCCTCCGCCCGCTTCCGCCTCCCTGACGGATGGGCCACTCGCCGTCGCGCTCCAATGGCGCCGGCCACCCGCTGCCCTCGCGCTTCGCGCGCTTCCGCCGCCGTCTCCGCCTGCACCGCCGCCGCCGCAGCGGCGACGACTCCGCCTCGGCAAAGGCCATCGCCGCCGACGAGTTCGCCGGCATCGCGCGCATCCGGATACTCAAGGTATGCTGCTGCTTCGTTGGCTCGTTGCTTTGCTTCCCTGGTTCCGCTCCTCTGGGCGGAATCCGTACGTGGATTTCATTCGCATCTCTCTTTGACTTGCTCCTGTCCTGTGTTTGATTTTGATTTGATCCGCGGCCGCGCGGTTGGTGGGGCCAGGCGGATATGCAGTTCAAGGACAAGTTCTTCGCCTGCCTCTCGCTCGGCGACCGTACCTACCGCACCGACAAGTCCGACAAGTAAGTGTGTTCATCTCTTTGCTTCCACTACCTCTTTTACTCTCTTGTTGGTACTACAGTATGTTCCCTCTGCAATTTATTTATACCACTACAATTTTACTTACACCACACGGGTTGGTTTGTCTCCTGAAAAACACCACACCCACTTCATGTTGGGAACCGCCTCCGCCTGCGCTTCCTTCTAACTTGAAACGAGTTTATTAGCCCATAGTAACTTTAAATTCCTTCATCAAACGTATATATCTACTACTTTTTTTCGTTTCGAATCTGTGATCCTTCGTTTTACTTTTTGGCAGTACGCAGACGCCTGTTTGGGACTCGGTGAGTAAGCTTCACTTCTCCTCTGTGACCCTTCTGGCAAGGCAATTTGAGATTGCTACCGCATCTAGTTACGCATTCTTATGATAGTGCTCATGAATTTGCAGGAGAAGAAAGTTATAGTAGAGACAAATGGACCTCATATTGCACGCATCTCTGTTTTTGAGGTATTATGCCTTGCACTAACTAAAAATATGTGCATGCATGCCTGGCTCTGGCTGTATAATTCTCTGCTGTAATGTATCCATGTTGTGTATAACGGTTCCACATAAGCAAATTATTGGTGGATAGATTCAGAAGAACTTGCTTGTACTGATGGAAGTTTAACTCAAACAAAAACTACTATACAGTGTCGTTACATTACATGCTCTGTACATTTTTGCAGACTAACCGATTCTCCAAGAATACCTTGGTTGGTTACTGTGAAGTTGATCTCTTTGAAATGCTTACCAAGGTAACACCATCTCTCTGTCTGGGCTGTTTCTTGTTTTGTATATTATCTAGATTTTCATTTTCAGTCCTCATATAGCACATTTGCCCTGGCTGTTGGTTAAGGCTACGACTTTCTTTGTTCCTTTGGAATTTAGATCTTATATTCCATTTTCCATAGTAGACAGTTTGGAAATGATCCAAAACCATTTGATGGACCTGAACTTGATTTCCAAATTATAATTGCATATCAGGACTTGGAGGAACATTCTGAGGACCTTCCTCTGTTGGACCCATCATCATCCAATACTACCGTGGGTAGCATAACCATCTCCTGTTACATTGAAGTAATGCTCTTGCTTGTTTATTTTATGATGATCAGAACTCAGGGAGCATCATCCAAGTACTGATTTTACTTTTTTATCCATTGGTTCTGTTGCAGGATCCTGTTGAAACAGAACAAAGCTTTGCCCGTCGTGTCTTAGCTATAGTGGTATTCTTCTGATACTGATACCATGTCTTCACATATGATTAGTACCTAAGAATCATACCAACTCTTCCTCGTTTCTTTTCTAATAATATACTTTCCTTCCTTAAATGGATGGGCTTGCGCATCCTTATTTACTGTGCTTGCGCATCTTCTAGTTTTGCTATTGTGTTTGACTTAAAAGCCAATATTCTTTCATGTAAAGTGCTCATGACATTGGTGCATTCCTTTGAATATGCTGCTTGTCATTTCACAGTGCTTGTATTGCCTTTATTTCTTTGTATTTCACGCTGCAAGGCATAACACTGCTTGTGCTACAATAGGACTATGACGAAGATGGAACTCTTTCCTTATCTGAATTCTCAGACTTGATGAAAGCTTTTGGTAATAAATTAGCAGTTGTAAAGGTTAGAATGCATTCCATTTCCTTCGAAAGTATGTTCCTTATACTTGTATTCAGTCCCTACTGCTGAGTTAATTTCTTTCATGCATTAGATTGAAGAGCTTTTCCGTCAAGCAGATACAAACGGTGATGGCATAGTTGATATAGATGAACTGGCAGCCCTACTGGCTGATCAACAAGAGAAGTAATGACTTGCTACTTCTTCATATTTAGTTATGTTTTGAAATTAGTTATCGATTAGCTCCCAAATGTAGCAGTATCATTGATTTATGCTGCCCCCCTTTTTCAGAGAACCACTTATAAGTAACTGCCCTGTCTGTGGTGAAGATCTTGGAAAATATGATAAAATAAATGATATGATACATATGACACTTTGCTTTGACGAGGGAACTGGTAATCAGATAATGACTGGTGGATTTCTAACTGATAAGCAGGCTTCTTATGGGTAAGATGCGCCATTTATTCATGATTCTGAGTGTGATTACTGCCATTTTATTTTTTGTATGAAAATATCACACAAACATCATAGTTGTCATGTGCAGTTGGATGTTCAAGCTCAGTGAATGGGCACATTTTTCCACATATGATGTTGGTTTGCACTCTGGCTCTACAGCTTCACATATTCTGGTGTGCTAAGTTATTCCATATGTTATATTAACTTGAAGTTTTGAATGAAAGATGTGCCAACTATATTGCTAGAACTTTTCTTTTATTAAACCAATACTGTGATGTAAGGTTTTTGACCGGCGAACAAAGAGGATAGTTGAAGAAGTTATTGACGGAAAAATTGTGTTGTCTATGAGGGCTTTATACCAATCGAAAGTAGGGCTCACTCTCATCAATACAGGTATGTTGGGAACATATAATCTTAGCTCTTTTCATATTTCCCATTTATAATTTATTCAGTATCATCTTGAGAAGGTATACTAGTAGATTCAACGAAAATGATCTGAATTTTTTTCACTCGTAAATTCAACAAAACAGAATCATGCTGAAGGATGCTGGTTTGCTTACTGACCGACTGTGATGTATAATAAGTTTTCATTAATCAATATTAAGTTGGTGAACTAGATTACGAACAAGAAACTATTTGATCATTAACTACAATCTTGAATTTTAGAAGGATGATCTACATTCCTGTAGCTCATCACACCTGTTGACAAGACAAACCTCAATTATTATGAGCTTCTTAAGAAACCAGTACAACCTTGAAGAGGGATCACCTTCTATATTAGAATCAGGAGTCCTGATATAGTGATACGTACACTTATCACAGTGTTTTCTCCTTCTCATCTTTCACGATTGTTGTCATGCAGGTGTTAAAGACCTCTTGAAGAACCTATCTGAGAAGCAAGGGGAAAAGATGAACTCACCAGAATCTGCGAAAGATATTCCCAAGTTCCTTGAGTTATTTAAGGTGCAGAGAATAACTAAGCCTTTTCGAAAGAGCATGCCCTTAATTTTCAGACCTAAGGAAACCTTGAAAGCATATGATGCGGAAATATCCTGGCATCCTAGATTTATGTTGTAATTGCTTATTGTCAGTTCTGCCTGAGTTATGTTGTTTCTCATGCACTTACCTACTATATCACTTTTCATATCCAAGAAATCCATAGAAACCACAAAAGCACGAGAATGCACAACCTTTCCCATTCAGCCAAAGGATATGTTATTCAGGAAATCTATACTGGTTATTGAAGGCCTGCTTTGGGAAACAAGAGTATAGAGACCACAAAAGCAGGAGAACATTGGACCCTATTTTCCCCCATTCAGTTGCTAACATCTAGTTAAGATTGAGTATTAGGGGAAATGCAAAATTCTTTTTAATTAGATTGAGTTCTTAGAGGTATGCAAAGCTGTAATTTTTCTGAACCAAGTTAGCTATGCAGACTTCATTTCTGATTTTTTTTCCAGCTCAATCTTAGCTATTTAGTCTAAATTTGGTTAATAAATTTCCAAATTTAGACAAAATAGCTAAATTTGGAAATTTATTAACCAAATTTAGACAAAGATACGCACTCCTGCGTGTTCGAGGAAAAA
The DNA here is from genome assembly GCF_016808335.1 of Panicum virgatum. Classification (NCBI taxonomy): domain Eukaryota; kingdom Viridiplantae; phylum Streptophyta; class Magnoliopsida; order Poales; family Poaceae; genus Panicum; species Panicum virgatum. The sequence goes on along the minus strand of NC_053140.1, from coordinate 61,571,008 downwards.
AGAAAAAAAAATTCTTTCCTTGTCAATAATTTGACCATCTCTATTAGTTTTTTTGCTAAAGTGCTAATCATTTGTTCTTATATATCATTCCTTTTTATTAGTTATCTCAAATTGTTGACACCATTGATGTTCATAATATAAAACTGCAGGATCAAATTAATATGGATGAGGTCAACGATCCTATCGAGAGTTTTAAGGTACATAACTATTGCAGTAACCTTGCCTCCATATTCATTGTAGTAATTATCTTATTTGTTAGACTTCCCATAATACTAGGCACTGATTGGACGACACATTTGATTTTTGGAAAACTTTGGGTAGGTGCTGAATTACTTCTTGTTTGTAGACTTTTAACGAATTTTTCATAAGAGGACTAAAGCCTGGTGCCAGACCAATTGCATATGGTGATCAAGATGGTATTGCCACCTGTGCTGCTGATAGCCGTTTAATGGCTTTCAGTTCTGTTGATGAGAGCACAAGACTATGGATCAAGGTAAGGGAATTAATGGACTAATTTTTAACCGAATCAATACATCTCAAATATTAGATTTTGAGTTCTATATAGAAGCCTAAGCACTTGTAATAAATGGAGACCAACATTTCCTTGAACCAATATAATCTCACAAAAAGTGATGTCTGTTGTTCTGATCCTCTTTCATGTGCATGGGATGGGTAAACAATCATGTCCAGTACAATTCGTGCTGTCATGCGATGTGTATCTAATATCATCATATTTGGGAAACCTTGTCCATTAGTAACTTGGACCATTACCACACTGTAAGCAGTAATGCATATCGCTCCCTGTCTAGGTGGTCTTCAATGCCTGTCATTTCTAGGCCATTAATTCACCATATTTAGGAAAACTTACCGCATAAGTAGCGCGTACCACTACCTCACTGTAAGTAGTAATGTAGAGTGCTGACTGTCTAGCTGGTCCTCAATGCTTGTCATATTCTATTGGCCACTAAGGGTTTGGTTACAAACATCAGTTATAGCATATTATGAATCAAAGCATATAGTGGTCCGGCCAAGGTGAAGGTTGGTAGACTCAGGCATTTGGACCATTCAGGAGTATGTCATTGAAGTGATGTGATGTCTATGTAAAATTTGAAAAGATGCGTTGATTACTTTGCTTGTACTTTTAGGACACTGTAAATACAACATGATTCTAAAGTATAAAATAAATCTGTATGCCATGGACCATTGTTACATGGATAGGACTGCAAAATTTGATGAAATGATTATCATTATCATAACCCCAATGTGTAGACAAATAGTTTTTACTATTAATATGTGCATTGAGAAATGTTCATGCAAGCACAATATGATCCCTCTTATGGCAGAATGTTTAGTTGAAGTTTTGATTCTAGAATGTTTTCTGTTCCTAGGGCCGCAAATTTTCAATTGAGGGTCTTTTAGGGACCAGTGCGCACTCGAATGCTTTAAGAAATGGATCGTTGGTCATTTTCCGTCTTGCACCTCAGGTACAGCTTTTAATCTCCTTAAAAAAAAAAGAATCCTCATTTGTTAAGACTTAAGACTGGTTTAGATATGTATATCTATTTGGTTCCTAGAGGCTCAATGTTTTCATGGAAATATACTATGCAATTATGAATCTTACACTTTGTAGTATGCAGGATTACCATAGGTTTCATGTACCAGTCTCAGGAACCGTGGAGAAATTTGTGGAAATTCCTGGGTGCCTGTACACGGTATAGAATACTATATTGCATGCTTTCATGTGTGTGGAAAGGGATCTGTCTGTGTTGTCTCTTTCTTCCATTTCTCAGCAATTGACTGACGCTAGCATCTTTCCATTTGATAGGTCAATCCCATTGCTGTGAATAGCAAGTACTGCAATGTATTCACAGAGAATAAAAGAGTTATCTCAATAATATCAACTTCCGAGTTTGGAAAGGTTTGGATTCTGTTATTTTCCTTGTATATTACCAGGCATCCACCTACCAATTGCTGCTGTCAAAATGTTCGATTAATTTAACATTCAGTCGTCAGTTGTGAGAAAACTTAGTAGAAAAGGATGTTCAATGCCCATGTATCTTGGACTCTTTACCCCCATTGTCTAATAAATCTTGGGGATCAATATGTCTAATGCTACAGAAGAGTTTGCAATATATGTCTGTAGACATTTTTATTTTATCAGGATCTTTCTGATGGATAAGTCTTTGTGCTGGATGGATAAGGCATAGAGTCCTTGCAAGGACCAGGGCATATATTCCTTTAGCATATTTCAGTTTGCTAGGACAGCATCTTGCTAGGACAGTCAGTTTGCTAGGACAGCATTTAGCTTTAGTTCTTTTGACTAGCATCTTAGCATCTTTTGCTGCATCAAGCTTTGGCTGTCTGCCTTGGCTGCCTATAAGTATGTATCCCCAGCCCCTTGGGTTGGCATGACTTTGAGTTTGTGAATATGAGAAAACCAGAAAATTGCCCCAAGTTCATTGTCATCCTCTCAGCTCAATGAGAGTTAGAATTGAGCTTCTAACATCTGGTATCCGAGCCGTACTTTCCTGTAGGTTGGATATCTCTTGCTCCTCCCCTTCCCAAGCCTCTGTAGCAGCCCAACCACCACCACCAGCAGCTAGCGCAGCAGCAGCAGCAGCTGCACCAGCAGCTGCAGCAGCAGCAGCTGCTCCAGCAACTGCAGCAGCAGCTGCTGCTGCACCAGCCGCTTCTTCCCCGTTCCCTTCCCCCTCTCCACGCAACAGCCCCTTGGAGGCGCGCCATGTCCGACGCACCGTCTCAGCGCTCGGTCGCCTCGAGCGCACGGCGCCAGCGAGACGCCGAGCTCGCCGCGGCAGAGGAGCGCAGGCGAGCGACGGCTCAAGCCGCTGCAGCAGCGGTGAGGGCGGCCAGGCTAGCTGCAGCGGAGCTGGCAGCGGCCAGGGCGGAGGTGGAAGCAGAGGAGGCGGAGGATGCGGCGCGTGCGGCGGAGGTCGAGGTTGAGACCTTGCGCGGCAGCCTCAGCGGCTCCATCGCCGGCGACGCCACCGCCGACGAGGACCTTGAGGAGTTGGAGAGGGAGAGAGCGCGGGAGCGGACCACGCGGTGGGCAGCAGCCCACCCCGGCGAGAATGGCCTGGACGGCGGCGCGCCTGGCGGCGGTCCAGGGGCCCGCGCGCCCGGCGGTGGCCTGGACGGCGGCGCGCCCGGCAACGGTCCAGGGGCCCGTGCGCCCGGCGGCTGCCTGGACGGCGGCGCGCCTGGCGGTGCGCCCGGCGACGGTCCAATGGGCCGCGCACCCGGCGGAGGAGGCCGCGCCCCTGGCGGCGGCGCGCAGGGCGGAGGCGGCGCCCCTGGCGGCGGCGCGCAGGGCGGTGGCGGCGCTCTTGGTTGGGGTGTGCGCGGCGGCGCCCCCGGCTACCACGGCCTCCAGGCGGTGGTCAGGGACGTCGGTCCCGGCGGTGGGTGGCCCACCCTCACCAAGACCAACTACGTCGAGTGGGCCGCAGTCATGGAGGTGAAGCTCCAGGTGCGGCACATGTGGGAGGCAGTCCGGTACGGCGACGTCGGCTACGATGAGGATCGACGGGCGCTAGATGCTCTCATCGCAGCAGCCCCGTCCGAGATGCAGTTCACGCTTTCCAAGAAGCGAACTGCCAAGGAGGCCTGGGACTCCATCGCAGCGGCACGTATCGGCAGCGACCGCGCCCGCAAGACCACTCTCCAGGCACTTCGCAAGGAGTGGGAGAACCTGGCCTTTAAGCCAGGTGAGGATGTTGATGACTTCGCCCTCCGTCTCAACACTCTGCTGCAGAAGGTGGTGCAGTTCGGCGACGACACCTACGACGAGGAGAGAGCCGTCGAGAAGCTCTTCCGCTGCGTCCCCGAGAGGTACAGACAGACCGCTCGCTCGATCGAGTCTCTGCTGGACCTCTCCACCATGACGATCGAGGAGGCGATAGGTCGCCTCAAGGTCGTCGACAGCGACGAGCCACAGCCTCCCTCGGGAGGCATCTCCATCGGTGGGAAGCTCCACCTCACTCAGGAGCAGTGGGAGGCTCGGCGCGGTGACAGGAGGAGGGGGGAGCCCTCTTCCTCGACAAGGGGCGCGGAGGTGCCCAAGCCGGGGCACGAGGGCGCGCCGAGGGTGGCGCCCGCGGAGATGCTCAGGGCGGCGCCGCTGACAGGCCCAAGGCGGCACGAGACGACGCCTGCCACAACTGTGGCAGGCCCGGCCACTGGGCCAGGGACTGCCCGCAGCGGAGGCGTGGGGGCCAAGCCCACGTCGCGGAGGCCCAGCCGGATGACGAGCCGGCTCTGTTCCTACTCCACGGGGACATGGAGCCGCACCCGACGGCACCGCCTGTCACCGCTCTACTCCACCTCGACGAGCCGCGTGCCCGAGTTCTCCTCGGCAACGGCTCCGACGACGACAGGGTCGATGGCTGGTACCTCGACTCCGGCGCCACGCACCACATGACCGGGCGGCGGGAGTTCTTCTCCGACCTGGACGTCGACGTAGGTGGCTCCGTCAGGTTCGGGGACTCCTCCGCCGTGGAGATCAAGGGCGTGGGCTCCGTGATCTTCACCGCCAAGTCCGGAGAGGACCGGATGCTCACCGGAGTCTACTACATCCCGGCGCTGCGGAACTCCATCATCAGCCTTGGGCAGCTCGATGAGAGCGGCTCCCGTGTGGTGATCGACAGCGGGGTCCTCCGCATCTGGGACCACCGTCGCCAGCTTCTCGCCAGGGTGGTTCGAGGGAAGAACCGCCTCTACATCCTCCATGTCGGGGTGGCCCAGCCTCTTTGTCTTGCAGCTCGCAGGGACGACGAGGCATGGCAGTGGCACGAGCGCTTTGGGCACCTCCACTTTGAGGCCCTGAAGCGGCTCGGCGCCAAGGAGATGGTGCGAGGCCTCCCGTGCCTCGACCACGTGGAGCAGCTCTGCGACGTCTGCGTGCTGACGAAGCAGAGGCGGCACTCCTTCCCCCAGCAGGCGAGCTTTCGAGCCAAGGAGCGGCTCGAGCTCGTACACGGGGACTTGTGTGGCCCGGTGACACCGGTCACACCAGGAGGACGGCGCTACTTCCTGCTGCTCGTCGACGACCTCTCCCGCTTCATGTGGGTGATGATCCTCGGCAGCAAGGGAGAGGCTGCGGACGCCATCAGGCGTGCTCAGGCTGCTGCGGAGGCGGAGAGCGGCCGCAAGTTGCGCGTGCTGCGCACCGACAACGGCGGCGAGTTCACGGCGGCCGAGTTCGCGGCGTACTGCGTGGATGAGGGCATCCAGCGCCACTACTCCGCGCCGTACAGCCCGCAGCAGAACGGCGTCGTCGAGCGGCGCAACCAGACGGTTGTGGGGATGGCCCGGGCCCTCCTCAAGCAGAGGGGGATGCCGGCTGTCTTCTGGGGAGAGGCGGTGGTGACGGCCGTCTACATCCTCAACCGCTCGCCCACCAAGGCACTCGACGGCATGACGCCGTATGAGGCTTGGCATGGGCGCAAGCCGGCGGTCTCCCACCTGCGGGTCTTCGGCTGCCTCGCGTTCGCCAAGGAGCTTGGCCATATCGGCAAGCTCGACGATAGGAGCACTCCGGGAGTGTTCATCGGCTACGCGGCGGGTTCGAAGGCCTACCGCATTCTCGACCCGGAGACACAGCGTGTGCGCACGGCGCGCGACGTTGTGTTCGACGAAGGGCGAGGATGGGCGTGGGACAAGGCGGTGGACGACGGCTCGGCTCCGACATGTGACGACTTCACCGTCGAGTACGTCCACTTCGAGGGAGCTGGGGGAGTAGGCAGCTCTTCTTCGCCGAGCGTGCCTACCCCGGTCCCCGAGCCTCCACCGACTCCGGCGCCCGCCACACCGGCGGCACCACGCCCTTCCGCTACGACTCCGGCTGCGCCGAGTTCCTCGGCTGCACCACCACAGCCGGCGACGCCGCGCACTCCAGTTCCGATAGCTACTCCTCCGGGCCCGTCTACTTCGACACCTGCTCGTGCTGAGCACAGTCTGGTGGAGTTCGCTACTTCGCTCTCTCACGACGAGGAGCGCGTCGACGCGTACCATGATGGCGAGCCGTTGCGGTACCGTACGATGGAGGACCTTCTCGGTGACCAGCCGGTGCCGGGACTGGTGCCTCACGACCTGGAGGCGCAGTTGCACCTCGCGTGCGACGATGGCGAACCTCGGTCTTTCGCAGAGGCCGAGGGACACGCGGCCTGGCGTGCCGCGATGCAGTTGGAGATGGACGCGGTTCTTGGAGCTTGCTGATCTCCCTCGCGGTCACCGCGCGATCACCCTTAAGTGGGTGTTCAAGCTGAAGAGGGATGAGGCCGGCACCGTCGTCAAGCACAAGGCTCGCCTGGTGGCACGAGGTTTCGTGCAGCAGGAGGGAGTCGACTTCGACGATGCCTTCGCCCCCGTGGCACGGATGGAGTCCGTGCGACTCCTCCTTGCGCTAGCTGCCCAGGAGGGCTGGCGTGTCCATCACATGGACGTCAAGTCGGCGTTTCTCAACGGCGACTTGAAGGAGGAGGTCTACGTGCACTAGCCGCCGGGGTTTGCGATCCCCGGCAAGGAGGGTAAGGTGCTACGTCTGCGCAAGGCCCTCTATGGCTTGCGGCAGGCCCCGAGGGCGTGGAACGCCAAGCTGGACTCCACGCTCAAAGGGATGGGCTTCGAGCAAAGCCCGCACGAGGCGGCCATCTACCGGCGGGGCAAAGGAGGCAATGCCCTGCTGGTGGGTGTCTACGTCGACGACTTGGTGATCACCGGCACCAAGGATGCGGAGGTGGCAGTGTTCAAGGAGGAGATGAAGGCCACCTTCCAGATGAGCGACTTGGGGCCTCTCTCCTTCTACCTGGGGATCGAGGTGCACCAGGACGACTCCGGGATCACACTTCGACAGACCGCCTACGCCAAGCGCGTCGTCGAGCTCGCTGGGCTCACCGACTGCAACCCAGCCCTCACTCCGATGGAGGAGAGGCTGAAGCTGAGCCGTGACAGCACAGCGGAGGAGGTGGATGCTACTCAGTACCGGCGTCTTGTGGGGAGCCTCCGCTACCTCGCCCACACACGGCCGGACTTGGCGTTCTCCGTCGGCTACGTCAGTCGGTTCATGCAGCGACCGACGACGGAGCACCAGCAGGCCGTGAAGAGGATCATCCGCTATGTTGCGGGGACTCTCGACCACGGTCTCCACTACCCGAGGTGCCCTGGGGCGGCACACTTCGTCGGGTACAGCGACAGCGACCACGCCGGCGACATCGACACCAGCAAGAGTACGAGCGGGATCCTCTTCTTCCTTGGCGAGTGCCTCGTTAGCTGGCAGTCGGTCAAGCAGCAGGTGGTGGCCTTGTCCAGCTGCGAGGCCGAGTACATAACGGCCTCCACTGCGTCGACTCAGGCGCTCTGGCTCGCTCGACTGCTGGGTGATCTACTCGGCAGAGACATTGGAGCGGTGGAGCTCAGGGTGGACAGCAAGTCCGCCCTGGCCTTGGCGAAGAACCCCGTTTTCCATGAACGGAGCAAGCACATCCGGGTGAGGTACCACTTCATCCGAGGCTGCTTGGAGGACGGGAGCATCAAGGCAAGCTACATCAACACCAAGGATCAGCTTGCAGACCTGCTCACCAAGCCCCTTGGGAGGATCAAGTTCCTTGAGCTCTGCTCCAGGACCGGGATGGTCCAATCCTCCCACAAGACGACGCACAAGACTTAGGGGGAGAATGATGGATAAGTCTTTGTGCTGGATGGATAAGGCATAGAGTCCTTGCAAGGACCAGGGCATATATTCCTTTAGCATATTTCAGTTTGCTAGGACAGCATCTTGCTAGGACAGTCAGTTTGCTAGGACAGCATCTAGCTTTAGTTTTTTTGACTAGCATCTTAGCATCTTTTGCTGCAGCAAGCTTTGGCTGCCTGGCTTGGCTGCCTATAAGTATGTATCCCCAGCCCTTTGGGTTGGCATGGCTTTGAGTTTGTGAATATGAGAAAACCAAAAAATTGCCCCAAGTTCATTGTCATCCTCTCAGCTCAATGAGAGTTAGAATTGAGCTTCTAACACTTTCTGCAGATTTATCTTTTGTAGCTCAAGGATGTTAAAGTGTACTGCTTGATTCACTTGTGTACCATAGCCAGTAGCTTGCATTGTTACATATACCTGTCTGTTGCTCCCCATGTAATGCTTTTTCTGATGTATGGTTCAGGTAGCGTTTGTTGCGATTGGAGCAACCATGGTAGGAAGCATCACGTTCTTGAAAAATGAGGGTGACTACGTCCACAAAGGAGATGAGGTTTGCATTCATGCATTACCCCTTGTTACATTGTAAAGATTTCTTCTGATGTGCATGTAAAGGTGTGACATCTTTCTTCATCCAGTTTGGCTATTTCTCCTTTGGAGGGAGCACAGTAATATGCGTCTTCGAGAAGGTTTGCTCATCCTCCCTTACAAAGCCACCCCCTTTTCTTTAGAAAAGAAAAATCAATGTCACCATACGTACAGATTCTGGAACCGGAATCGTTGCTTAAGAAAATTCACTTTCTATTGCAGGATGCAATCCAATTTGATGCTGATCTTGTGGCCAACAGCGAAAGGTCACTGGAAACCCTTGTTTCCGTTGGCATGACTCTGGGCGTCTCCACAAGGAACAAGGGGCTGCAAGTCCCGGAGCTGCAGAAATGTTCGCTTGAATGATGGAGGTGCATGTTTCAGAGCTGTAAATTCATCACATACAGGTTAACAGTAGGGTGTATGTGCAACTAGCAACTGCCACTTGATTTGACGATTAGCAAGGAGGATCTAACGAATTTGAACTACTCCAAAGTAAAAAAAGTAAACAAACTTTGGAAATTTCTTGCTCACGGAGAGGATATACGTACATATACTCCTCTCATATCATACGCATGCAACATCCAATTTATGGAAATAACACTTGGAATTCCTAGTCAGAAGTTGGAAGGTGAACATCCTAGAGTAGTCCCGGCCTAGATTGGAAGGGGAAGTAGGGCGTCGTTGAGGCGGCGCCATCAAGATTGCTCCTCTTCTTGCCGTCGACTTTGCTTCTTCTGCTTCTCCTGATGCTGCTTCTCTTGTTGCTTCTTGATGGCACCGTCGTCATCATCATCCGACCTGAATGAGGATGCCGACGATGAGGAGGGCTTCTTCGGGAACACCTTGGCAAGGGACGGTATGCAGGAGAGACTCATGGCTTCTTGAGCTCTTTCCTGTGCCTATGTGCGTGCGCTGGCGGTGTTGTGTTGGGATGGCAGGTTGATGCTCTGGACAAGCACCAATTTATAGGGGAGAGTGGCAGCGCCAGGCGGCATTGCTGCCACTCTCTGGCTCCAGGCTTCCTGCGGAAGATTGGGCTCCGACTCTTCTTGCTTCTGGTGCCCTCGATTTTTTTTTTTATTTGAACGTAGGTCATTCCTCAGCCTCAGGGTCAGCACTGAGAGAGCTATAGTAGTTTTAATAACTGAGTAGTACTATTTAGTATTATTATCTCTTGGGATGGAGCCTATGCTGACTGGAAGACTCTCTCTCCTGAGTCGTCTCAACATAGCCGGTCTCAAGCCCGGATAAAGGAGGAGGGTTGCGTTAGGTTTTGGCAAATCAGCATAAAAATAGCCACTCTAATGGATTTGAAACCCACAAGAAACTCGTTGGGGCGTAATCCTCTTAGCGACGCGCTACATCGGAACCCGGGTGTGGTGATAAATGGGCAAGGGCCGGGTCGCCATCCCCCCAAGGGCGCGTCGTATCATGACCTGGGTACGATGATAAGTGAGCAAGGGTCGGGTCGTCACCTGAATGGCGCGCTACATCTACGCCCGGGTGTAGTGAAAAATGAGTAAGGGTCTTCGCACTTCCCTCGACGGGTGCGAAGGGTAAGGAAGCTAGCCGAGCCGATTAGGATTCGTATAGGTAGCTGGAACGTAGGGTCCCTAACGGGTAAGTTGCGAGAGCTAGTTGATGTAGCAATTAGGAGGCGTGTAAATATTCTATGCGTTCAGGAGACTAAATGGAAGGGTCAGAAGGCGAAGGAGGTTGAGGATACTGGCTTCAAGCTTTGGTACACGGGAGCAACTCCGGGTAGGAATGGTGTAGGCATCTTGATTGATAGGAGCCTTAAGGATGGAGTCGTAGAGGTTAGAAGGCAAGGCGACCGGATTATCCTAATCCGGTTGTTAGTTGGAGATTCGGTTTTGAATGTGATCAGTGCCTATGCCCCTCAGGTAGGCCTTAGTGAGAGCACCAAGATGCAGTTCTGGGAAGATCTAGATAGCATGGTTAGTACCATGCCTACCAGCGAGAAACTCTTCATAGGAGGAGATCTCAACGGCCATGTGGGTGCGACTAATGTAGGGTTCGAGCGAGTGCACGGGGGTTTTGGGTACGGTAGCAGGAGTCAAGAGGGGGAGGATGTGTTGAACTTCGCGTTAGCCTACGACTTGTTGATAGCGAATACCGTGTTTAAGAAGAGGGAATCCCATCTTGTGACGTTTCGTAGTGGACAACACTCGAGCCAGATCGACTTTATCCTTACTAGGAGGGAGGATAGACGTGATTTCTTAGATTGTAAGGTGATACCTGGGGAGTGTGTTGTCCCTCAACACAAGCTTGTGGTGGCGGACTTTCGTCTTCGGGTACGTGTCCACCGGGACAAACGTGCCAAGATTGCGAGAACAAAGTGGTAGAAGCTTAGAGGGGAAGCGGCACAAGCGTTTAAGGAAAGGATGCTAGGTGAGGGGCCTTGGGAAGAAGGAGAAGACGCAGATGACATGTGGCTAAAGATGGCAACATGTGTTCGGAAGGTGGCCTCAGAGGTGTTTGGCGTAAGTAGGGGAGGCGAACAGGAGGGGAAAGACACCTGGTGGTGGAATGACGAGGTGCAAAGGGCTATTAAGGAGAAGAAGGAGTGTTTCAAGCGCCTCCACCTTGACAAGAGTGCAGCCAACATCGAGGGCTATAAATTAGCGAAGAGGGTTGTAAAGCGAGCTGTGTGTGTAGCAAAGGGTAAGGCGTATGATGACCTGTATCAGCGGCTAGGCACGAAAGAAGGGGAGAAGGACATTTATAGGATGGCTAGGATCCGCGAGCGGAAGACAAGGGACATCAACAAAATCAAATGCATTAAGGATGTGACAGATCGACTGCTAGTGAAGGATGAGGACATCATGGATAGATGGAGAGAGTACTTCGACAAGTTGTTTAATGGGGAGAGTGAGGGCCCTACCCTTGAGTTAGATGACTCTTTTGACGATATCAACAGACGTTTTGTGAGGAGAATTCAGGAGGTAGAGATCGGGGAGGCTTTGAAGAGGATGAAGGGAGGTAAAGCGATGAGCCCTGATGGTATCCCCATTGAGGTGTGGAGATGCCTAGGAGATAGAGCAATAGTATGGTTAACTAAGCTTTTTAATCTCGTTTTTCGGTCAAACAAGATGCCGGAAGAATGGAGGAGAAGTATATTAGTACCTATCTTCAAAAACAAGGGCGATGTTCAAAATTGTACTAACTACCGTGGGATTAAGCTGATGAGCCATACGATGAAGCTTTGGGAGAGGGTTATCGAGCATCGCCTAAGAAGAGTGACAAGTGTGACCCAAAACCAATTTGGGTTCATGCCTGGAAGGTCAACCATGGAGGCGATTTTCTTAATACGACAATTGATGGAGAGATATAGGGAGCAGAAGAAGGACTTGCACATGGTCTTCATTGACCTTGAGAAGGCATATGACAAAGTACCGAGAAATGTCATGTGGTGGGCCTTGGAGAAGCACAAAGTCCCAACTAAGTACATTACCCTCATTAAGGATATGTACAAGGATGCGACGACGTTTGTCCGGACATGTGATGGCAACACCACTGACTTTCCTATTAACATAGGCCTACACCAGGGGTCAGCATTGAGCCCTTATTTATTTGCTTTAGTGATGGATGAGGTCACAAGGGATATACAAGGTGAGATCCCTTGGTGTATGCTCTTTGCTGATGATGTGGTGCTAGTTGACGAGAGTAAGGCAGGGGTTAATAGGAAGTTAGAGCTGTGGAGACGCACGTTAGAGTCGAAAGGGTTCAGACTTAGTAGGACCAAAACCGAGTACATGATGTACGATTTCAGCGCGATTAGGCATGAGGGGGGAGACGTTAATCTAGATGGACAAGTGGTGGTCCAGAAGGATACTTTTCGGTATTTAGGATCGGTGCTACAAAAGGATGGCGACATTGATGAAGATGTTAGGCATAGAATTTCAGCTGGCTGGTTGAAATGGCGACAAGCTTCTAGCATCCTTTGTGACAAAAGGGTGCCACAAAAACTAAAAGGCAAATTCTATAGGACAGCAATTCGTCCGGCGATGCTATACGGTGCTGAATGTTGGTCTACAAAAAGGCGACATGTCCAGCAACTGAGTGTAGCAGAGATGCGGATGTTGCGGTGGTTTTGCGGGCACACAAGGAGGGATAGAGTCCGTAACGAAGTTATTCGGGATAGGGTCGGAGTGGCACCAATTGAGGAGAAACTTACCCAGCATCGGCTGAGATGGTTTGGACATGTCCAACGAAGGCCTCCTGAGGCGCCGGTGCGTAATGGGGTTCTTGAGCGAGTCGATAATGTAAAGAGGGGTAGAGGTAGACCTAAACTGACGTGGGATGAGTCGGTTAAGAGAGACCTTAAGGATTGGAATATTTCTAAAGAGATAGCTTTGGATAGGAGCGCTTGGAGACTAGCTATCAATGTGCCTGAACCTTGAACTTATTTCTTTCGGGTTTCATCTCTAGCCTACCCCAACTTGCTTGGGAAAAAAGACTATGTTGTTGTTGTATCTCTTGGGATGGAGCAGATAGTTTATGCTTATGTACATACTTTGTACCTGACACGAGGGCTCGGGCCCAGCTGTCATGGACCAAAAGCTCATTGCCATGTCTGAGACTGACTGTCTTGCTTCGCTCATCAGTGACTCTAGTGGTGATCCACGCCTTCCATGCTGCTTTGACTGACGACCGAGAAGGTGATCGAGGTTCCTTGGTAGCCAAGATTGTCAGGTTCAGAGTCCGCTTGTTTCTTCTCTCCCCCATCTTCTTCTGAATACCATCTTTTTTTTTGGAAAAGTTAATACCGATCGATTTTCTGGTTGGAGAACTGCCAAGCTCCAATGCGCATGCTCTGGTTGCTGCTCGGATGGAATTAATTGAACATGTGTGGAAGCTATCGTCTAATCTGGCCTATTTCTGACTGTTATTTTTTTTCATTCCTTGACTGAGAGCAACATGCATGGTAGAAATCGATCGTTCAGCGACTTGCCCTTTCTCCGACTCGGATATTTACTGCACTGCACGGTAGAGAGAGAACGCAAAAGAAAAGGAAAAACAATAAATGTGGAGATGAATGGAACGTGTGTGAAAGCTATCGTCTCGTCTAATCCAGCCTATTTCAGACTGTTTATTTTTTCACTCCTTGATTGAGAGCAACATGCATGGTAGAAATCGATCGTTCAGCAACTTGCCCTTTCTCCGACTCGGATATTCACTGCGTGCCAGAGAGAAAACGCAAAAAAAAGAGGTACAGATAAATTTGGAGATGCGGGGGATCGAACCCCGTGCCTCTCGCATGCAAAGCGAGCGCTCTACCATTTGAGCTACATCCCCTTTGATGCCTTAGCTTCCTCAGACTTTACCTAAATTCAGTCGGAATTGAAAGGAACAAAATCCTGACAGAAATATTAGACTCTCAGAGAACTACTTCCACAAGTTCCAGCAAAATGAAGATACCATTCGCCTTTACATATATAGCACTGGCCAGTAAGCTAACACTAACCATCAACCTAAGGCATCACTCGCTACATCAGTTAAGCATGGACTATTGCTACATGGTCAGGGAAGATCTCAAGATTGGAGCACACATCAAATACTTCATCACACCTAAAACTCAGAATAAAGGCTCCTGTGTACGTGTACTCACAGGTGACCAATGCATAAACTGCTGTACGTTAAGATATCTTCTGAAATATTTAATCACTGCAGAGGTCTTTCCTTTCATGCTATGGCAACTAGTAATGTACAGCGAGTATCACATCTACCTTCCTGGACACAAAACCTAGAAAAATTCTATTCTACAGGTCATCACCAGTAATCACCACAAGAACAAGCACCGCCTCTGAAGTGATGGAAGCGAATCGCATCTCTCAAGACTATTTCTCTATTCTCACTACAGGATATCAGTTTCATAGTTGAGTGGCAGTCAGGGCAAACTCTCAGGTTCTTCATTACTCGAATTGGTGCTGATTGTGGCAAATGAATCATTCCAAATGCCACAGCTAGTTTCTCACTGTGGCAACCCACCAAATTTTGGCCTCTGATAGCGATGTCATTTGACTCTGTGCTAACATTACCAGTGCTTGCCAGCTTTTCTATCTTGGAAAGCATCTCTGACAGTTTTGTATATATTGCACTGCTCTCTGGATGGGACCTGTCACCAGCAACAAAGGAGTGAACTCCAGACTTCAGTTCAATCCAACTAAGACCAGGCTCTTTCTTTACACCTCGCGCTTTCATCAGATCTCTAATTTTTGAAGCTAAGGAAAGCTCCCCAGCATCCAGGTACATGTTGTAAAGAATAACATATGATGCCGAGGATGTGGGTTCCAGCTCCATTATCCGATATGCAACAAGTTGAGCTCTCTCCATGTCTCCATGAATACGACATGAGGCCAACAGAGACCGCCAAACGACAGGATCATCATGGAAGACTGAATCCCTTATAAAAGCCTCAGCGTCACCTAGCCTCCCAGCTCGTCCAAGGAGATCAACAACACAAGTGCAATGCTTTATGGTTGGGGCCAGCTCATATTCCTTATTCATAATATCATAATACCTGCATGAGACCATCAAATGATATGGAAATATGAGATATGTGTAACAAAATAAGTTGCATTGGCAGTTGAATGGATACTCTGATAAAAATGAATGACAAGCTTACCTGAGTCCCTCATCAACCAATCCTCCATGACTACATGCAGTAAGGACACCAAGAAAAGTAATCTCATTAGGAATAACCTTTGCATCCATCATTTTATTGAAAACATGCAAAGCATCCCTTGCACAACCGTGCTGTGCATGGCTTGATATCACTGCAGACCAAGAGACGACATCATATGATTCCATTTCCTGAAACCTCAGAGTTGCAGCATCAACATCCCCTGACCTAGCATACATATGTATGCAGGAATTCCCCATGACAGTGAACCGGTTAAAACCTGATTTCGTGGCAAGGCACTGGATCTGCTCACCAGTTCTTGCAACAGCCAAACTCGCACATGCATTCATCACACTCGATATAGTAAAAAGATCAGGTTTCAATCCATAACATAAGAATTCTTGGAACAATCTCAGTGCCTTCTCGAAAAGCTCATTCTGAACAAACCCTGAAATCATTGATGTCCAGGTGACGATGTCTTGCTTATAAAGAGATCTGAAGCACCTGTATCCATCTTCCATGCAACCAAAGTTGGAGTACAGGTCGATGAGCGCACTTGCGATATAGTCATCACCTTGGAGACTGTGTTTGATTAGTTGGCCATGTATTTGTTTCCCAAATTCAAATTCACCAGCCAAGTTACATGCCCGTAGAACACTTGAGAATGTGAACTCAGTAGGTTGCGTCCCTCGTCTCAGCAGCTCTGAATACAGGTTCAAAGCTTCTCTCGTGACTTCCTTGCCAATTCCAGCTTCGTCCCGACAGAATCCTGCAATCATTGCATTGAAAACAATCACATTTGGGTCTTGCACCGACTTGAAAAGCGCAACAGCATTGCTCAAGGTGCCTTTCTTAGCATACATGTCGATCATTGCGCTTGCAAGAAACACGTCAGTATCCAGCCCAGCCTTCACCACGCATCCATGGACTGTTTCCGCAGTGTGCCCAGCAATATCAACACCAGAAGAAAAGTACTTGATGATGCTCCCAAGCGCGAATGAATTCCAGCCCATGCCATGCCGGCACATCAGAGTGAACACCTTCAGCATCTCCTCGTGCGCACCAGCCCGGACGTACCCGGAGAGCAGTGAGTTCCAGGAGATGTCGTCATGCTCATCGGCGACATCAAACACACGCCTGGCCTCGTCCATTGCGCCGCACCTAGCGTACATGCTGACGAGCGAGTTGGACAAAAACACCCCATTAGCGAGACCTTCCAGAACGGACAGCGCGTGCACCAGCTTTCCAGTCCTCACGTCGCCTGCCCGTGAGCACGCGGCAAGCGCGGCAGCATACGTGAACCGGTCGGCCTTGACCCCCGCGGCCCCCCCGCGCGCGAAGGTCTCCAGGGAGTGATCCGCAAGGCCGGCGCGGGAGTAGGCGTCGATGAGGAGGTTGAAGGAGACGGAGTTGCGGCGGGGCATTTCGTCGAGCAGGCGGGCGGCGGGAAGGGCGCCCCCGAGGCGGCAGTAGGCAGCGAGGAGGGAGTTGCGGAGAAAGAGGGAGGCGGCGGGGTGGGCGCGCGCGATGTGGGCGTGCACGGCGGAGACGTGCGGCAGCGCTGCGCAGGAGCGGAGCAGGTGAAGGTAGAAGGCGTCCATGGAGGCGAACGGCGGCGGCATCTCGGCCTCCGGCTCCTCCAGGGGAGCGAGGCGGGAGAAGCCTCCAACTAGCATTTGAGTGTGATTAGTAGCCGTTCGATCAAATTTCGCATTAAGATCGATGCAGACAACCGGCGGGAGCTCCACAGTTGGGTCTCGAACAAACAGGGCCTCGACTCCTATCGATCTTTTTTTGGAATGGGAAGAATCCCTTTCACACTACTTTGTTTGAATCAACCTTTTTTTATATATCTTTTTGAATCAACCTTTCACACTATTGGAACCGAAGGAAGAGAGTTTTTCGTTTATTTCCCTTGGAAAGGCAGTGATAGTTCTTATATATTAGTCTTGAAGTAGACCTGAAAAAGCAGTGATATATTAGGAGTTGTTTGGATCCAGGCCTAAATTTTAGTTCCTGTCACGTTGAAGAGAATTTTACTATTTTGAAGTATTAGATAAAGTCTAATTATAAAATAATTACACAACCCTGAGGCTACACTCTGAGACGAATCTAATGAGGTATATTAATTCATAATTAAAGAATGATTATTGTAACATCACTATAGCAAATCATGAATTAATTAGACTCATTAGATTCGTCTCGCGAATTATCACTTATCTGTCAAAAGAAATTTATAAATATATTTTATTTAATACTCTTAAATAGAAAGATTTTTTAGAGCAAGTATAATGATCGGCGCCAGCTGGGATCCTACATGTATGGAGAGAGAGAGAGCAGGAGAGAGAGTGTGCGGGCGGCTGGCCAAACGCCCACTGGCAGCCGGCGAAATCACTCATTCCTCTCACTGTGCACAATAAATGCTACTGGAGTCCGCCCTGACCTGGCAGGTCTCAGCCGGCTACCGGCGAAATTCATTATCCATGCTCCTATGTGACGGAGATAGGGTCTTAGTCCTAAAGTAGACCTGTCACAGCAGTCCACCTTAGTGTTTCACTGCTTGAACAAATTTTTTATTATTAAAATATTTTTTTATTATGGAACACTTTTTCAATTATTTCAGTACAAAAATTATTCCGCAATAAAAAATTATTCCACCTTGTGTGATTATTTGACTATCAATCACAATTGTTACTCGTAACATTTGCCTCCTAATAGTGTGTTAACGCAGCTGCTCCTTATATAGTAGTCCTAAATAAAAGTGTGTTGTTAACGCAGCAGTGGGCTGCCTCTGGTTTGATGTCTCCCGGAAAACTTAGGGTGTGTTTGGATACTTTAGCAATTTTTAACCAAAGATTAGGACTAAACATAATCTAATTATAAAACTAATTACACAGATGGATAGAAAATAACAAAACAAATCCATTAAGCCTAATTAATCTGTCATTGGATGTTTACCGTAGCACAACATTGTCTAATTATGATTCATCTCGCAATTGCACTTGTGGGTTGTAGAATAAATTTTGTGAGCTATCCTCATTTAATACTCCTAATTAGTGATCAAACTTTGAAGTTACCGTAGAGCTGAAAAAGTTTTTATATCCAAACACACCCTAACATCCGTCCTGACAGCTTTGACGGTGTTTCCTTCCTGGAATTCTAAACCCATTCAACGCAAAGAATCCGTTTCAGACAGGGGCCTTTGGGAGGGTTTCACGCGGACGGCTCCGGCTCCGTGCTACAGTACCGCGGCACTGTAGCACGGAGTGAAGCCGAAGCAGCTTTGCCCTGCCGGAGGAGTGAAGCCGCTGAAGCTGCGGGAGGGTGGCTTCACCGGCTCCGTGCTACAGTGCCGCTACAGTAGACGAGCCAGAGCCGGTGAAGCCGTGCCAAACAGGCCCAGGGTCTTCGGAAGCTGGGAGGGTAGAGGTGCCGTCGACGAGTTGGCGCATTCCACGCCAAGAATCAGTTCCAAACAGTCTTTTAAAACCAAGAGTCAAGACCACCTTCGGATCGCCACTAACTTGTGTCATTCGTTGAGACTTGGGAACGTTGCACGGATAGAATAACATGTGCAAAGCTTGTAAACAGGAACGAATATGGAGCAATTGGCACTACAGGCATATCACACATCAAACAGAAGTTCAAAAGCACTTGACACGAAGTAGCACCAAACTTTTTGATCCAGACTTCTGAGCGGAAACAAGTTCAGAAGTTCAAAATACTTCAGTACACGCATCAAGTACATAAGCAAGCATAGCAGATAATCGTCTTGAGTACATATCACAAGCAAGAGAGTCCACCGAGCATGTTAAGCAGATCCATCCAAGTATTGCCGTATGGTTCTCTTATCATCTCCCCGATCCAACACTTGAGCTCACAGCAAGTCACAACCACAAGGAAACGATACAAGATAGAGTGAAGGGATAAATGGTTTTACCTGCCAGAAACACAATGCCACGAGTTCATTCTACCTGCGTCTAGGGGAAGGTGAGCTGCTGCTTCGGCTGTCACTAGAGATGCTTCTTCCTCTAGGAGGTCTGCATGACAAGACAAGATATTTTCAGTAACAGAATATTCTTGACATATGCTGAACACCAGCAAAATTGTATGTTTATGTCACCTTCTAGGGCTGCGGCTCCTTGATACCCTTCTTGGCCCCTATACAAGAAAAGGCGTTCGCATTAACCGCTTATTAATAAATAGTATTACAATAGCATGACCAGCAACAGAAACAATAATTCAGCATTATTTCCTGAGGCTACAAACACCGGAGCAGCTGTAGAACTCACCTTTCTTGGTGGACTAGGTGATCGAGAATATGATGAGTCTGATCTGCCGCGCCTCAATGGAGGTCCTCGACCCCTGCATTAATATAAACAAAACTTCACAACTGTTACAATGTAAAAGAGGTACAACCTCCACTGGAAGATTTGGGCTTCAGATCCACTACCTTCTTGGAGAAATCGATCTAGAGCGGGATCGAATGGGACGGCGAGGAGGAGGAGAACGACTATAACGACGTGGAGGCGGTGGCCTCCTTGGTGGGCTCCTCAACCGCCTTGGAGGTGGTGATCTAGAAAGACAGGGAAAAAAGGAAAAGAATGAGAAAAATGTCTAAGCTTGCACAATAAGGGGAGGACCAAAAAAAATCAACAGAACCCAAGATACAAAAAAACAAGCAGGTAACGGTGCAAATAGCTCGAGAAACCAATCACATGTCAGTATAAACATGAGATAGGTACAAGTGATCTAAAGCTCGGAAACATATAATGGAGAATATTTGATACATTAGCACACCAGGGAGGAAATGCTATCGTATTGCATAGCACTGCACACAAACGATTATTAGAGACAGGCTCAAAAAGACTCACCGTCGCCTAAGAGGCCCAGGGGAGCGCCTGCGTGGTGATGGGCTACCACGACCCCTCCTAGGTGAAGGACTGTTGTTGTAAAAATAGTGTTAGCAATTCCAGTCGCAATACCTTAGATTTATATAGAATAAATTTAAGCATTGATTACCGCATTGGTGACCTATGCCTTCGTGGTGGAGAAGGAGAACGCCTCCTAAGTGGAGATAGTGGTCTCCGGCGTGGAGGTGTGTCACCACGCCTGACAGGAGAAGGATCTGGTCGGCGACGAATTGGTGGAGAATCAGGACGACGCCTAGGTGATGGGGGGCCAGGTGGGCGCCTGGGTGACTCGACCCTTCGATTTGGAGGAGATCGTTTCCGTGGAGGTGAAGCAGGCTTCTTTCGTGGAGATGCTGCAAGATGTATGTAAACAATTAAACCATCATTGAACTGAAACATGCACCTTCAGAAGAAAAGAAAACCTTGCTAGGTGCAGAATTAACAACAAAACAATAAGAAATTGTGATTATAGTTACAAAGCTTCAGAAACTTACATTCCCTAGGACGCTGCTGGGCATCCTTTTCAGCACTGCTAGCACCTTTGTCATTTGGAGGAGCATCTCTTTTTGGAGGGGGAGGAACCTTCGTAGGTGATGCAGCCCTTTGGCGTGGTTGCAGAGTGAATCTCAACTTAACAACATTTCCATCAATTTGACCCTGAACAGATTTTTAGTAGAACTTGTTGGGCATTTACTTGTCAACCGATAAAAAAAAAAGACAAAGCATAAGCATAGGGTAGAATACATACACCATCCATGTAAAGAAGAGCTTTCTCAGCATCAGCTCTCTTCTTGAATTCAACATATCCATACCCACGAGGAAGATTGACCTAAGAAAAACAAATAATAGGTGTTAAGAGGACAGCGCCAGGTACAAATTTTCAGAAGATAGCAAAACATCCACTTACCAATCGGTCCATTGATAGCTCCACATTCACCACTTCGCCAAAGTTTCCTAAAAATACAGATAATTAGTCCAGGATATTTTATGGGTTCATTTGGCAACCTTTATATCCAATTTTGGATGTAACAGTTTGTTAAATGCGCGTCATATCAGGCATAACAAAGTATAATACTACTAGAATCAACAAAGATTTATTCTGGGCCATTACTATAGCAACAGGAAAAATCCCCTGACTACCAGTGGGAAGATCAGCGTGGTTATCAAATAGCTAACCTAACATGGGGACATCACAAGAAAGCATGGTAGCTGAACTGCTGAAGATATAAACATAGGCTCCAAAGCATAATTTTCAGTTTGAATACTACAAACATGCACACCATCAACAGAGTCACTAAACACTAAGAGCTCATTCAGGTAACAATAGCACAAGGCAAATTCATACAAATGCAAACATAAATGTAGTTTCAGTGTCTGAGTCATAGTTCAATATAACTAAAATCCTAACACTGAATTTCCAAGAGAATAAAGTGCATGTAAGTAAGCTCACCAAAAATCTCTTTCAAGTGAGCCTCATTAACATTCCTTGAGAGATGATCAATGCAGAGAACAGCAGACTCAGCAGGAGGAGATGCTTTCCTGAAATCAATAATTATTTTTTCAATGATCTTGGGTGCAAGAGTTAGATGTAGAGGTAGAGACAGAAAAAGTGAGCAAAAAACAATGCAAGGTTAACATAGCCTGCAAAATATACAAAATCTTTGGACATAGGAAACAAGCAGTAAACGCCCAAAAGCAGGTTATTTACATGAAAAGAACTTACGAACAAGTAGCGACATCATAGCTTCAAAAGAAAATGTATCAGACTCTACTATTGCAATTGCTACGTAACATGAGTTGAGACGTCCAATATAACAGGAGTTTTGAACAAGTTTTGTATTGTTACTGCAGTAGCAGCATCCCAATTTAAAAACTACATTTACTTCGTCAAAAATAAAAATGTTATTAACAACGAGCAAGTGAAACAAAAATCTTAAATATATAATTATCAACATAGCAGTAAGAAATTGAAGGAAAAAAATATATTCAGTTACTATGCAAGCTTATACCTAGGGGGTGAAGCCGTTTTAGGCGGTGGTGATGGTGAACGGACTTTCTTTGAGGGTGAACCTTTTTTAGGAGGTGATGAAGGTGATTGACCTTTCCGTGCTCCCGATGAGCTGGGCAGACACGAGTATCCATAAGTAAATGCACTCCAGTTAGAGAGAATCAGATAGAAACATTATTTCATGAGAAAAATACCAAATAACTATGTTCACAAAAGCAGAATGGGCGTAGTGTAACTAGGTAAATTTATATACAAGTAAAACGTTAAATAGCAAGGCTGTGTCAACAATAGAAAGCGCGGCAACAGGAAGAACCAAAAGCATGAGGCAGAATGAATTCAATAAACAGATCATAAAGCTGATTTCAGTAGCAAATGCAGGCTACCACAGGCCTCCGCCACTACAAAACAGCAAAACGGAAAGATAAACAAAAAATCCAGAGCAAGGAATTTGAACAAACAAAAGGTGTCCATCTGAATTCTGAATGCAGAGTCAAATATCTAACTTAAGTTTCCAGCCTATCACGAGCATAATTAGAAAATGAATTTGCTAATGATAGGTACATCTATTACCAAATTTTGGTACTGAATGACCGCATCCATACTGCTGAGTGCCACAAGGACTAACTGTAGTGAACTCAAAGGAACGCCATAGAGACAGAGATCTGAATCAAGCAGCCTTGTACTAAATACTACAGTTGCAGCCACCCCAAGCGTTAGGATGCAGGTGCGGAAAGCTCTAGGGTTTCATTCTTTTGATGAAGTGACACTTGAAACAATAAGTTGGAAGGGAAAAAAAAGCTGAAACAGCATCAGTTCAGAATGAACGAAGTATCTCGCTAACCCCGCCCCGAAAACACTGAACAAGAGGCAACCAAAATCCAGTAGAGTGCGCATAGCCTAAAATAAGTGGATCCATATCGTGGAGGTGGGGCCTCACCTGCGCTTAGGTGGGGGAGGGGAGCGGCTCCGGGACTGGGAGGAGGACGACGAGAAGGAGCGGGAGCGCGACCGGGAGCGGGACGAGACGGAGCCGGAGGAGACGGAGCGGGACGGGGAGCGGGAGGAGGAGCCCGAGGAGGAGCGCGAGGCGGAGCGGCCGCGCCGAGGCTTCGCCATCGTCCCCGGCGGCGGCGGCGGCGGCGGCTGCCGGGCGCGGGGTTGCGGTGTTGGGCTAGGGTTTTGTGAGCGGGTCCGGAGGAGGAATCCGGCGGGGTTGGGGGCTTGGGGTAGAGATGAGGTGAGGTGAGAGTTTATGGCCTACGTGGTGGACGGGTGCGATTGGTAGGACTGCTCGTCGGCCCCACCTGCAGAGCCCTAGTCTCGGAGACTCTCTGGACAAGCTGTGTTCTCTCTCGTCTTGGGGTTTATGCGATGGATGATGGGGGTAAAAGAACAGGCGAATTTCGTAGAAATAAATGAAAATATGTGTTTTTGAATGAAAATTTAAAAATAGAGGCGATAAAGTTTATGGCACGTGCACAAGTGACGACTTGCATCATACGGAGAAAAGAAATGAAACAGGAAACAAAGAGATATTTTATTTGCACTCAGGCCCGTACTGCGATACACCAATAGAGACGGCTCTTATCGCGCTGATAATTTCAACAAGGTGCCAACACATGAGAACGTCAGGCAAAATTGAGGCACCCAACAAGAGGACCGTGCAACTGACAGTACACGCGAAGTTTGCTCACGGTACACACTTCCATTCAATAAGTCAGTTTGTCCACTACTCAAACATTTACGACACTATAAGTACCAAATATATACAGCACAAAATATTTCATCAGGGTGTTGCTTTGCCTTCTTTGTAAGTTGTGACTTGCGTGAGCTAACATCTCTCAAAAATCTTGTAAAGCTTCTCCAGAGAAGCAACCTGCATACAAAGTTTAGAAACAACACAGAAAAATATTACAACACTGATGTTATAATCAGCAAAGGCAAACCCTACACAAGTGGTAACACTAAAATTCATTTCAAAGCCTCTGGCTACCTATTGACAGAGAATAAGTTACTCTACTCAAAACAATGTTAACCCATTGGTGACCAGGGTTAAAAGATTACAATGTGATATGTCCAAAATAATTTACTGCTATTGGCAATTTCAAGAAAATGCAAAACCACTTGTACATGCGCTGTTTTGACACTCCACGATGCCTCAAGATTGTGCCAAGACATTGCAACAGTTAGAAGATGGGATAGTGCTCTCAATTTCAGAAGTATGCATCAATCTGGACTCTGGAGACACTTGTCAATGTACATGAATTTTTAAATTAGAGACCGTATTACCAATTGTTAAACAATTCAATGCAAAGCTGGTGAGAAATACCAAGGAACTATGTGCGGCAATTATACCATCCACAGACAAAAGTTCAGCATCAAGAGTCTGCCCATATATAATGGTCTCTATAGAATCCCAAAAGCTTGAAACACAAGAACAAACCTGAACAAATGTTCCATCTGTTGCCATTGACTTTGGAGGCTTTAGGAAAAGTCGCATGGATGGAAACAAGACATGTTGAATGATCCACTCACGTTGGGACCATGCTGTTTCTGCTTCCGCAAGTAGTTCTTGATCAATATCATCTTCATCTGTGGTGCAATTTCTTTTTTAGCATCAATAGCAATTAATATTGATGAAAAGACATGCATATAGTGCTACAAATGAGCCTATGGAAGATGTAGCCTAGCAGCATATATCACGGAAATTTTTGTGTGCCATTAAATTCTGTCTCATGTTATCTAAGTGGTTTCAGAGTTGTCAACTGGGACGAAGTCCAGGATCAATAATCTCGATAATACATGTAAACCTTGGCAGAACTTGATTATGTCCTAGCACCAATAGCATGTAAATGAGTAATTGTCGCAGAGTACCAATATCCAATAAGATCACCTGTATTATCAACATGTTCACCACTTGCCATGCAATCTTTATTTTTCTTGTACAACTGAATGCCACTTCCAGATGGATTTGGTAGGATGGGAGGATGGAGAGCGTAAAAGTTCCCAATTGCAGCAGCAGCCGTCCTGAAGCACTCTTTCTCATCATCCCAAGTAACCTATTGCAAGATTGTAATTGCTAAAAATCAGGATTGGCCAGAACTAGGAGAACTGCAGCTTAAAAAAAAAGTAAAGAAGCAACACATATTAGGGCTCAAACTGCCAAATAAGTTTTTTCTTTTAAGAAAAGTTATGTTCAGATTTGAAACGCTCAAACAGCTTTGCATGTATTACTTGCCATCTCAACTGGTAGTGCATAGTCTGATGCCATGCTTGACTTTAAATTAGCATATATAATGAACTTGATGACTTAATAAGAGAGACCTACATCATTCCCCATGTTCAACAAAAATTCTGGGAGACGATCCGTATCTGGAGTGTACTGATCAAGTACAACTGGAAGCCTAGTCAGGTTTCCATCTTTATCAATATGGATTGAAAAGTACTCATTAATCATCTCGGCATTTTCTTTCAGTATCTCGGAGTTTACCTGCAAAGAAATATATTATGTTCGTCACAGGAGCTATGTAACAAGAAGGTGGACTTAACTGCAATAAAAGAATTAAGAAATACAAACATCATCTAGACACCTACTACATTAACAAAGAATTGAGCCAGTCAGGAAACAACTTACTTCTGCAATTTCCAGTTTCTCCTCATCATTTTCATCACCCATTAGTACATCATCCTTCAGTGCCATCAGTAGCAGCTCCCGTAGAGGAGCTGGTTCACTAAGCTGTATAGCATTGAAGTTTCCAAAACGGCAGAGTGCTTGCTGGTACATGAGTTCTTTACTGCACCGAATTGAACAATAAACATATCACATGAAAGCAAATGCCAAAATGTCCCAAGAAATAAATAAACAATATCAATCCAATATTTTGAAGTGGTGGAAGTAGTTGCAAGCTTGCAGCTGTTTTTTTTTCCTGAGAACCTTGCAGATGGATGTTACATGCATGGGCAAGCAATTTTATGATGGTCTGGCATTGCAGTCTGAAGCCCTGAACAACTTAATGTAGCCATGCATGCACGTTATCAGGCTATCATCTTATGGGTACAGTGGAATTGGGTTTCCGGTACCTTCTATGATTCAATTCACAAATTGAAGGTTTTTTTTTTGGCTCGGATAGGACTCTAGTCATAGGTGGAAAGGATGAGAGATACAGTAATTCAGTAGACTTTACCTAACATTTACAACATTGACAAGGTATAAGCGAGTATTGTGCTGTATCAAAGCGAAAACTTCGTCAGCCAGTCCAACATATGTGCAATTCTTAACAATGCTTAACAGACCTGCAGCAATAGATAAAACGTCATTTGAGAATAATAGAGGCACTCCTTTCAGTCATCAAAGGCTAAATGAGCTCACCAGGATGGCAGTTGGAATCTACTTCTGTAAGAAGCTCATGCCGACTGGATAAATCACAAGCATCTTTTGGGTTTCTTCTTGATCTTACAACATTCCTAGTTGAACCACATAAACATTGAAAAAATCAATGTAGAACTTCAAAAATCGGATTGCTTGAATTAGTAACCAATGTAGAAATAAGAAAAAGAACTTCCACCGAAACAAGCAACAGCATGTAAACAAAAAATTCCTCACATGATGAAAGGACTAGTATAGGTGCTTTATAAACAAAAAAGTAGCGGTGCATATGAGGGGGACTCAATGAAACAAATACAATATCAAATTCAAATGTGGCAGAAAACCTAACAAGGATGTTAGATGGTTGCCAGCTTGCTAATTAGGACCATACCTTACAGAAACAAGGTCAGATTTCTTTTCATGATTTGAAGATTGCCCGTGCCAGTAAGTGTGCAACCTTCCTGATGGATCACGTGGATCAGTTCTGACCATTTGGCTAACAGGAATTTTTTGAGACTTCATTCCTGCGGTACAAGATGGTTACAGTGAGATGATTTGCTGGATGGAGGTATAAAGGTTTCAGATACTACTAATTTGGTAGCAAATAGCAATAAATAATTAAATAATGTGCCATGGAAGCATAGGGTATCTAAGCTTAAAAGAGATATGATCCAATATAACTGTTCGTCGACATCCTACATACCAGAGGACATTTTGACCTCAGTACCCTTTTCCTTCTGCATGTTAGCGTGAGTAAGTGCTGAGGGGTTTACTGCCTGAAACGTATATGGAACAGGATCAACACTGGTCAGAAAATTCACATTAGGGCTCAACTACATATGCAAATACATCATGCCATGTTTCAAGTATAAGAAACGCTGTTATAAAAATAACAGAAAATGAACACCATTGAGTCATTGACTATCACCAAATCATATGCCATAAGAAACGAAATATCAGATAAAGAGGGAGGCTTGAATCAAGTTCTACACTTGTGTTTATAGGCAAGAGTTGCATGGTGGCAAATCATGTTTCCAAGAAAACATCTATGAACAATGGTGCCCGAGTATGGAATCAAAAACCATCAAATAGATAATATGGTAATCTCGATGGGTTATCGCCCAAAAGCACCACATAATATCAACCTTAACAATACACATACAATATGGGTATAAATAGTACAGGTAAACATCAATGAAGATATAAGATTGCTAATTAGCCAATTAATCACCTGAGTTTGGAATATCCTTGTGGTATTAGAACTCCTCAGCTTTTCCTCAATAGTATTTTTAATAATTTCAATAATACGCTCTTGATTCAAGAGGCTAACCTGAAAGCCAAAGATTCACAAAAGTATTCAACCATTTGTTATCTAACAAGAAAAACTGGAAGAAAAACTAATTGAACACCAGAAGCAGAACAAATCTTAGAAGGATGTTTCAAAATGCACCTCTTTCTTGGTTGGGTGTATATTGACATCGATGTGTTCTGGTGGAAGATTGATGGACATGTATATGAAGGGTTTGGATGCTTGAGGTAATGTTGCAGAGTACACAAATTCAATAGCTCTTTTTAGAGAAGTGCAGTCTACAAGCCTGTCTGAGGAGTGATATGAAGACACGTAAATGACAAAGATCCCCAGATTGCAGAAAAAATTTCAAATCTAGTTTATTGATGAATAGTATATCTGTCAAAAAAAAAATCATTAGTGCTATTCTCGCATATTTCTACCATTTATGAAAAGGATCATCGTGATCTTCTTTGCCACATAATTTGCATTTGATATGTAGCCATCCATCTTGAAGACTGCATCTCCAGCATTCTCATCTGAAACCTCTATTTCCATCAGATCACGAACGACAGAAGCCCCATAGACATTCCTTATAGCATCCAGCCTAGAAGATGTGCTCGCACTATGCACATCTGCTCTATTGGCTCCATGCTGTGACAGAAGAAGTAAATGAGGCCGTATTCAATCTGATGGCTGATGATATAAAAGGAAAAATATAGGGATATTTTACCTTTCTGCAAGAGAAGTTCACATTGATGTGATGGACTGCAAACCGACTAATGAAGTCCACAATCTTGGGGTAGTCATCATTGGAGTTCTGCAATGTTTTCCTACGAGCTACCATATTGTAAAATAAATTCTCGACCTGAAGAAAATTATGTTTTATCAAAATTACAAAGCATATCCAACAATATTAAACAGATAAGAAATAGTACTTCATGCGAACTAACCATGACTTGAGTTCCTTTAACTGCAGCACAGGGTTTTGGCTCATTCTCCATTACACCATCTTTATAAGAAACACTGACAGGGGGAGGGGGCATGACAAAAGTTATCAACAACAAATAATAGAATGCAGCAGAATCATGAAATTTTTGAACTGTTCATGAACTAACCGGTAGCCATGAAGTTGCCCCTCTGTTATCGTTGTCACAGTAACATGGCCGACATAAGTCATACTGGCCAAGGCCTCCCCTCTGAACCCCATAGACTTTATTGTCTGTAAATCCTCATATGCTGATAACTTTGAGGTAGTATGCCTTTCGCACAAAATTGGCAAATCCTCAAACTAAGAGAGGAAAATAAGTTAGTTATACAAAAATTTCTTCAGTGGACCCATAAGGATAAATTAATGTACTGATCTTATATTATAATAGGGAGCAGGCCCCACGAAATGCAACAAACCTAACCTGTAGTTCCATACAGTACAACATATAGCATCCAAAATTATGTCCTCGTAATTTATTAGAATTTGCAGTCATGAAATGCTAAATAGAGACAAAATAGGCCGTCACATTTTGTTCCGGTGACACTAATTGCGTGCTTATTTCATCGATAGAGAAATGGACTTTGGTGGAAAACAAATACATTTTCAATTTATCAAAGCACAGAACCAAAATTTCCTAATCCTTCCCCGTTCAATGCTCGGCAATTCGTCGATTCCACAGAATGGGGGCACCATTAGCAACAGTAGCAACGAAAGGCCCATACATAGTCCACCACACTAACCATTCGACAGGAGATGGGGGTGGGTTTAGGGTTTAGAGGGCATACCCGGATGCCGTGGCCATCGTCGGAGACCTGTATGAGCTTGAGTCCTCCGTCCTTGACGGTTACGGAGACGGTGGAGGCGCCGGCGTCGAGGCTGTTCTCGACGAGCTCCTTCACCGCCGACGACGGCCGCTGAATCACCTCCCCGGCCGCGATGCGGTTCACCACCGATTCCTCCAGCCGCCGGATGCGGGGAGGGTCCGCGCCGACGCGCGGCGACGGGTCATCGACGTCCATGCCCGCGCGTGGGGAGTGGGGACTGAGTGCAGGCTGCTGAGAAAATGGGGACGGCGGAGGGCTTGGTCTTTGGAGTTCGCGCGCAATGTATTTAAGGGCCGTTTAGTTACAAAGGCAAAAAAAATTTGGATGTCTCGTCGTGTGTTTGACCAGATATCGGGAGGAATTTTCGGATACTAATTAAAAAAATAATTTCAAAACTCACTTGGAAACCACGAGACGAATCTTTTGAGGTCTTTGACCGCAGCATTAGCACATGTGGGGTTACTGTAGCACTTATGGCTAATCATGTACTAATTAGGCTTAAAAGATTCGTCTCGTCGTGTACATCCAAACTGTGTAATTAGTTTTGTTATTTAATTATATTTAGTTCTTCATACATGTGTTTAAAGGGGAGGTGAAAATTTTTGGAAACTAAACGGCCCCTTAAGCTAGAGAATAGTAGTTGTGGAATAAAATGAATTTTATTCCTATGCGTTGCTACAGGTAATATAAATTTTACCTAAATCTATATATATAGGAGACCGTCAATTTTATACTCTTTCACTCTGTGTATAAAGCGAGACCGTCAATTTTATACTCTTTCACTCTGTGTATAAGGTGTATAAGTGAGACCGTCAATTTTATACTCTTTCACTCTGTGTATAAGCCGTGCCGTAACCGCACGGGTATTGATTGTCTAGGTTTTAATTGAGATTCAGATTGATTTGTTCGGATTCCGATTAATTTATTTAGATTCCGATTAGAATTCTAATTGATGGACCGTAAAATCATTGCTTGCTTTAGAAATATATAGAGACAGAGATGAGATTTCAGCGGTACAAATCTTAAATTAGTTACCAAATGTTAACTTTATGGTCCGTTATCTGGTACCCATTTTACTTTATGTTCTTGGTTGAGTTTGACCACACAGCAACACCGGGATGCTCCAAACGCTAGCTATGCTGGATTTCATCGCAAAACTGTTCATTGAAAGCATTGCAGAACTGCAGGCGGTTGAGCCGCGGACAATTGCACAATAGTCTTAAGCGTCTCAGTTAACGTGTATCTACTGAACCTACTACAACAGCAGAGAATATCGCTAATCTTTCCTTCTATCACCTGCGTGGCTGCTGCATCACCTGAACTTCACAAAATTGATTTTTCTTTTTTCCCGACCCCGCCCTGCTCACAAGGAGCTTACACTTACACAATGTGACCTACACGGACGCTGAAACCTTATCTCATCACACCTGAATACGAACGAGCATAAGTCTAGGTTGGATGTTTTCATCAGTATTCAGTGGCTGGTTGCCAGAGCCGTCACCAGCAGGCCCAGTACAAAGAACGGCTGCGCGCTTGCCTGCATTCAGCAAAGTAACATTGTCGTGATAAGCGTCTGACAGTTCTTGTTGCTCATGGATACACAACGGGAAAGGCTGGAGCATGTAAAGAGTGGGACAACCAAATGGAGCGCACCTGATATTTGACATCGTACTTAACAGGGTCCTTCAGGAAGTACTGGAACTGCTCCAACAAAGTAAGGCAGATTAGAATGCACAGAACGATGTTAATTAAGCAGACCGCTTGCTGCTCACCGCTCACTATTCGGGGCTGATTGTTCTTTAGTTATGTATCGTGGACTGAAGATGTTTTTGCCATCACTTACTTAGCATAGATAATCAATATAACTCAAAATGCAGTTTTTTGCCAGCCTTAAAGATAAAGCTACTCCTCATAGTTAAGCTTCGAACTTAATAACATGCATGGAAAAGAGCAAAAATTGAAACAAGAAAACATCTGGAATGGTCAGCTACCTGGAAGACCACCTGAGGAATTGTCAGTCCAAGCAGCACCAGGGCATAATATAGCTTGCCAGTGCTCAACAGGTAGCCTGGAAAGTGTAACTTCTATGTTAAAACAAACTCTTACAGAAATTCAGCATAGATGATAAATCAAGCATATCTCTTGTGGTGCCTCCTATTTTGTACTGGTAGAATGTGGCAACAAGTGGAAACACTCACTTCATTCGAATACTCAAGAAAGAAGCTATAAATAACTCTGTTAAACTTAATTTATAGTCTGCTGTCATGTGAAGTTTTCTAAAGTTAAGCAGAACAAAATTTTCACTAAGCACATCTTGTGTTCAAAGCAACTGCACTCCAAAGTTCCTTTTAAGGCTCCATCAATAAACAGGATGCTTAAAATCCGATGCATTATCATGACAAATGCAGAGATTATTATGCTATGCTTAACAGCAGCAAGGAGCCATGGACCACATGACAATCTGAATATGTTAAACAACTGAAGCTAAAACAGTAATCCTTGAAGGTAATTTATATGAAAAGAAAAGGAGCGAGCAATAGATAAAATTTCTGCCTAACCTGCAACAGATAATTGAGTGATGTCAATTGCTCCAACGCATATCCATTTTGCAGTTTCCATCCCAAAAGCAACAGGAAGTGACTAAAAAAGAAAAAGGTACACTGGTATGGAGAAGCGCTTAAACAATGAAAACATTTTATTCAGAAAGGAGAATAACCTGAAGCCCCAGAGCTCTATCCCCCTCGATGCTCTTAAAGTCGTTTACAATAGCAATCCCTAGCTGTGTGATCAAGAAAACAGTCAATCATCATGACAGGTCTGAATGATCAAAAGAAAAGTAACAGGAAATGTAGAAGAAATACCCCTGCTATGCTGTACAAAGTTGTCAGAACAACGATATCAGGAGTAAGAGTTCCGAACAACGCCTGACCAGCCCACCTGCAAAAAAATAATTTATACCTTTTACAAAAGATGTTGAAATAATAACTGTAACACCGGAGCCAACACTGTTTACTCGATATGAAGAGGGCATAGATGATGTTGATCCTACCAGGGCAAGCTAATGTAACTCGCACCCAGAGCAAAGTTCCCAATCCATCCATTCTGCTTGAGCTGAAAATTTATGATAAAGTTTTGTTTCAATCAAAAGGAATATTGAGTCCCAAGAAACTATTTTTCAAAAAGCAGAATCGGTGTAAAGAAGAAACACAAGTACCTTGAGAGGTGGTGCTGAATATATGTAGGATAGTAAGGAACCACCCACAGCAAGATAAAAAACAATAGGAAAATCGTGCCCTGCCTGAAATGAAGCAGACCATGAGATAATTTGGTGACAGTCAACATGTTAGTGCACAGAAGCAGTTTCTAAGCACTTACCCACACGTCTAACAAAGCACCCAGTCCAAGCCCAGCTAACAATAGCACCCAGATCTGAGTAATTACCTGAAGAGAATCATTGTCATCAGTAAGACAGCCATAACATGACTACTTGGCCAGTCGGAGCTGGCAAAACCCTTGTAAAAGATATCAAAAGATCATTATCATCATGGTTCAGTTTCATCTCAAATTTTATACAGCAGTAAATGGCATTACATGCATGATGCATCACAAGGGAAAATAGAGTCACCCAGATATTAACGACAATTTGAAAGAGGAGATTTGCAGATAGCAATAGCACTTGGTGATAATGGATGTAATGATAAAAGAATACCACTCTAAATGAATCAAAGATTAAATGCAAAGCAAAAACGAACAGATAATTTAGAAATCTATGTAGATTTCATGTTTTGGAAAAAAGATGAATCATCGTTCTCTAGAGTCTGCTTTATACAAGGCACAAGAGATTGAGTTTCAAAATTGGCATGCTCGCCTTTTAAACAAAAATATTAGTTCACAACAGAAGTATCCGCAAGGGTGGATAAAAAAATTTATAAACCATTACAATATTTTGAGTGGCATCATACTTTTCCAAAGTTTCAGGAAAGGAAGGAAGGAACGAATGGTGCATTGATGCAAAAGATCAAAAGCAATAAGGGTATATGAATGGTTTTTGTTTTGTGGATTAATTAGCTAGCATTCCCTAAAATGACAAGTTAGAACACATATACCTACAAGCTAGTTGACAGTTGATGAAACTAAACATATATGTAATTACATATGCCAAAAACAAAGAGATCCCTTTCTCTGAAATACAGGCATACCTCATTTTCTGATATAGCACCTGATGGAATAGGGCGATAAGGCTCGTTAATTGCATCAATGTCTCGATCATACCAGTCGTTAATTGTCTACAATCAAGAATGTTTGGCTAGCATACTTATTAGTAGAAACAGTCTCCTATGCAGAAGCATTGAGGTTATAAATAAAAGCCAACACAGATAATCTAGAAGTAAACCTGCGTGTATCCTGTAAGGCATGGGCCAGACATTATCATGCAGACAATAGATTTTGCAACATCTTCAACCGTCCAATGGAAATTTCCTGAACACGATAGATTAAGGGGTGAAAGAACATAAGCATAAAAGTCATACAACAACAGGAACAGTGTTAGGAAAAGTAACAAGTCATTTGGGAGGTGGGCAATGTAACAATGATGCAATGCTTGATGTACCTACACAGCAAAAATATATTTGCCAAAATTCACCTGGTGGATTATTTTTATGAAGTGAAAGAACATATTAAAACAAAGTATAGATGGGCACCAAAGCATACCAGAGGCAGCTGCTCCACAGAGAACTCCCCAGACAAGCGGAGGCCATGTAACTGGTTTAGTAAGTTGAAGACGTATCTTCCAAATGTCCTGTTCACACCATGTGAAAGAGGACACGGATGAATATTACATTGTTTCCAGTCATATGTTCCAAATGGCTGAATTGGTGTGCACAATATTAACTTCTAAAGACTATAAGCATTTAAAATTACAAATGTCCAAAAAATTATACTCAAGGTTTTCTCTTTCTCTTGAACTCTTTTTTTTTAAAAAAATAAATAAAGGTGCCATCTGATGAACATTATGTTACAAGATTCATTATTACTCAACATTTCCACTGCATAAGATGCCTGACTAAGTACAGAAAGATACCACTTACCAGGCATAGCGCAAAGCATGTGAAGCAATTAATTCAGCCAAACAAACAAACAAAAAAAAAGTGGCATGTTCATAGACTAGTGTGTTGGGATCATGAGATGGAAAACGCTGTAACATGTGTAGCTCTACGCATTGTGCTGAGTCCCAATTAGCCACACAATCCAAGCAAAGGCACCCATTGTAACATACGTATATCCAAATCCAATGCACGGAGAATAACAGGAGGGAGGAAGCAAGCGGTGAGGACGCACGGTCTCCTGCTTGGCGCCCTTGATGCCGAGCAGCTGGTTGAAGCTGGACCCGCCCGCCGCCGGCGCCTTCTCCGGCGCCTTGGGCTTCGCTGCGCAGAGGAACCCAGCAAAGCAACCAAGCATCAGCAGAGGCAACGGGAGACGCGTGGAAAAAGGATCGAACAACAGTGCCGATTCGACAAAAACGGGCGCGCGTACAAGTGCTCACCGTCTTTAGCGTCGGTCTCGGCCGCGCGGACCACCGGGAAGGGGCGCCTCCCTGCGAATGGAGCGTCAGGGGATGGGTCAAACTTTGCTGTGCAGTATTGTGTAAGCGGCCTGGAGAGAAAGAGAGAGGAGAGATACCAGTGCGGTTAAGGCGGAGATGAGGAGTGTGCGTCGGGGAGCGGAGGCGGAGAGGGGGGCGGAAGGCGGCGGTGGAGGAGGACGAGGCGGAGGCGGCGAGGAGGTGGGCGGCAGCCATGGGGAGGCTGGCTTGGGTCGCAGGAGGAGTGAAGGGAGGAGGATAGCCGATAACGCCTGCGGCTGCTGCTGCTGTGCTGTGTGCTGCTCACTGCTCGGGCTTTCTCCAACCATTCCCCCAATCCAACTCCCCCCAAACGTACTATTTACTATATTTTACTATCTCCCTCCAAAAAATACCTCCCCCTATAACTCCTTATCTCCAACCATTCCCCTCATATCCATTCCCCTATACACTATACCTCACTCTTTAACTATTTATTTATCATTTTTAAATTCTGAAAAAAATAGTACTGTATTTGTACTACTATAATACATATTGTTATCAAGTTACGAAATTCAAATAAATTTTTTATCATAAACAAATGACGTGATTAGAGTAGAGAGGGAGTTGTAATCTCCCCTATATGTGGGGGGAGATTCAACTCCACCCCTACGTAGGGGGAGCTTTAGGGGGTGCCGTTGGAGGCACCCTCCCCTCTAAAGCTCCCCCCACACAAGGGGGAGGGGGTTTGGGGGGAGGCGTTGGAGAACGCCTCAGTGGAGTCGAGCTCACGGGTGGCCAGTGGACAGGATTCAGATTCTACAGTATTCCGGAGTAGACTTTTAGGAGTATTCCTTTATGTGCATGAGCAAGACTATGCTATAATTTTTTTTTTCTGAAGCCTAGGTACCCAACATCCCGTATTTCTACTGAGTTTGATTAATAATTTGTGTCCATGCATGCAGGTTGGGGTCGATTCCACTGCACAAGAGTTGTCCATCCATCACTTGGAATGATCAATGGTAATGTTGAAACGAGAGGTGATGGTCATCGATCCCTGCCTCGCCGACGGAGCAGGGGCACATTGCTGACGACGGAGCGGGGGGCATCGTTCGTGCTTGAGCCCTGACTGAGGTCACCACGATCCAACCTACGTCCAGCACATAGCAGAGTCATGTACGATTCCAAGTCCTCGGGGGCCAGGATAGATAGATACGTGCCCCTCCCCGAAACAGGGGGGATCTCTTTCCTCCTCCTGGAACTGGAAGCGTCGTCCTTCCCCTGCCCTCGCATCCATCTCTACCTCTCTGTCTCGCTCGCTCGCCCGCGCCAAGAAGCGGCGGCCGGCCTGACAACAGGTACGCCCTCCATCATCCCCGTCCTTCCCTCCCCTTTCCTTCTGTGCGACCGCGACGCCGGGCAACTGAAACCATAATAGATCGGCTAGTTGTTCCTAGACCTGTCCATGGAACTGTTTATTGTACCACTGTATGTTTCGGTGTTTACCTTTACCAAAGTTCAGTCTGGGGCTCACAGGAAAGCTTAAATTAGGTCATGATCCATCAACATTGATTGTATTCGTAGTTTTATGATGTCAGGTTATTGGTTCTGAGTTTTGACCCACATCTTGCATTTTTTTAGAATATCTGCTTCGGAGATGCCGACGAGTAGGAAGGATGATGATGATGCTCCCACAAGCTGGAAGAGGAATAAGAGAGCTGCTGATGAACTCCCAACAAACTCTAAAAAGAGCAAAATAATTTCCAATTGTGGAGGAGAAACAACTGAGTCATTGATTTCAGGTCTGCTGACCCTTCCTCTTTTGTTCACATGTTTCTTACAGCTCAACTTGAGCCACTCACAGATGTATAGTATCATGTTTCGTTAACTAGGTGACTTGCATCAGGGCTCAAATCAATGTATCTGGAGTGAGCTAAGCAAAGAAGTTGCATCAAATTTGTCTAAAAGTGTTGTCTCACTTTCTTTGTCCAATGGTGAGTATATGTACTGCTATAATCATTTTTCCAAATATATATATGTAAACATTGTTAACTATAGTTGATGTAAATTGTGATCTTATGTATAGGGCAAGAATTTGCATGCTCAGGCATAGCTCTAGAACGCATGGGGAATGTTACAAGGTTTCTGACTTTAGCAAGTTTGGCTAGAGCTTTAATTGATAAGAGATTAGACCATGATAACTTGAAGGTTGGTGCTGCTAATCACCCTTTACTAGTTTTCCGTTTACATAACATAATTGTGTTCATTGTTTACTCTTTTCTTTATTGTTATAGGTTGAAGTGCGTCTTGGACGCGATGTTGTCATAGGGTTTCTGGGTGAGTATGATTTAGATCACGAAATTGCTCTTGTCAATGTCATGGCAGTCCTTGATGTTCATGTCATACGTTTTAATC
This sequence comes from Panicum virgatum, assembly GCF_016808335.1. NCBI lineage: Eukaryota > Viridiplantae > Streptophyta > Magnoliopsida > Poales > Poaceae > Panicum > Panicum virgatum. The sequence continues at coordinate 61,533,695 of NC_053140.1, read as the reverse complement.
ATCTGGAATTGGAACCTTATTGTAAGGTAGTAGCTTTAGGGCATGGCTTCTCTGGTGATGCTCATGTCATGGCCACTAATGGGATACTGACTGGTGATTCAAGTGGGGATCTTAAGATGTCCACTTGTAAAATTTCCAAGGTACACTTGCAATATGATATGATTACTTTAATACATTTTTGTCAGTAATCATCTTGGAGGCAATAAAATGATGATTCTCCAATGCAACTCTTGTTTTATTTCACTTTATTTTTCCCATATAATTTGTGTTGGCTGTATCTCCTTTTTTGCTAGGTTTACGAAGGTGGGGCACTTTTTGATTTTGGTGGGAACTTTCTTGGCATGAACTTTTTTAGGGACACTGAAGGAACCTTTTTCCTGCCAGTAAGGAAGGTTTTTCATTGGTTACCGCAGTTTACACCACTGCGAATGATTAAACATCCAAATCTTTTTAAGGCAGTCAGGTATGTATTGTATGTTTCCAGTTTACTTATCTATTGCCCTTCTCTTTCACCTAGTCTTTCTGTAAGAGAGAGAGAATAGGAGAGAATAATGGCTTGTATTCCTCCAAATTCTAGAAGGTTGGGATATATATATATCCTATACATGGGCTCACATATACACCAACAACCCCCCCCCCCCCCCCCGCAGTCTGAACTACCGGCGCAGCGGTGTTCAAGACTGGACAACAAGAAAGCCAACACCCCCCGCAGTCTGAACTACCGGCGCAGCGATGTTCAAGACTGGACAAGAAGAGAGTACAAAGGGCAAATACCCCCCAGCCACAACTAGCCACCGGTTACGTTGAGGCTGGAGCGAAACTCCGAGAAGGTCGAGGAGGGCAATCCCTTGGTGAAGATGTCAACAAACTGGGAGGTAGTCGGGATATGGAGTACCCGAACATCGCCGATGGCGACTCTGTCGCGCACGAAGTGTAGGTCGATCTCCACATGCTTCGTCCGCTGATGCTTGATGGGGTTGGTGGAGAGGTACACGGCGCTGACGTTGTCGCAGTAGACGAGCGTGCTCTTGGCGAGCGGGCTGTGGAGCTCCGCCAAGAGCTGTCGGAGCCAAGACGCCTCCGCCACGCCGTTAGCGACAGCCCGGTACTCCGCCTCAGCACTGGAGCGGGAAACAACCGGCTGCCGCTTGGACGACCAGGAGACAAGGTTGCCGCCCAGGAAGACGACGTAGCCGGAAGTGGAGCGGCGAGTGTCCGGGCAGCCAGCCCAGTCAGCGTCGGTGTAGACCACCAGCTCAGAGGTGGGAGAGCAGTGAAGAACCAAGCCGAAGCCAACAGTGCCATGGACGTAGCGGAGGAGACGCTTCAGTGCAGCTAGGTGAGACTCCCGGGGATCATGCATGTGAAGACAGACCTGCTGAACGGCATAGGTGAGATCCAGCCGGGTGAAGGTCAGGTACTGCAAGGCACCGGTAAGGCTCCGGTAGGCAGTAGGATCAGCCACGGGATCACCCAGATCAGCAGACAGCTTCGCCTAAGTATCGACAGGAATGGAGCATGGCTTGCAATCAGTTATCCCAGCCCGCTCCAGAATGTCGAGTGCATACTACCGCTGGTGAAGGAACATGCCAGACGGGTGAGTCTCAACAGGAACGCCCAAGAAGTGGTGGAGCTGACCAAGATCCTTCATAGCAAACTCCTGCTGCAGATAGGAGATGACGCGCTCAAACAACTGCTGACTGGAGGCTGTGAGCACAATATCATCAACATAGAGCAGCAGGTAGACAGTCTCATCTCCACGACGGTAGATGAACAGAGAAGTGTCAGCCTTGGCCCCGGTGAATCCCAAAGTCAGCAAGAACGTGGCGAACCGAGAGTACCAAGTCCGAGGAGCCTGCTTCAGACCATAGAGGGACTTGTTGAGCTGGCAGACCATATCCGGACGACTCGAGTCCACAAATCCCGCTGGCTGAGAGCAGTACACTGTCTCTGACAGAGTGCCGTGAAGAAAGGCATTCTTCACATCCAGCTGGTGCACAGGCCAGGAGCGAGAGAGCGCAAGCGAGAGGACCGTGCGCACCGTAGCGGGCTTCACCACTGGACTGAAGGTCTTATCATAGTCCACACCATGCCGCTGAGTGAAACCCCGGAGAACCCAGCGAGCCTTGTAGCGCTCCAGTGTGCCGTCAGCCCGACGCTTATGCGTCCAGATCCACTTGCCGGTGAACACATTGCAACCAGACGGACGCGGTACGAGGTCCCACGTCTGGTTGGCAAGGAGAGCCGCGCACTACTCTTCCATCGCGCGACGCCAGTGTGGATCCGCTAGGGCGTCACGGACAGAGGAGGGTATCGGAGAGACCCGCGGCCTGAGACGCCATCCGCCGAGTCACCATGGGATGGATATGCCGAGGATCCCGATGGATGACTGGCGGGTGGTACACCTCCGGCTCGACTCGAGAGCAAGTCGGCGGAGGCGGCGGCGGCGACGACTCCGGTGTAGACGTCGGAGGAGCCTCCGGAGCCAGAGTCGGCGCCGAACGACGCCGGTACACATGCACCGGCTCAGCGTACCGCGGCGGGGCCGGTGTCGGCGCCGAACGATGCAGGTACACCTGCACCGGCTGAGCGTACCGCGCAGGCGCAGGGGAAGGCACCGGGGCCGCGCGTGGCGCTGCAGGAGACACCGGGTCCGCGCGCGGCACGATCGGAGGTCCGGGGGCCGCGCGTGGTGCGACTGCGGGCACCGGGGCCGCGCTCGGCGCAGAAGGGATCACCGGGAACGGTGCCGGTGTACCGGGAAAACCTGCAGGGAAAGGGCAGACAGGAAAGGGTGGCTGAACCACCGGGTCAGTCGGAAACAGAGACTCCAGCTCGGGGTCAGGAGAAGGTGTGGAGGAGGTGGAGTAGGGGAAATCCGACTCGTCAAAGACGACGTGTCGGGAGATCAGAACGCGGCGAGAGGTGATGTCAAAGCATCGGTACCCCTTGTGGTCAGGGGAGTAACCAAGGAACACACAACGAGTCGAGCGGTGTACCAGCTTGTGAGGAGCAGTGGCGGAGGTGTTAGGGTAACACGCACACCCGAAGGTGGTCGTAGCGAGGAGGGGTACCGAAAAGAGCGTGGTGTGGAGTGGGAGCAGGAGAAGCAGTGGACGGAATACGGTTGAGCAAGTAGGTGGCGGTGTGGAGGCTCTCAGCCCAAAAGCGCGGGGGCAGAGAGGCCTAGATCAGAAGTGTGCGCACGATGTCGTTCGTCGTGTGAATCATCTGCTCAGTCTTGCCGTTCTGAGAAGAGATATACGGACAAGACATATGCAGCTAAACACCCCGAGAGAGGAAGAAAGAACGGGAGGTGGAGTTGTCGAACTCCCGCCCGTTGTCACACTGGACGGCCTTAACGGTGAGGCCGAACTGAGTGGACACCCAGGCAAAGAAGTGAAGGAGGGTGGGGAAGGTCTCAGACTTGACGCGCAAAGGAAACGTCCAAGAGTAGTGCGAGAAGTCATCGACCACCACCAGATAGTACTTATAACCAGAAAGACTAAGTACAGGAGAGGTCCACAGGTCACAGTGAACAAGATCAAATGTATGCGTCGCATGCGAAGAAGAAGAAAAAGGGAGCCGAACATGACGACCAAGCTGGCACGCATGGCAGAGGGGCTCAGCGAGAGCCCTAGTATCAGGAACATCGGCACTACGACTAAGCTGAGCCAGAACTGTTAGCAGCTCAATTTTCACTCTCATTGAGCTGAGAGGATGACACTCAAGTTGGGGAAGTTTTCTGGGTTTTTCTTCATTCACACTCACAATGCCATGCCATCCCAAGGGGGGGCTGGGGATACATTTATACAAGGGGCTGCAGGGCAGTCAAGCTAGATGCTAAGGACACTAATCCAAGATGCTAACTGCTAGTCCTAACTGCTAAGAACACTAATCCAAGATGCTAACTGCTAGTCCTAACTGCTGTCCTAGATGCCAACTGAAAGGTAGTCAAGATGATGTCCTTGCTGTCCTCTAGGGGCAGCAAAGCACAACGTGCTGCAGCAAGAGCATCTCCTCTTGTGCAGCCCCACAAAGACCAAGTACACAGACTTATCCATCATTCTCCCCCTAAGTCTTGTGCGTCGTCTTGTGGGAAGATTGAACCATCCCGGTCCTGGAGCAGAGCTCAAGGAACTTGATCCTTCCAAGGGGCTTGGTGAGCAAGTCCGCAAGCTAATCCTTGGTGTTGATGTAGCTCGTCTTGATGCTTCCTTCCTCCAAGCAGCCTCGGATGAAGTGATACCTCACCCGGATGTGCTTGCTCCGTTCGTGGAAAACAGGATTCTTGGCCAAGGCCAGAGCGGACTTGCTGTCCACCCTGAGCTCCACTGCTCCAGTGTCTCTGCCGAGTAGATCACCAAGCAGTCGAGCGAGCCAGAGCGCCTGAGTCGACGCGGTGGAGGCCGCTATGTACTCGGCATCACAGCTAGACAAGGCCACCACCTGCTGCTTGACCGACTGCCAGCTAACGAGGCACTTGCCGAGGAAGAAGAGGATCCCGCTCATGCTCTTGCTGGTGTCGATGTCGCCGGCGTGGTCGCTGTCGCTGTACCCGACGAAGTGTGCCGCTCCAGGGCACCTCAGGTAGTGGAGACCGTGGTCGAGTCCCCGCAACATAGCGGATGATCCTCTTCACGGCCTGCTGGTGCTCCGTCGTCGGTCGCTGCATGAACCGACTAATGTAGCCGACGGAGAACGCCAAGTCCGGCCGTGTGTGGGCGAGGTAGCGGAGGCTCCCCACAAGGCGCCGGTACTGAGTAGCGTCCACCTCCTCTGCCGTGCTGTCACGGCTCAGCTTCAGCCTCTCCTCCATCGGAGTGAGAGCTGGGTTGCAGTCGGTGAGCCCAGCGAGCTCGACGATGCGCTTGGCGTAGGCGGTCTGTCGAAGTGTGATCCCGGAGTCGTTCTGGTGCACCTCGATCCCCAGGTAGAAGGAGAGAGGCCCCAGGTCGCTCATCTGGAAGGTGGCCTTCATCTCCTCCTTGAACGCCACCACCTCCGCATCCTTGGTGCCGGTGATCACCAAGTCGTCGACGTAGACACCCACCAGCAGGGCATTTCCGCCATTGCCCCGCCGGTAGATGGCCGCCTAGTGCGTGCTTTGCTCGAAGCCCATCCCCTTGAGCGTGGAGTCCAGCTTGGCGTTCCACGCCCTCGGGGCCTGCCGCAGGCCATAGAGGGCCTTGCGCAGGCATAGCACCTTGCCCTCCTTGCCGGGGATCGCAAACCCCGGCGGCTGGTGCACGTAGACCTCCTCTCTCAAGTCGCCGTTGAGAAACGCCGACTTGACGTCCATGTGATGGACGCGCCAGCCCTCCTGGGCAGCCAGCGCAAGGAGAAGTCGCACGGACTCCATCCGTGCCACGGGAGCGAAGGCATCGTCGAAGTCGACCCCCTCCTGCTGCACGAAACCTCGTGCCACCAGGCGAGCCTTGTGCTTGACGACGGTGCCGGCTTCATCCCTCTTCAGCTTGAACGCCCACTTAAGGGTGATCGCGCGGTGACCACGAGGGAGGTCAGCAAGCTCCCAAGTGCGGTTCTTCTCAACCGCGTCCATCTCCGACTGCATCGCGGCACGCCATGCCGCGTCTCCCTCGGCCTCTGCGAAAGACCGAGGCTCGCCGTCGTCGCACGCGAGGTGCAACTGCGCCTCGAGGTCGTGAGGCACCAGTCCCGGCACAGGCTGATCACCGAGAAGGTCCTCCATCGTACGGTACCGCAACGGCTCGCCGTCGTGGTACGCGTCGACGCGCTCCTCGTCGTGAGAGAGCGGAGTATCGAACTCCACCGGACTGTGCTCAGCACGAGCAGGTGTCGAAGTAGACGTGTCCGGAGGAGTGGCTATCGGTGCTGGAGTGCGCGGCGTCGCCGGCTGTGGTGGTGCAGCCGAGGAACTCGGCGCGGCCGGAGTCGTAGCTGAAGGGCGTGGTGCCGCCGGTGTGGCGGGCGCCGGAGTCGGTGGAGGCTCGGGGACCGGGGTAGGCACGCTCGGCGAAGAAGAGCTGCCTACTCCCCCAGCTCCCTCGAAGTGGACGTACTCGACGGTGAAGTCGTCGTACGTCGGAGCCGAGCCGTCGTCCACCGCCTTGTCCCACGCCCATCCTCGCCCTTCGTCGAACACAACGTCGCGCGCCGTGCGCACACGCTGTGTCTCCGGGTCGAGAATGCGGTAGGCCTTCGAACCCTTCGCGTAGCCGATGAACACTCCCGGAGTGCTCCTGTCGTCGAGCTTGCCGATGTGACCAAGCTCCTTGGCGAACGCGAGGCAGCCGAAGACCTGCACGTGGGAGACCGCCGGCTTACGCCCATGCCAAGCCTCATACGGCGTCATGCCGTCGAGTGCCTTGGTGGGCGAGCGGTTGAGGATGTAGACGGCCGTCACCACCGCCTCTCTCCAGAAGACAGCCGGCATCCCTCTCTGCTTAAGGAGGGCCCGGGCCATCCCCACAACCGTCTGGTTGCGCCGCTCGACGACGCCGTTCTGCTGCGGGCTGTACGGCGCGGAGTAGTGGCGCTGGATGCCCTCATCCGCGCAGTACGCCGTGAAATCGGCCGCCGTGAACTCGCCGCCGTTGTCGGTGCGCAGCACGCGCAACTTGCGGCCGCTCTCCGCCTCCGCGGCATCCTGAGCACGCCTGATGGCGTCCGCAGTCTCTCCCTTGCTGCCGAGGATCATCACCCACATGAAGCGGGAGAGGTCGTCGACGAGCAGCAGGAAGTAGCGCCGTCCTCCTGGTGTGATCGGTGTCACCGGGCCACACAAGTCCCCGTGTACGAGCTCGAGCCGCTCCTTGGTTCGGAAGCTCGCCTGCTGGGGGAAGGTCTGCCGCTTCTGCTTCGTCAGCACGTAGACGTCGCAGAGCTGCTCCACGTGGTCGAGGCATGGGAGGCCTCGCACCATCTCCTTGGCGCCGAGCCGCTTCAGGGCTTCAAAGTGGAGGTGCCCAACGCGCTCGTGCCACTGCCATGCCTCGTCGTCCCTGCGAGCTGCAAGACAAAGAGGCTGGGCCACCCCGACGTGGAGGATGTAGAGGCGGTTCTTCCCTCGAACCACCCTGGCGAGAAGCCGGCGACGGTAGTCCCAGATGCGGAGGACCCCGCTGTCGATCACCACGCGGGAGCCACTCTCATCGAGCTGCCCAAGGCTGATGATGGAGTTCCGCAGCGCCGGGATGTAGTAGACTCCGGTGAGCATCCGGTGCTCTCCGGACTTGGCGGTGAAGATCACGGAGCCCACGCCCTTGATCTCCACGGCGGAGGAGTCCCCGAACCTGACGGAGCCACCTACGTCGACGTCCAGGTCGGAGAAGAACTCCCGCCGCCCGGTCATGTGGTGCATGGTGCCGGAGTCGAGGTACCAGCCATCGACCCTGTCGTCATCGGAGCCGTTGCCGAGGAGAACTCGGGCACGCGGCTCGTCGAGGTGGAGTAGAGCGGTGGCAGGCGGTGCCGCCGGATGCGGCTCCATGTCCCCGTGGAGTAGGAACAGAGCCGGCTCGTCATCCGGCTGGGCCTCCGCGACGTGGGCTTGGCCCCCACGCCTCCGCTGCGGGCAGTCCCTGGCCCAGTGGCCGGGCCTGCCACAGTTGTGGCAGGCGTCGTCTCATGCCGCCTTGGGCCTATCGGCGGCGCCGCCCTGAGCATCTCCGCGGGCGCCACCCTCGGCGCGCCCTCGTGCCCCGGCTTAGGCACCTCCGCGCCCCTTTCGCTGCTTGCCGCGCTTGCGGCCACCAGTCGAGGAAGAGGGCTCCCCCCTCCTGCTGTCACCGCGCCGGGCCTCCCACTACTCCTGAGTAAGGTGGAGCTTCCCACCGATGGAGATGCCTCCCGAGGGAGGCTGTGGCTCGTCGCTGTCGACGACCTTGAGGCGACCTATCGCCTCCTCGATCGTCATGGTGGAGAGGTCCAGCAGAGACTCGATCGAGCGGTCTGCCTGTACCTCTCGGGGATGCAGCAGAAGAGCTTCTCGACGGCTCTCTCCTCGTCGTAGGTGTCGTCGCCGAACTGCACCACCTTCTGCAGCAGAGTGTTGAGACGGAGGGCGAAGTCATCAACATCCTCACCTGGCTTGAAGGCCAGGTTCTCCCACCGCACAGTCCGCTCCCGCACTCTCCCTCTCCAGCTCCTCAAGGTCCCCCTCAGCGGTGGTGTCGCCGGCGATGGAGCCGCTGAGGATGCCGCGCAAGGTCTCAACCTCGACCTCCGCCGCACGCGCTGCATCCTCCGCCGCCTCTGCTTCCACCTCCGCCCTGGCCGCTGCCAGCTCCGCTGCAGCCAGCCTGGCCGCCCTCGCCGCTGCTGCAGCGGCTTGTGCCGTCGCTCGCCAGCGCTCCTCTGCCGCGGCGAGCTCGGCATCTCGCTGACGCCGTTCGCTCGAGGCGACCGAGCGCTGAGACGGTGCGTCGGACATGGCGCGCCTCCAAGGTGCTGCTGCGTGGAGAAGACGCAGCCTCAGACGTCTGCTCGGGTGAGGAAGGTGGAAGAGGGGCTGCTGCAGGTGCTGCTGCACTAACTGCTGCTGCTGCGCTAGCTGCTACTGGTGCTGCAGCAGCTGCTACTGCTGCTTGGGAGGGAGAAGAACAGGAGATATCCAGTCTACAGAAAAGTACGGCACTGATACCAGATGTTAGCAGCTCAATTTTCACTCTCATTGAGATGAGAGGATGACATTCAAGTTGGGGAAGTTTTCTGGATTTTTCTTCATTCACACTCACAACGCCATGCCATCCCAAGGGGGGGTTGGGGATACATTTATACAAGGGCCTGCAGGGCAGCCAAGCTAGATGCTAAGGACACTAGTCCAAGATGCTAACTGCTAGTCATAACTGCTAAGGACACTAGTCCAAGATGCTAACTGCTAGTCCTAACTGTTGTCCTAGATGCCAACTAAAAGGTAGTCAAGATGCTGTCCTTGCTGTCCTCTAGGGGCAGCAAAGCACAACGTGCTGCAGCAAGAGCATCTCCTCTTGTGTAGCCCCACAAAGACCAAGTACACAGACTTATCCATCAAGAATGTCGCGGCCAGGGTGACCAAGACGGCGGTGCCAGGTGGTGGAAGACAGCGTCGCGGCAAAAGCGGCAGACCAAGACAGCCAGGGCGAAGAAGAATGCGAGAGTGGTGCAGCGGAAGAAGGAAGGCGAAGGGTGTAAAAGGGCCCCGTACTGTCACACCAGAGTAGCGGACGCCGGGAGGCCGAATTCTTTACAGTGAGGCCAGAAGAATCAAACTCGATGGAACAAGAATTGTCAGCTGTAAACTGACGAATGGAAAGAAGGTTATGAACCATCTGAGGAGCAATAAGGACATTGGGAAGACGAAAGGAGCTAGGAGCAGAACCCACGGCGGTGACAGGAAGGCAAGACCCGTCACCAACCATGATGGAAGGACAAGAGGGGTGTGGGGGTCGGACAAAAAAGAGGATACCGGCATGTGGGGTGGTGTGGAAGGAGGCACCCGAGTTGGCGATCCACTCGGTGCTGACCGGCGGTGTCCGCCCCATGGCGCTGAAGGACTACGCGAACAGGGGAGCAGCAGCGGCGAGCATGGCCGCCGGCTGTGGCTGAGGACGAGGGCCCCCTGACCCTGAAACAGCCACATCGGGATGCGCCCTGGCCATGGGGCGCTGAAGGATGGCCAAGGCGTACCTCCAGGGCCAGGAGCAGGAGTGGGAACCGGAGTCAGGGTCAGAGTGCCTCGACGGCCTCCACCAGTACCACCAGAGGTAGCGCCGCCAGCACCACCACCACGTCCGCCCCGACGACGACGCCTGCGACCTCCCCCACTCCCGGTCTGGCCGGTGAGAGGAGCACCAAGGAGAGGGGCAGTTCGGGATCCTGATCCAGAGGGCGGAGCCTGGTGGGCCTAGGCGGCGAGGAGGGCCGCGGCGAGAGCAGCTTCGGCCGGAGCAGCGCCGGCGGCGATCGGCTGCCCGCTGAAGGCGGCGGCGGCGAATGGCGCGTCCGTGGGGGGCATCCCGAATGCAGGCCACGTGGCGGCGAGGGAGGCGGCCTGCGCGGCGGGAGCGGCGGCCGGCGTGGTGTGCGCGGCGGCGGCCCACGCAACCGGCGCGGCGTGCGCGGCGGGCGTGACGGCGACGTGCGCGGCGGGCGCCCGCGCGGCCTGGACGAGCTTGGCCTCGAGGTCCCACAGCCACTCGCGCGCAGAGGCCGGGGCCAGAGGAGGGAGGGCCGCGCCAGCCGGAGCAGCAGAGGAGGCGGCGGCAGCCCCCTGGGGCCGCGCCCCAGCAGCAGCAGAGGAGGGCGCGTGCAGGGGCACGGCTCCCACGGCGGCGGCGGCAGCGGCCGCGCTGGGTGCGCCCACGGCCGCGGCGCCCGCGCCTAGGGCGGTGGCAGTAGTGGCAGGGCGAGGAGGTGCTGGCGGCACGGTCCCGGCGAAGGCAAGCACCGCACGACCAGGGGCGACGGCGGCCGGGGACCACGGGCGCTGCAGGGCCACGGGCGGCACCCGCTCCTCCGGGTGCGGCGGCTGCAGAGGCAGGCCACGCGGGCCGCGCCAGATGGGCAGCGGGCTGCGCCTGGGCGGGGAGCAGGGGAGCAGCAGCGTAGGCGCCGTGGGCTGCCTGGGCGGCGGCCACGGCCGCCGCGCTTGGAGTCAGAGTCCCCCGCGCCCGCCACGGCAACCCCCGCGCCAGAGGCCCCCGCGGACGCGGCAGGGCCTGGGGAGGGGGCGCCACCAGGGGAGGGTGCGGGAGGAGGGGCGGCGCCAAACCCGTGGCGGCCGGATCCCGGACCCGCTGCGGCAGGAGATGGCTCGCCCGCGCCTAGCCCCGCGGCAGCAGCGCGCGGGCCGCCCAGAGCAGCGGCGTAGGGTGCGCGCGGGCCGCCCAGAGCAGCGGCGTAGGGCGCGCGCGGGCCGCCCAGAACAGGGGAATCGGCGACCAGAACAGGGGAGGGAAAGGAAGAGGGCGGCGCCGGCGGCCGGCCGGCCATGGAGGCGGCAGCGGCGGCGGCAGCCATGAGCTAGTCTGATACTATGTAAAAGAGAGAGAATATGAGAGAATAATGGATTGTATTCCTCCAAACCCTAGAAGGATAGGATATATAGATCCTATACATGAGTCTCTAGATGGGCCTCTATACATGGCCTCACATATACACCAACACTTTCCCCCTCCCATGTGTAGATTCATGAGGTTAGCCCTTTTGTGTGCCAAACAGCTTATGTGGCTCTATGGGTTTTGCAATAATATGTGGATTGTTCGGAGTTGTCCTTTGTAGCCTTTTTTGACATTTGTAATTCCTCTGAAGTTTTCAATCTTTATAAAAAGTTAATTAGTTGCTGTCGATTTAGCTTGTGCTACTGCTGCCCTGTAATAGGTTAGTCATTTTTCTTGTTTCAGCATTGATTCCAGTGTATTTGTTTGATTTAATTAAAAATTAGATAAATTACCGTCCAGATTAGATGTGCACCCACTACGTAAGAAACGGCCTATAGTGACGTGCACAAAGGGTACCCTTGAATGTATGATGTCTCCCAACTCTAGGGATTTTGTATACGGCTATCTTATCTTGTTTTTGTTGCTGTATTTATATTTATAATATCATACTCCAGACCTGCTTTTCTCTTGTTCTTTTCTGGTTTGATCTTTTTTACTTTTGGGTGTTCTTCTGTAGGGTTGGACGAAGACTCAGAGGTCAGGTATGTAACTCCAATTACAATCAAGAAGGTGAGCACACTGACACCTTGTTGGCTACTATTTTTTTCGCACGATGTAATTCATCTTCATTTCTAACTATACCTATTTGTAAAGTTGTCACAAATGGTGCAATAGCTTTTAGATTTGTAATTTATGCTGACTATCAACTAGATTACTTTCAGTGTTAATTCTAATCGATTAATTTTATTATGCATTTTATGGGTAGCATGTCAGTTCCAATCACTTGACCTCCTGACTTGTTGCACCAGTACATGGAGTTGTTCACGACAAGGACCAATTTGAGGATCTAGGCTCTTTGGGTTATCCCAAGCCATCAACATCGATGCTAAATGGTGAGTCAGTGTCTGTAAATATTCAGATTGTCCATGTATAGTGCCTTTTTAGCTTTCCTGTATTCCTAACAACTATTGTGCCTCTTGTCCTCAACCAGATGGCATGATTTTGATTAATACTTTTGAAGAGCCTTTTGGCGACGAATGTGGTAAAGGTGTCTGGACTGAGCTATCCGAAACAGCTTCTTCTAACATACATGGGAATATTGTTGCACTTGCTTCATTCAATGGTAATTTTGTAGTATTGTGCTATTATTTTATATTTGTATTGTTGCCCCTTTTTGTTTCCATTGGTCATAACTAGCTAATGATAAAAAATTATGGTGTTTAGGAGAAATAAGGTTATCTGCATCCACTGGTTTTTTCATTGAATGGAATGGATGTTCGGTTGTTTTGACTTCAGCAAGCTTGCTCAGAAAGTGTGGTTATGAAAAGAAGATCGATGAAACCTTGAGGGTTGGTTCTTGAATTCTTCTGTGATCCTTTTTGTTTTATGAACTCTCGAGTCTCATTGTGTCATTTGCAGATTGAAGTGTTGCTTCCAACCAAACAGCGTGTAGAAAAGGACATTACAACATTATAATCTGCATTACAACATTGCTTTAGTCAGTGTCAAGGGTTTCTGTGCTAGTCATCCAGCAAAGATTCAACATTTGTGGAATGATCATTCTTGTGATGTAGTAGCTGTTGGGTATTGCTTCAAATCAGGCAAATTAATGGCTGCAAGAGGAGAACAGTTAAGCAGGCCAGCCACACTTGATTGCAAATATCTTAGTTAGTCTACATGTAACATCACCAAGGTATGGCTGCTATTTTTCTTACGTACTTTTGTTTAGAGTTTACACTAGAGGTCCCTATACTTGTTTGAGGCGCCAAGTGTATCACCCGAGGTCCAAAGCTAATCAACATATTAAATCGCTTATGTGTCACACTTGACATTACACTATTTTACATTACCTGGTGAACCTATAAGTTAGTGAATCATCTCTCTCCACTCATGTTTTTCTCCCCTTCCATCATCTCTAGGTAGTGGTCTCTTCGGAATTTTTATTAGCTTATTATATACTTTCATATGGAAGTTAGTAGTGATATGAATGACGAATTGGCAAAATTAGGGAGCATGCCATATTGAGATGTGAAGCGGGTGGATCAAAGCTAATTAGGGAGGTTTAGACCTCTGGTGAACCACTTAGCAAGTTTAGGGTGTAAATTAATAGTTAGGAGTTAGGACTGCCAATAAATCTGCAAATTGAGATGTCAGAATATGAATTAGCTACCAATATCTGTTTGGCAATACCAATGACCAAATTTCCATGTCACTTGCTTAGGCTGGCATTGGAGGGCCCGTTCTTGATTTTGATGGGAGATTTATTGGCATGAACTTCTATGAAAAGGTAGTAGGAACCCCGTTCCTACGCTGGAGGGAGATTCTTGTTGTCTTGGAACACTTTAAGAAAGAAGGGTGTGTCTAGAACTCTACATTGGTTTGAATCTTGTTGAAATAACCTAGTTGCATGTTATTCAATTAAATGTATTTTTTGGTGTGTTTATAATTAGATCTGTTGCTAAAGCTGACCATTCTGGTAAGCCTTCTCGTTTGCTTGGCTGCACTATGGTTGAAGGTCGCAGTGTTCGGCCAAATAGGTATTTTGATGCTCATAACATTATGGTAATGTTTCACGTAAACTTGTGGATTGTTTTACATTGTGGAAAAAATTTTGAACTACAGATGGTACGTGCCTGAGCCATATTGGTGCCATCCTGACGATCCTAAAATCCGACCCACAGGATGCATTGTATTCAAGGATGGACGGAGAGAAATGCACTTACGGAAGCCATCACTTTAGACTGTTTGAGTTGTTTAAGTTGTCATCACAAAGTGTTGCGACATGTACAAAGGTTGCCTTGTTTAAGTTATCGCCAAGACCTACTGTCTGGTCCTGCCTGGTTGTGCTGTAGTATCATGTACTCACAGTCCCGAACCATTCAGACCAGTCTTTGTTTTATCTACTACTAGGTTAATGCCAGACAATCATGAATTTCAATTTCTTTGAATCACAATTCTGGCTAAACCACACATCTGCACTGCGGCGTCATTCGCTGATAGTGCAATTAAGTTTAGATTGAATTTGTCCTATGGGAGTGGCTGATGCCCGATGTAAGTGAAATGTCAACCTGGCTGACAGAATCGCAGTTGTGGGTGTGACTGGCTACCGGTACAACAAAATGATGTTTGGAACTAGTGCGGGGACCTACACGTTTGGTGCTCGTTGTCAGGAATGGTTAGGGAGATGTGTATGTCACCATGCATACACAATTATATAACTGGGTTTAGTTTGTGTCCAATTAGAAAGGAATGGCCTTGCCACAAAGAAACGAGGCATTATTTCTTTAGCCGAATTCTTTTTGTCTTCGGGATTACTAAAATTAACTAACGCAATTCAACAATTTAAGAATCTCAAAGAAACTATATGTACTAGAATGTTGCTTCGATGTGCTTAACTCCAGAACTATAGCAAAAAGCAATTGCTTAATGCATTGTCTGGTTAATTTGAAGGAAACAACATTCTGCAGTCATGCCCAGTAGTAATGTCATGCATTTTGGTCCGACTTTTATTGAAACCGTAGGAGTTCGAGTTTTGCCAGCAAGCTGTCGCACATGAAGCCACAACAGTCAGCCACCTTAACAAGTACATCAAATGAAAGCCACAACAGTCAGCCACCTTAACAAGTACATCAAATGAATCCTTATTGGTACTTTGTAACGTCACAAATAAAATCCGCAAGCGCACGGATACCGTTGTAGCTTTCACCCAGGAGTATTCCGAGGTATCGTATCCACTGAGGAACGTGATTACACTATCTACAGGTTCAGGCTCATCCAAGAACACACAATGGTGTAGGAGGTATAGGACACAGAGGACTTCCTAAGATTTAGAATCTATATTTAGAGAAAAAGATACTTCGCCGTTATACTTTGAGCTACTGGTTTCGACTGGCTTATACAAGCCAATAGCTCCAGTAATAATGCTCTATCCGATATCCGAACGTGGAGGGTTACTAGGGCTCGAACATGGCTGTCACCACCTGCCGGCTACCTCAACAAACCGTGGGATATAAGACAATTGAGTGGTAAAGTCTAGCCTAAACACCACGTCTACACTATTCCGTACTAATCCTAACCCTGGCCAAGATTATCCTTCTCAATCCGGAGTCTTAAGCTAGGACCAAATGCTACTCTAAGCATACACTCAACTAATATAAGGCAGAAGAAATAACTTGCAACGAAACTCTAATTCTAAATAAGAAAGTCTCGAACACTTACAACCGAATAAGTATCCGTCGAGGTACAAGCGAAGAAGAGTGCCGACAACCCTGGCACTTCCCCTGCCTATCTTCCTCACTCTCGTAGAGGTACAATTTGGAGAAGAGCGTCATTACCGACGCCCCTCCTGAGTACCTCTACCCCTAAACTCTCTAAGACAACTCTCGCTCAAGTGAGAACTCAAGAGAAGAGTGAATTATTGATGGTGTGGTGTGAGTTCCTATTCTCACCCCCTCCCCTACTATTTATAAGGAGGGAACCAGGGTGCTCCGGCCGGTGAAGTAGCCTGGGCCTCCCGAAACCGCCTTCTAGAACCAACTAGAAAAGCGCCACGTGGAAGATGGAGCCGAGGGGGCCCACTGGTAGGTCGGCCGACCACCACGTGGCACGAACCGACTTCAATCTTCTCTGGGTGACTGGTAAGTGAGTCCCAACATCGGTTATGGGTGGCTCGGCCTGTCTTAAGTCGGTTTACCCCCTCTGGTAGGCCCATGGATCTTTGTGCTTGCGTATGATTGGTCGAGAGGGGATCACCTTGGATTGATGATGTGTCCTGCGCATGGACTGCTTCTCCTCCTCTTGTGTGGCTGTCAAATGGGCCGTTTTTGGCCCTTGGGCTTGTTTGTGATTTGTTAGGAATTTGTGCCTTGGATAATATGCTTGTTACATGTAGTTTTGGCCAAAATTCACCTGCACACATTCTCAGACCAGCATCTGTGGAATTCGTCAAATAATCATTTTATGTTAACATTTATTCCTTCTGATGCTCGACTTTTGCACGATAGTTGACGGTCAAAATGGGTCAATAGCGAACTTGAACAACCCCTCCACTAAGATCCTTTTCTACCATCAGCAAAGCCGACAACTGATATCTGATTAACTAGAAATAATTACTTAGGATGTATTGGCTAGCAAATAAAATCAACAAACTAAGCAATCGCCGAACAAATAAATTATTATAAATAAAAACACCAAATTTGTAACTATCAATCTAGCATTACCACAAACACACCAGACGAAACATAAAATATTTCAAGCTCCCCACTCCACATTACAACTTCCGGGTAGGGTTACTGGAGCATGTAGGTACAAGAAAAACAAAAACAGAAATAGCTAACAGTGAGCAGTCACCAACTTCAGATCACCGTCACCACGCTTGAAGCCCTCCTTGGCGTTTCAATAGTATTAATCAACACCTGTCCCTCACATTGTCCGAGTAGTTTTGGAAAGTGTAGAAAGCCAAGAGCCATATGAGTTATAACTTTTGGAGATTTCACTAGAATATTAGAAAACACCCAATCATTCATGGTGGGCCAGAGCTCACAAGACACTCTAACAAAAACAGATACTTTCCACTTATTTTCTCTTTGTTACACGGATCCTCTAGAAAGTTGTCTCAAAGTCCTTCATATCCAATGGGTTGAACTGCAACCCCAGACTCTCTTAACCAACACAAAATCACCAGCCGGTAATGGACACCGAAACAAAAGGTGGTCTAGTGTTTCTGTAGCTTACAAAATTTGCAATTTAGGGAACCATTCCAACACACACATTTATATGAACGATTACATTAAGATTTTGAGCTTACAAGTAGTAAAAAAACAAAAACATTTAGGACCATTAATTCCAAAGATAACTTCACACAAAAGGCCAACCAAATATCTATAATTGAAGAAGATCATTTCCTTGGTGCTTCGGGTGACCCGAAAAGAAGTCATACACTATACTAGATATATATTAGTGATAAAATAGAGCTTTGAGGATGGGGAAAACTCACATCGGGTGCAATCAGTAGCCAATGGTTTAATACACTGTTAACCATCTCGCTAGACCGAGCATGCTCCAGTTGCATAAGGTTGCAATGTGTAACCCTATAACTTTATCACTTAGCAAGTTAGCATCATAGATGCTCTAGGATCACCACCTTGTCCAGTGCTTGTAAAGACAACGTTTTAATTCCCGAGGCACTAACTTTCTAGCGGTGAACTTATTTTTCCAGGAGACACCCCAGGCTCCAAAGTAGCAACAGTCTATCTTGTGAAGATATAGCCCAACAAATAGACATTGGTTTGTGCCGGTACATCCTCTGATAATTTCGAGGTCAGTTACTTCATGTTCATGCAATATCTTAGCTTCATACTACGTAGCTTCCTCAACAAATTTGATGCATACCGTGTGCTTAGAGGAGCCAAACCTCCTATGACATGCTGCCATGTCATAACAAGTCAATTGGTATTTGTTGAACGGATCATTATGAAATTGGTACAATCACGGCCTCTTCAGGATTAGTAGCTTTCTTATGAACAACCACCACACTTTCATGGTGTTTATTAATTTTTGATTGACCAAATTTCTCGATCTTCATAATTGATTCTTGTCTGTAAGTAAATTTCAAATGAGGAATGTGCGTGGATTCGATCTTATAAAAATATAAAAATTGGTATCATGCAAAGGCAGGAGGCTAAGAGAATCAACATACAGAAAACGAAAACTAAAAGTCCTTCTATCTATATATACAGTTAACAGTTACACCTATGACACACCAACTCACTATAGAGTTGGTCGGTTTCTTTAATTTCTAGTTACTCAATGTATTGGGTTCTTTTGATAGCAGAGCCATCTTTTCACTTCTGAGTGGCAAAGCCTACCAACAGATAAAGTTAGCTTCCGTGTGATAGAGCCAACCTTCGATGAATTCCAGACCCTTTGTGATCCCGATTGGCAGAGCCAACCTTCAATGGATCACAATTTATACACTAAGTACTTAGAAACTATATGGCTTAACCAGGAGACTGACACTTACAAGAAAAAGACTTTATTGCAACACAATACTACACAAAAGCATACGACATCCTTTTCTTTAGGATCTAGTCATTCACCCTTCTCCTACCACTATCTATCACCTCTCGTCTATACCATACTCATGGATGGATGTCATAGCAAGGGAGGGGGTCTCTATTTATAGACCAGTGGGAGACACGATATTAGACAAGTGTTCCTTATAGAGAATTTCTAAATATTCTAATATTTTCTAAATTTATTTATTACTAATTCTAGAGTGCTTCATAGAAAATATCTATTTTGCATTGTGAAGAACACTCTAGAAGTTTGTCTTGCACTCTTTCTCAATATTAACTGTAACCAATAGATTCTATATTAACGAGTTGATTGGTTATTCAGGGCATATATAGTGCAATGATGCTCAAAGAGACAGAATAACAAATCATCCACATAAGATCCCAAACCTAAA
This sequence comes from Panicum virgatum, assembly GCF_016808335.1. Lineage (NCBI taxonomy): Eukaryota > Viridiplantae > Streptophyta > Magnoliopsida > Poales > Poaceae > Panicum > Panicum virgatum. The sequence goes on along the minus strand of NC_053140.1, from coordinate 61,515,104 downwards.
ATGAGAAAAACTAATATTCCATACTAATCTCTGTTTCTCCATGATGAAAAACAAAAAGTTACCTCGCCAAAATGACAAAGGCATATATGCCGCTTCCACAGCCAGCACACTAGCACAAGGGTTCACAAGAGGTATTAAAGAAATAACACAACTTCCAGCAGTCATCAGCCTTACTACTAGAGTAATAACTCTCTCTCTCTCTCTCTCTAAACTCTATTATAAAGGCTGACAGGGTGGGCTCCAAGGTTCAGGGTGGATAAGAGGTTCGAGCCTTACTACTGGTGGGCCTTTACTTCGGTTCGAGCCTTTCTCAATCAATGCAAGTATTATATAAGTTTTATTTTTTTTAAAAAAAGCATGCAGTCTAGTGATAACAAAAGTCTCGGTAGCATATCATCATGAATTTGACCCTCCATGAAAATAAATCTTCTAAAATTTAACGGTGTTGTGCTTTCATTAGTAGGTGACATTTCCTTCGACAGCGAGACACATATGGTGACTTCATTAATTTCGAGTATTTGCTGGCTCTATAAAGATGCTCATAGGAGCAAGGATTGCGTACATGTGTTCATAAGGGTGGGCGTTCATATATACTTTGTTAATCTCGAATATTTGTCAGCTCAGTCTTCGAAGATACTAATAATAATAAAGATAGGGTTTGCGTACATGCGTGTGTAAGTGTGAGTCGTATTGTGTAATCTAAAAAAAATATTTTATTTTTATTAAATAACATACACAATTTAAGAACTTTAACAATATAAATTGTATGTGCATAATAAAATGAAGCCCAAGATTTTTGTAATTCCTCTCACTTTACATGCTTGATTATTGCAGTCAAATCAAACCTATATTGGCATATGAGTAGTATTTACATTTTTCTTATTCTAGTGTCAATGGTATTGTTTTTTACTCCGTGGAGTGTACAGTAAATCATCGAAGTATAGAAAAAGGATGTGTGCAAAGCTGCAAAGATTTTTTTTAATCTTTTTTACTTCCGGATCAAGAGGTGACAAGAGTATAGTAGATACAACGGTTATGTATACTTGGTTACCTCCTCAAAATTTCTTTCAATTTTTTCATATAAGTAAGAGTTGTAATAAGGGTGATGAAAACTTAGATGAGAAAGAGGGACAAAGATAGGGAGCTATGTGTATAAATTATCCATGTGACACGGAGTTAGGATTAAAATCTACATATGGAGGAGGCATGGAGTGGCGAGGGCGACGAACCACGGAGGCAGCCGAGGGCGACCAACCGGCGGGCGACGCCGCCTTCATGCTTCATTTTTTGACGGCTTCAGAAAAATGGGCTAGTCATGGACTAATGGTCCAAAATCTAAAGTTTGAATGCTTTACCTTCTTCCTCTAGTTTCCAGCCTAACAGACATCACTTTCCATAGCGGCTGAACCTCGCGGGAACTGGCACTAGGAGGTTCGTCGGCCCACGGATATGGTGGCCACCATGGCTCGTCATACTGGTGGCTCCGCCACTGTGTGGCACGTCACATCCTACAATGGCAAAATATATACATCTATGTGAATTATATGTAACCATATAATATATTTGACAAGTTTGTATCTTGGTTTACATGTTTTGCTGCTTATTGGATCAAAATGATACAATGATACGAATGGATGGGTGCAATTCTCTCATTTTCTCATTATTAGAAGTAAGTTGGTTAAATTAGATTTTATCACAGTTTGCTAAGTTAAATATATATCTCACTGTATTTTTCGAATATCAAGATTTGTAATCTTAGGCACAACTTCTTAAATTAATTGGTGAAATCTACTTTATATATAGGTATTGTTGACGAGGTGATAAATAATGCTGACATGACTGGAAAAAAAAACAGAATACGACACGATTAATTGGAAAACCCACCTTAAATAATTTTGAGATGAAATTTGCATTTGCTTCAAATTTTAAAAGTAGAGGATGAGGAATATAGCGTTTTTTAGGCTAGAGAGATAAAATCTAATTTTGAATCACATGGTGCATGTCTTGTTTTTCTAGCTTTTGCAACAGTTTTGCATGTCAAGTTTACTCCTATGTCCTATCTACGTGGACAGAACAAATATTTTTCAATCTAATTAATCATGGAACAATGCCACGAATCATATTGCTGGGCTGCTGCCATCCTTCACTCACGTGTCTGGTGTTGTCCTCCCGATCTGATTGGAAAGGCCGTCACCCCCCGGTCTCTCCGCTCACCGGCGCTCTCTGCACCCACGAGCATCCCCAGTTCCTCCTCTTCACCCCCCGATCCAATCGCAATTGGATGGGTAAGCATATCGACCCCTCGAATCGCCACTCGTCTCTGTCTCCCATAACCAAATCGCCGCGTGATTTGATTTCTGCAGGCTCGCTCCGGTGCGCCGTTGATTTGTGCAGCACACAGGTTGGTTCGAGCTGATTGCTTCTGTATCCTTCACCGTTTTGCAGTGATTTTGTTCGTTCCCATGACGTTTTGCTCGCCTGGCTAGCGCTACAGGTTGCTTAGATCGGTGTGCGGCGCGAGGTCAAGCCCAGGCACGGTATCCATGGAGAAAGCGAGGCTCACGCCATACCCGAGGGAGCAGGCCGCAACCAGGATATGCATGGTGTCTAGGTACCCGCATTGCATTCACCTCAAGTTCCGGCAACGTACACAACACTGGTTGAGGAATTTCTGGATTTTGATGCTAATTACACTTTCATTGTTCTTACAAGTGTCGCGATTCCTTGCAGCTTTGCTACAGAATTACTTGAGATAAGGTCCAAGGAGCCGTCCCTCCATGTGCTGGTTATTCCTGGAAATCCAGGTCTGCGAAGCACTGAAGATTTTAGAGGATTCTTATGTTGAAATGCTCATGACTGCAACCAGTTTCTGCTTTGTAGGAATTGCTGCATTGTATAAGGACTTTGTCGAAGCTCTCTATGAGAGCCTCCGTGGGCAAGCATCTATTACAGGTAATTGCCATGCACTTTTTGCATCGTATGGACTATCTGTGTAGTGTAGCTTGCTGCTTGCTGATGAACCTTTATCTGCTGTCCAGCTATAGGGCATATTTCGCATAGCCAGAAGGTAACAAACAACTTGGCTGATGTTTGTTTCACATGCAACTCTGAATGCAAGCCGCAAACCTTGTAACACACATATGTTACAAATCATTGAATGTTTATACTATGGTTTCATTGAATTCCTTATTCACCATATTATTTTGCCAGCAGAGCTGATTTTTATACTTTCCGTGACAGGATTCTGAACATGGACGATTGTTTTCGCTGCATGAACAAATTGACCATAAGGTGCAGCTTGCATGCTCCATCAGTTGAAACTTCTCTCTATATATTGTTTTTGTGTCCTTTTGTTTCTGCTGCAGCAGCTTTTGGTTTCTGCAGCATTGGTCACAAAAGGAATAACAAAAAAGAGAGGAATACCTCATATTAAAAGCAAAGCCATTGAGATGGCAACACACTCTCTGCCTCATAGTTGTTTCATCCACCATTGTCTTAATATGTTCTGTTTTATATGTTACTTTACTTTTTAATAAACTTGTTCAGGAGAAGATTTCATTCCTTTATTTGTGTGGCCAAGACCGTCCTATGATTTTATCCCATATTTTTCTCCAGTTTAATTCACGCCCATGCCTGCAGGTTGATTTCATTGAACAAGAGCTTCAACATTCTGAACAATCAATAGTTTTGGTAAACTTTCGCCTTCACCACTACAAACCTTCATTAAGTTGTTCAATGCTAACTGAAAATCTAGGATGTTTTCTTAACATAGTAGTATACAGGCATTTGTAATCTTAAACGAGTATACCGATATCAGATATTTGGTATTTGTCTTGAAGTGCAAAGCCTCTGGATTCTTATGTGACCTAGAAGAGTTATGCATCTCAAAATTTGACCGCTTGACCATCTGGCCCAAGCTCTCACCTCCCTATTTACTGTGAAAACATATTATAGAACTATTTGTCACTGTAATATTCCATAGCATTATTATGGCATAACGGGGTTGTATGGATTACAATGCTATGCGCATGAACTCTAGGACGTTCAGATCTGTTCTTGCTAGAATGCAGTGGGCCTTCTCATAGTTCTTACTTAAATTCCCTTTTTTTTTGTTCCCTTTCTGTGAACCTCTGCATCTTAATTCCAACTCTTTATTGGTCCCAAAAGAGAATTAAATTTGTCTATTTAAATGAAGGTTGGACATTCAATTGGTGCATACATAGGTCTGGAAGTCTTTAAAAGACTTCAGAACAAGGTATCGATTCTTGCCCATGTCTGGCACTCCTTCCTACAAACCATCCATACAGTTTACTATCTTTTGTCTTCACTTCTCTTGGACAGATAAAAATGTTTGTAGGACTCTATCCATTTTTAAAGTTGAACAAGAATTCTGTAACACAATCAGCAATTGGGTATATTGCAAGGTACTGAAATGCTCGGATCAAGTTCTTTTTAGTATAGCATGTTCCTTCTATTACCCAAGTTGTGATAGTCTAGTTAAGGCGGCATGATTGCATCAACACTGAATACACAGTGAGTGGTCTGAAATAAAGGGGAGGGGGATGCGATTTAGATTCTTTTCCCCTTTTTATTATAAAATTAAGTTAGTAATGATATTTTATCGGTTTAATTGTCAAAAAATATATTTTATCAGTTTAGGAATTAATTGGTATTCACTTTGACTTGGGCTTCAAGTCTGTGCCCAAATTGACTAATCGTTTTGATGAATCGGGCCTTCTCCACTTGGATCAGGTCATCACTCCTTAGTAAAGGGGTTAGTTTATTTGCATTTTTCATCGGGTCACTCCAGCCTTCAATTACAAGGGGTATTGTGAGAAGGTTCCTTGGACATTCATGGTCTGTAGTAGCTGTTGATGTTGCATGCTGCCATCTCTTAAAGGTGAGTCTGAACTTCTAGTAATTACATGACTATGTGAGTCGCATCACTTTCATATGCTTACTATCTGAAAATATCGATACATTTGCTCCTTTGTTATGAACTTTTGCAGTACCATACGATGCGCAATGTTCTTTTCATGGCAATGACAGAGTTCCAAAAGGTAACTCACAACCTTTACTTGTCATTGCTGCATGCAGACGAATGAGCTGTTCTAGCAACAGTTCTGTTTTAAGTTACTAGAGCTCCTCCTCTAGTGTAGTGGCTATTGACAACTTTCTCGTTGCGCTCCAGCTTACTGAGGAACCAGACTGGACATTTGTCAGAGCTAAAGAGGATAAAATTGCCTTTTTGTTTGGTGTAGACGATCACTGGGGTCCACTATCTCACTTAGAAGAGGTGAACATATAATTTGTTATTCTGACAACCGGAGTTGAGGAATTGGGCTGCTTGACGCTAACTATCTTGTGTTAATTTGGAGGATCAGATATCAAAGCGCGCACCCGGAGTCACCTTGTCGGTTGAAACAGAAGGTCACACACATGGCTATTGCTGCAATGAGCCTGGATCCTTTTGGGTTGCAGACTACATCGCAAATTTGATCAAAAACCGTAGCTTCATTAGAAACAACTAGGGTGCATTTGAATGTATCGTACTTTCTATGAAGGGAGGGTGACAAAAAGAAATCCTTGTCCATTGCCGCACATTGTTTGGCTAATTCTACAAGGGTTCTCCTTCAATGCTGTCTCGCTCTGACTAATGCTACATTTGCCACCTCTTATAGCTAACACATGCCCCTATGGAAAGGGAGGGCGTCACACAGACGTGCATAAAGAACAAACAATATAATTCTTGACCCATCTCATATATACAATAATTTGATCTATCATCTACACTGACAACTATGTCACGCCACAAAGAAATGATACAACAAATTTTCTCACTCATTCAGGACAGAGAAGTCATTTATGCTATGATGTTTAAAAACCACAGTGTATACCACTGGAACTTCAATCCGATGCACAAATGCTATGGAAATCTTAGATCCTTCATTTGTATGATTATATCATCAATGTTAGCTACACAGGTTTCTTTTTGTTCCAGGTGCTAGCATTCATCATCAAGTGAAAACTCGTCATCAGGCATCATAGCTGTCAACAGTGAGTATTTCACTCGCAATGATATCTTACCCCTTTCAAGGTTAAGCTTTGCTCCTGTAACCACCCAATAGCCTGGTGAGTCTTGCGGCCCTCGCATCATCTCTGTTGGATCAACAAACTTGAGCAGCTTTGGGGTCTGCACTGGAACAGGCGGACCGCCAGGGAACACTGCTGAGTTGATGTTCACATCGGCTGGCCGCGGTGGGGGCTTTTGAGCCACTGAGGAGAAATGTGTGCTAATGAGTGTTGAGATAAGACCTGATTTCTGAGCCAGGTTGGGAGAATTCTCCCACTCCGAGTTCTTGACGAGAGCAACATTGCAGGCTTTGGAGAAACACAAGCGAAGGAACAGTATTTTCTTGAACCCATGGTTGACCACTTCCAACTGTGCCCCTGTGACAATGGACAAATCATCTGACTCCACTGGTGCTGTACAGACATGAGAGAAACGCTTCCATGGTCCAATTGGTTCGTAGTATTTGCGGTCATATTCTTGAGTTTGGTGATTGTAAGGGTCATCTTCTAGCTGAATAATCTGGGGAAGAGAGCAGAGATGCTGGAGATGTATAGCTAATTTGTTGTTCTTCCTTCCTTCAAGGAACAAGCGGAGTCCTGTAACTGGTCTTTTACCCACATCAACCTGCAGCAAGTTTGAGATGCCACTCAAAAGATGAAGGGGAGAAGGCATGAACAAAAATTCGAATCAACAATAAGATTGCTTCAATTACCATGTTGGTACAAACATAAAGCTTTGGACCGATTATATTAACTGGTAAAGATGTACTGCTTTGCCTTCTCCTCTGAGGACCCAGAGCAAGATCACTGTAAACAGGTGCCCACTGCCTTGGAAGCTGGAACTCTAAAAACTGATGCAATTCCTCGATTGGGGGTTTATCTGCACCAAATTTCAATATATCACCTGGTTATTGATACATTGCAATTGGACTTGCAGACTAATACTACTTTTGCTAGCTTACGTGTTTCATTATGATTATATATTACTTAAAGAATGAGAACATATATAATCATAAGGTTGCAACAGCTAGCACATTTAGGATTTCTTCACCGTAGAAATTTGCAATGTTTTTTCTTTCTATTTTTGCATGTCATTAGCTTTAGTAGGAGTGCAACCATTGTCTAACTACCATACCCCAGGCATGCATTCTATTCTGAGTCTCCTTTAAGAAAGGTAACTTTTTGTTTCTTAGAAAAAAAAATAGCTATCTTAAATACTCGACTAGTGATGTTTTCAAGCAGAGTAGCAATTGAAAGCATCAAAAGCGTATTAAAAAACAGTTCTTTTCAAATGTTAAACCGGAAATATCCTAGCTATGTCCAGGGCAAAAACAGTAAACAAGTTTCAAAGGTGTCAATGGCAACTTTGTTACTGTGGCTGTATATCCAGATTTCTTCGAGCATCATTCATAGCTGACTAGGGTTTTCGCGTCCACTTAAATTAGGTACAGCTTTGAAATACTGCATATTGAAAGAGGGTGATATGTCACTTACGTCGAAGGTACAGATTAATGGCATGGTTCAAAAATCCACTTCCAGGAACTCCATTCAATAGTGAAGTAATTGGTATAAAGGACATTGAGATAACATCAGGCTCTGTTTGGACGGTATTAAGCCACTCGCTATGAGAAATAAAATCTTTATCCTTCCCACCTCTTCGCTTAGGCATCATCACCAGATCCTGAGAAAGGTGAACAAAAATGTGTGTCATCAAAGACAGCCAACTAATATAAGTCCAATTCTTTGCACGAACAATGATAAACATTATGATCACAAAGCTCTGTACCTCATTCGACGAGTAAGAATTCAATGGACTGGACTGTACAAATCTCAGTTGTTGCTCTCTGGTATCGTTCTGTACAGCACACAACAATGAAAATCAGAAATTGTTATTGTATGTTTCTCTCTGCCATCTAAATATTTCTCTACTGGAACAACTATGTCACATGCCCATAGATCTGTGTGTATGCACCATATCTAGAGAAGACAATATAGGCCAGCTGGTGGTCCAAACTTCATACAACTAAAACTTCAATGTAATAAACTGAAGGCAATTCACTATTTTCATGTTTGTTTGCTTAGTAATCAAGATGATGAGCACAAATTCCACTGGTCAAAAGCAGCATTCCTTTAGGACTTGCAGCATGTTGAGGGGTGTTCAACAAAACAATCATTAAATATCAAATAAGATTTCCTGTACAGGGACACTTTAACAGTAGTCATTGATGTTGAATGGAAGATATCCTGGGACATGAGGAGGCAACAGAGGATCGGAAAGCACCTTATTATTCTCATACTTGTCCTTGAAACTCATGTCAGATTGCCCATTTGCATCAAGAAATCTTCTGTCTGACATCTCCTTCAATCGTTTTTGAACATCAGCAGCTTGCAAGCTTGATGAATGCTGTTGTTTCAAATAAATTACATCTTTCCCGCCCATCTTTAGACCAACAACTATATGAGTGCCAAATTTTTTAATGAACCTGAAGAGTAAAAAGTTGCATTCATGACATTTTAACTCAGAGAATGTCTTGATGAAAATGGGAAGCTGATAATATTTACATGTGATTCACGAAATTAGTAAGGACTGGAAATGGCATCAGGTGACAGGTTATGAGGTGTGGCACACAGATTTACCACTTAGCCAATGACAAAAGAGGCAGATAAAGTCAATAGAGCTATGAAAAATGAAGAGAAAACCAAATGCAAACTGAAGGAGAAATGCAGAGTTTTTATCTTACATTCAACCACCTGTTCTTTTTATGTAAGAAGTGTCAAAACTGTAGATTGAGACATGAACCTAACCTTGCCAAGGCGGCAGGTTCCCAGGTTGACGGAACAGCCTGTTTAACATGATCCCGGAGTACAATTTGCCCTTTTGAGAGTGCAACGCTGTATAGTGTGACATACCACCCATCAAATGCAAGTGACTTGGTATTAGCAGCATCTTTCTGCCAGCTGCCAGTAAATTCAAACATGGTATTGAACAAGCCAGATGGAATTTTCCCAGACAAAGATAGCTCCTGGTTGAATTGCTCTGACATCTGCAAAATGCTTCAGATTTTGAGGAAGGTGGCCAAGTAGCTGTTCTGAACATGATGTATATGTTACATTGAAGCTTTTATGGATGTATAAATGTACTCTACCATTTGAAGTGGTAACAGCTGAAGAGGAAACAAAATGCATGATATGATTGTATAGTTGTTTTTACGAAATAAAACAATCAAGAATGAACAATGAAGCAAGTGTGAATCATAAAGCATATGAATTGCTAACCATAAAACAATCAACAATGAAGCTTGTGATATGTTAGTAGAACTAGAAGTATAGGTGTATAACTTTTATAGATAAGGATCTGCCTCAAGGGGCTCGCATGTCTCTTGAAATAAATGTATGTTGAAGTCTCTGTTTCCAACATTGGAAATGTTGACTGATTCAGTTCCTATTTCTATTGAATTGCAGGACTATACTAATCAGCTGATACAGTTTGACATATTGAAGTAGCATCAAACTAGCATGGTACGGAGTAGTACATAAGAAGTGAAGCGAATATAGAACCAAAACAGAAGGAAAACAAAAACTTACCTGCTGGAATGACAGGACGTCGGAGCGGAACCTCATCCGTTCCCCTTTGTCACACTTAATCGACTTGGTGACACCGGAAACCGTGATGCCGCCTGGAAGCACGATGTCCTGAACCTCCTCATGGTCGAGCTCGATGAGCCACGGGTCGGGGGAGCTGCGCTGCTTGCAGTACTTGATTCGGATGTCGCTGATGACGTCGAAGCCGAGACCGATGGAGCGTATGGCGGCCTCCGCGGTGCTCTGCAGCATGGCTTTCTGCGACGACATTCTCAACCATCCAGCATGGCCCCCTTGCCTTGGATCCCCGTCCCCGCGCCTTGTCCGGCAGCGAGGAGCTCGACTCAGGCGGCGAGGCGCCCCCGCGCTGAGGAGCCCGCAGGACCTCGATCCCCTGCGCGCGTAGGCCGATTCGGGTGAGGCAGAGGTCGATCCGTCTCGGGGAGAAGCAGACGGCAACGGGCGTCGCCGGGAACCGGAGGAGCGGCGGGCGGGGCAGGTAGGAGAAAAGGCGAGGGTGGAAGAAGAGCAGTGGCAAGAGATGTAAAATTTGGCTCCTGTCAGTCTCCTCCTTTTGGTTCTCTTCTCTCTGGTGTGGTGGGGCCCACTTAAGTTGGTCAAAGTTGTGGGTGGTTGGCGAGCGAGGCCCACCTAGCAGGTGGAGATCTTTCTCCTTCTCCATTGACGGATGCCCCTCTCTCTCTCCATCAGTCATTCGGTTGGTTACTAGTGTTATTAGAACAACCACAATGTGCTTCAAAAGCAGTCCATAGAGACTAAATTATTCCTTGTGCACCGACTCAAATATTGTGGAAGAAGAAATAGAGTGGTCTATAGCTAAAGTCGATCATAGCACTATGGACTGTCCATAGAAAATAAAAAATATTTCTCTCCACCTATACCGCCCTCGAGGCTGCTGCACACCCAACCCAGCCATCCGCGCTGGCCCAAAGCTGATTGGGCTCGTGTTCTTTTATTTTTAAATGGACTCCATCTTAGAGCAAAGTTAATAATATAGCCAACTGTTGGCCGTAAGAATTTTTATAGTCCACCTCTCAGCCAACTAGTATAGTAGTTTAGTCCTATAATAATAGTAGTAGATTTGAAAATGGAATGGATAAGTAAGATTTTTATGGGACCTGTCACTGTCAAAGGTGTACAACAAAAAGAACAACTTTTCGTCAGTTTTCAATTCGGTTGAAGCTTCCAATTGGTGGGTGTGGGTCTATGTTTCTGACCTTTTGTATAATTTTTCTCATTCTACAATTTTTGTCTTGCGATTTGATCAAACCTTGTGTATATTAATATTATATGTAATTTTTATGTATACAGTTTCTTATCAAATCAGAAAGAGTAAAAGGGATATGCGAAAACAATATAGGGAAGAGAACGGATCCCGCAATCGTAATTTCCAAAAAGAGAATGGTCCGACACCGTAGTACGTACGTAGTACTACCAGAAAGGAAAAACTAACTTTGCTGGAGATTGGTCAGACCTCAGACGGATGGAAAATTACGGGGGGGACTGCAAACTAGAAATCCTGTCTCCATTGACGGATGCCTTCCTCTCTCTCTCTCTCTCTCTCTCTCTCTCTCTCTCTCTCTCTCTCTCATCCAGTTATTGGTTGGGTGTTATTAAAGATTACTACAATGGTAGATTTGATAAAGGAAGAGAAAGGTAAGATTTTTATAGGACCAGTCAAAGGTGTACAAAAAAAATCGTCACGTTTCAATTTGGTTGAAGCTTCCAAATTCCAATGGGTGGGTGTGGGTCTTTGTGTCGCCTAGTAGTACTCTAGAATCCTTGATGATGAAGAGAGACGAGATGCGAGAGTCGGAGAGGAGGAACTTTGGGACCGTCAGAAATCGTCCGTCCCTTGGTGATCCTAAAAACAGTCAAGCAGACAAACTTGGCTTTGGTTGGTGCTCTCGTCTCCGAGCCGAGCCAAGGTAACCAAGCATCCGTCAACACAGAAAAAGGGAAATGCAGAGCAGGCAAGCATGCATCTGGTCGGTCGCTTGGTTGCTTTTGCCAGCCGGATTGGACTCTTTCCCTCGGATTGCGTTGACCGTCGCATCGCACCGCCTGCATGTGTCGTTATCGTTGATCAACACACAACACACCAAGCGTCGTCAACAACTAAGTCTGAAATTTGCATATATTTATTGTTAGACGAATAAATTTTATATGAATACCTTGAAGATGCAAAATCTACTGCTAGCTACGCCACGGCCCACGGGCTGGGGGCATCCTCGAGCGACGAGACAGGCAAGGGCGGAGCTTCATGCCGGCCAAAGGGCGCATGGCCCCCTGGCTGTGCAAATTTCACACGTAATGAACAGTGATTTTGACACTGTTCATTACTGTAGCAAAAGGATGGCCCCCCTCATTTTTCTAAAATTGAAGATCAAGCTCCGCCACTGGAGACAGGGCGGCACGGTGATGGGCGTTAGGGATATCCAGCAGATTTGGTATAATAGATATTTATTTTTAAAAATTATTAGAATATTTAAAATTTATGAAAAAATAGCTCCAGCGAATTTGGTATATGGATACATATTCCTAAATTTTTTACCAAATTATCTAAATTTCTCTTTCATTGACCCAAATATACCAAACCAAAACTGTTTTGCTAAAACTGCAGCCATGTGGCGGGAGAAACCAACTGCTCCTGTCGGAGCTTTCCGCGCCGCTCCGGCCGCCCACCGCCGCCGCGTGCGGCCGCGCCGCTGTTCCCCGAGATGCCGGTGTGGCGCCGCCCGCCGGCCGGCCGCTGCTCCCTTCGGCTGCCGCTCCCGCCGGCCGCCGCGAAGCCTCCCCAGTGAGGCCGTCGGCTGCCACTCCCGTCGGCCGCCGTGCCGGGCTGCTGCTCCCACGAGATGCCGGCGCGGCGCCGCCCGCACGCTGCCTCCGCGCGCGACCGCCGGCCCCAGCTCCCGCACGGCCGCCGGGCTGCTGCTCGCGCGAGATGCCGTTGCGGCCCCGCCCGCACTCGGCCTCCGCGCGCGGCCGCCGGCCCCCGCTCCCGCAAGGCCGCCAGGCTCCTGCTCCCGCGAGATGCCGGCGCGGCGCCGCCCGCACGCTGCCTCTGCGCGCGGCCGCGGGCCACCGCTCCCGCAAGTCCGCCGGGCTGCTGCTCCCACCGGCCGCTCCTCCCGCGAGATGCCGGCGCAGCACGGCCCGCCCGCCGCCTCCGCGCGAGATGCCGGCGCAGCACGGCCCACCCGCCGCCTCCGCGCGCCTGGGAGTGGCGTGGCGGCGAGGTGGAGGGGTCGGAGAGGAGGCAGACAGGGTGAAGAAGAAAGGCGATTTTTATGCATAATTTTGCAAAAAAAAAACCCTCAGTGAAATATGTAATTTTTTATAGTTTTTCTGTGTATTGGACTTTTTGCGAAAAATCCCTGCAGCATAAGAGTATTGTTAGAAAGCTAGAAAGCTTTATAGGTAACCAGTTATACCAAATCTGCTGGAGGAGAGCACAAAATCATAACCTAAATCTTCTCTCTCCTGTACTTAAAAGCAAATTTAGGTATTCAGTTTTATCAAACTAGGTTTATACCCGTGCGTTGCTATGGGTGGCAAAAAAAATTAGCACAATACACAAAGTTTGGGCAACATGACGTTCATCTTAGCAACTTGATGTTTTGACGCAAACTAAGATTCAGAAACATCAACTTTTTACATAATAGTATAATGTCTGCGATAACACTACGGTGATATTTGATAATGCAATCAAACAATCAAAAGAGTTAATGACACGGCAAAGAACTTACTCTCTGGAAGTTATCCCAATCCTAAAATGTTTACCGGAGAATCATTTATCTCCTCTCCCAATACTTAGTAGCCAGTACACACTTTACACAAAGTATTGGCTTTTATTTCCCAAAGCTGGATTTTACAAAGTGAGTAAACGAAAACCCTCCAAAACCTGACTAACAAATATCAAATTTAGGATACACTTATATGCAGGGTATAAAGGAGCAAAAGGATGAGTAAGGATGTCGTTGCAAGTGACTCCAGTGAACTAATGCCATCTCTCAAGTGACTTCAATGGCTTAATAAGATGAAGTCGTCTGATTCTCGGCCTCAAGCAACCAACACTTGGTTAAAACTTCTTAATGCCATAGAAGTTTGGTTCTCAGCCCCTTTAGCTCTCTCTTCCCCACCCTGACAGAGAAATGCAGCAAACCATTAAAAAAAATAGACAATGCACCTTCTTTCAATATCATATTCCACCACTACCAAATATAAACAAAGTATGTTGTGACATTTCATTTCAGTAATCAGAGGGGCCAAAATCTAAAGTGTACCTTTTTCATATTATGGCTGAAATGAGCTCTACTCAGCAACCAACTCTGAAGATAACTCATATATCTCAGATCCTGATTAATCTTTTAGTGGATAATAATACCATTGATCACCTGAAACCCATAGGTCTATATCAGCACCAATGCCTCGAGCCTCATCTAGATATGAGTAAGCCTGTTTGATAAAATAAGGAGTAAATGAATATGGCCAATCCATTTTGTTGATGAGCAGAAAACTAATTTCTAATCATTTCTGAACTAATAAACAAAACTATTATGCACTTCATTCAAGTGAAGACATATAGTTCAATTCACGTCAATGTTGAGCACATAGTCACAGGATTCGGGGTCGATGCCTCGTCCCACGTCCCGGGAACGTCGTTCCGATTCGAGGGTCGGGGTCGAAGAGGATCAGTGTCCCATTCAAGGTTGGATCGCGTCCCGGTTTGAAAGGGGTCGCAGCCCCATTGTTTGCAGATTTAATTGGGATAAGGAGGTTAAGGACAGTGGATTGATGTGGTTTTTATTAGAAAATGAGCTGAATACGTGTAGCATGGTCTAAATGTACTCTTTTATACGTTTCTTATATGCTTGGTTAGATTAATTTCTTCATTAGTAGCACATATATAGTTTTTGTTTTTATAAAGACACATGGACCCGAAGATATCGACCCCGATGAATCAGGGTCGCGTTCCACATAATAATTTATCGTTCCATAGAGGTATACCCCTTCGTACCACAATTTTATAAAGTGACGATCCTCGACCCTCGACCCCGTTCCTCGACCCGGTCGACCCAGGAACTTTGTGACTATGGTTGAGCTTGAGCATAAGAACTGCATGATAGGCAAATTACCATTAGCGGGCAGAAGCTGGACAGTGCCTGAGATGTGTGCATGTTCTTCAGCAGCACCATCCTTGAAATTTAAATCTGCAGTGGATCTCACCGGGATTCAAATGACAACATAACTTAAATGGTGATTCTATTATGAAAAGCACCATAGTAGTCTACACAGGATCAGTTGGACACGTCCACCAGCAAAAATTATTATGCATTCCATTCACATTGATGTTAAGCATAAGAACTGCATGATAGGCAAGTCAGAGTATGTTCATCAGAAGGACACACACCTGATGAAATTTTTGCGCCCTTGGTTACATCTTTCTTCATCCGATAAACTTCACGCATCTTCTTGTTCCTTTCAAGCCTTTTATCATTTGAATTCAAGTCACTCAGGGCCCTGTCACTTTCTCGTCTCGGGCCAGAAATTCCTAAAGACAGTTAAAATGAGTTTGTTATCCATAGATGTAGAATGCCGACCAAGAAATGGAAAAAAATACCTGTTGGATGTTTGGCTATATTAGTAACAGCATTACTCGATTTGAAAACATGTATGTTACAACCTGCCGTAGATTTAAAAGAAGATTCAGATGAGGAAAAGGTCAGGGAAACAACAATTAAGCACAAGATCAAAGTGTCAGTTTGGATCCAACAGGGTTAAACCTGGCTCATTTTCCTTGTTTGCACAGCTCTTTTTCCGTCTGTATGCCTCACGACGCTTCCTGTTCTTTTCCTCTCTTTGCTCATCTGTCATTGCGGCACAACGGGTCCGTTGCCGCTCTCTTCGAAGTTCAAGAGCATCAACGGCGAGGCCAGGACCTTATCCAGTGGTATTTCGTAAGACATGTACTTGGAACGGATACTTAATAAAGATAAAAATAATATGATAAAGGGAAAGAAACAAATTAGTACCTTTCTTATTGTTGGGAGGACCCATTGCATTTACCAATCAGAACGATACAGGTTCAGCTCTCCCAGGCTGAACAAAAGTTCTAACTCTCCCAGGCTGAACACACCTTCCGACGATTCGTGAGTTGTGACTGGGCAGTATTTGAGCAGTCCCCTGATCACATCTACCAATAATTAAACCCTCGGTAGTTCAACTATTAGTAATTCAAGTACTTAAAACTTCAAAATAAATACTAACCGCAACATAAATAGGACAATTTTTTTTAACCTGCAACTATCTCAAGGGAAGCTGCCTACCGGAGAAAATACAGCTGATGTTCAGCCTGAGTTATTTGAGGAGAAAAATCAGTCAATTCAAATTGTCGAAATAAATACTAAACATCTATCTGAATAGGACAATTTTTTTTAACCAGCAACTATCTCAAGGGAAGCTGCATACTGGTGAAAATTCAGCTGATGTTCAGCCTGAGTTATTTGAGCAGAAAAATCAGTCAATTCAAATTGTTGAATTGAAAGCTGATGAATTATATGAACGTCTGATCTGCATTACATTTGCATACTGTTTCCTCATCTAGATACTGCTGTTTTCTATGCTACACCTACCAGCTCCTATTGTGGTGCTTCGGTTTTCAGTTTTTAAGCACCTTCA
Organism: Panicum virgatum; assembly: GCF_016808335.1. Lineage (NCBI taxonomy): Eukaryota > Viridiplantae > Streptophyta > Magnoliopsida > Poales > Poaceae > Panicum > Panicum virgatum. Next base: position 61,498,745 of record NC_053140.1, on the reverse strand, counting down.
AAGTACTACGTGTGGGCATCAGGGAAGTAAGAAGGTGCAAGGGAACTGAGTTTGGCTAATTGAAATATATGGAGCACTGTTTTATTTGGTGCAGACACACTTCTTGGATTTGGGAATGATGAACTGAACCTGATATTCTGTTGGGGACTCACCGGGAATGGCGACGGAGCCCGCGCGGATGAACGCGACGGCGACGGTGATGGCGAGGTCCCGGGGGAGGTGACGACGGATCCCCACCGGAGATGGCGCGGACGAACTGGACGGCGAAAGCGACGGTGATGGAGAGGTCCCGGGGGCAGGCGACGACGGATGTCCCCGGAGCCCGCGCGAACGAACTCGACGGCGGCGGCGGATGGAGAGGTCCTGGGGGCAGGCGACGACGGATGTCCCCGGAGCCCTCGCGGTCGAACTCGACGGCGGCGGCGTGCGGAACTCGATGGCGGCGGCGGGGCGTGCGGCCGGGGAGCATGGCGAGGCTGGATCGCAGGTGAGACGGACAAATCACCGCCCCCGGAAGGATGTGCACTAAAAAACACCACCCTTAGCTTCTTTTTAGTAGTAGAGACTAGTAGTGCCTATATGCGGCACGTACATGTTTTAAAATCAAGAGATTTCTAGCATAGGTCCACATGCGACATGTATATATTTTAAAAAATTTAGGAAATAACCACTTTATATTTAAAGCCAAATAAATCTTCAATGCAAAGGAGCACACAATGTCATACATGATTTGCATTTTCCCAGTGAAATCTGTGTTGTGCAACAGATCCCATTAGATCATTTTGTAAGTCCAAGTTTTCTGATGAGACAAATATACAAATCTCTAACACATATATTTTATTTTTTTTCATTACATAAGTCAAATTCAGACAAAAACTTTCATCTCTAAACCCACATCTTCCTTCCAAAATCAATTCTCTATCACATCTCAACCTGAGGTCTGATCCCACCATGTGCTAGTCTAACCATCAGTGTATCCCATTTGGCGTCATCTTCCAATGGCATCATCCTCCTTTCGCATGCCTCCTCCCAACATCACATTTCAAACACGAAGATGATGATTTAGAGCTCCCACTTATACAGACAAAGGAAAATTATAATAGACCGGCACTTGGATATATTGGAAAAAGAAGACGAATTATGAGGGACCAACACAGGCTACCCATTTGAAAAGTGAAATCAATGAAACAATGAAACTGAAATAGTGCCGCACAATGTTAAATATGAGACTTAATAATCTCCATCGAAGTTCCCTACATTAGCAATCTATCATAAAAAATTAACTTATAAATTTTATATCAAAAACTTTTAACTCCTCTAATTTGTTCTAATTAGCAAATCATCATCACAATTAGGAGGAAACAAAATAATACTTAGTACTCCACCAACTCTTTAGCTTGCTCCGTCTACTTATCACTCGATCCCCAGACAAGCTTTCCACCACTGACAAACTCTCGAAGTGCAGGAAACTGCATAGCAGATGGAAGTGAGTTTTGCAAGCTACAAGCAAATATGCAGGTATTTAATATACAATCTGAGGCATGAAGAAGATCAGGAAGTGCAAATGCAATCAAGGAGTGGCACCCTCCAGTAAAACTATTTACTGGGAAATTATCTCATGGGAACATGAAGTGGCCACCAGCACATGAAACTATCTGCTGACTGAGAAGCCAAAAGCAGAAAAGAATTCCATAATAGGAGGCAACCAGCATTGCCCATTATGCTACAACCCCTGCTCCTCACACAGAAGGTGGGTGAAAAAGGATACCCACACTTTCTATTTAGGAAATTTTAAAGTAAATCAGAAAAACAATGAAAAAAATAAAGTAGACACTTTCTATTTTAAAGGATACTTCAAGAGGAACTGGTGTGAAGTGGGCCAAGGCAAAAAAAACAAACCTTGTTCTAAGCAAGAGCAATGGACACGGCCCCTCTCATCAGTCCGGCCCACCATATTACGATATGTTAAAAAACTCAATTAAGATTATCCTATTGAAAAAGTAATTTCAACAGAAAAATGTTCTAAATAATTACTCACATGTTGTCTCCAGGTTATTTTTTTCCAAAGATGTCTTTTTTCATTAAGTTGGACAAGAAGGACAGTGGGGAAAAAAGCAGCTCTTCCCACCAGAACTAATCCTAGCAAAATTGAACTTATGCAAATGGATTTCCCAGGGCTGCAGGGGAGGGACGGCCGTCGGCGGCCAAAGGACGCGCGCGCCGGCGTCCGGGCGGAGGAGGACGACGCGCGCCGCCGGCGGGCGGATCCGCGAGGGATGGAGTGGATCGGGCGGGAGGGCAGGACGGTTCGGCAGAGGCCAGAGTTGGAAGGCAAGCGTTGTTATGGCGAGCTGCCGGGTTAAGGCTATCCGCACTCGTTCTACTCTAAATTCACTTTCTAAACGAAATATTCCATCCTGATCATCGAGATTCTCTACTCTACATTTAGTTTCTCCGCGCTCGTTCACTCTCTATATTTCTACTCCATACCAACTACCAAGGCATGGGCGCGGCGGTGGCCTCCTCCCCCTGCCCCGGTCCATGCGCGCCGGCCACAGCAGCAGAGCTCGAGCCCGCCTTGCCGGCCACGGATCCCTCCGCTCGTGCGCGCCGGTCGCCGGCGGCGAGGGCGGACTCGGCCTCGAGCCTGGGCGGGTGGGCGGCGGAGGTGCAAGGGCCCGCCCTCGACGACGGAGGCGCGGATCCACGGCGGAGGCGGCGGCGGAGCTCCCCAATCCGCGTGCCGGCACTGCGGCGAGCGTGACGGCGGGACGGGGGCGCGCGTGCGGCACGACGGCAGGTGCGCGCGCGGCGCAGGAGCAGGAGCGGAGGCACGCCGAGCTCGACCTGATCCGCGCTGGATCGAGCTCCATGGCGGCCTCCCCGACGTCGGCGGATGGGACACCGGCGTGCGCGGCGGCTCGCGGGACGGCGGGCGTTGCAGGACGGCGGCGAGCACGAGGCGGCTCTCGAGACAGCGGCACGGCGGCAGCCTCCTCCTCTCTGTCCATGGCCGCGGCGGGCCGAGGATTCGGCGGCGCCACCTCCCGAGCGCCCTCCCCGACGGCGGCCCCTCCTTCCTCCCCCTTCCTGGCCCGCCTCCCTGCACCCCTCGAGCTCAACGCCATGGGCGGGCTTGACCTTGACTAGCGCGGCCCTCCTCCGATGTCGTGCCCCAGCGGAGCTGCGGCGGTTGGGGACGGCCGCGGGAAGGACGATGGGGCCCGCGCACAGCAGTTTTGCGTCTCGGTCGTACGCGTGCTGGATATCCAGTGCGGGAAGCCATCCGGGACGATAGAGAGCGGCTTGGCGTGCCCCGCTGCGGGAGTTTTCTCTATAAAATGGTACTGGAAGATGGGTACCGTTTGTTTTACAGAGTCCGCTGCGGACAGCCTAATAGGATTGTGGGTACGCAGGGGTGGGTAGGGAGCCGCTCATTGAAAAAAAATTCGTCGGAGGGGGGTGTCGTTTTCGGCCTGCCAAATTTCATGTCAAACTTTATGAGCTTACATGTGGGTCTTAAAGTGGGAGTATGTGAGGTGGATATAGGGGCTAATTTTGATGAGAAGTATTTTAATTTCATGAATCTTTATAATATAGATAGAGATAGAGATCTGGTGGAGATCTCTTAGGCGGCAACGACTACGACCCTCACGCCGCTCTACGTACGACTCCGGCCGGCGACACAGATACGGTACACCCCCGACGAGAGTACACCAGTGCTCGACGAGAGTACTGCCAGACTGCCTGCCTCGCTCAGCCACTGCTACGTACTCACTAGCTAAGCTTCTTAATTAATCGTGTACTGTCCAACTCCAACATGATCTATGGCCTTGTTTAGTTCGTCGGGGTAAAACTTTTGAATTGAAATCTTTTTATATTTAAAGTATTAAACATAGACTAATGACAAAACTAATTACAGAACTCATCTGTAAATTACGAGACAATATTACTAAGACTAATTAATCTGTCATTAGCACATATTTATTGTAGTAATTTATTGTCTAATTACGAACTAATTAGGCTCAAAAAATTCGTCTTACAATTTACAAACAATATGTGAAAATTATTTTTTTGTCTACATTTAGTACGCCATGTGTGTGTCCAAACATTAATGTGTAATTTTTTTGACCAGAAACTAAACAAGGTCTATATATCCATGCATCGTTAACGACGCAATTAATATTATTCATGCCAGGTTTATTTACGGTGCTACTCCCTCAATTTCAAATTATAGATGGTTTGACTTTTTTGACATCAAATTTAACCACTCATCTTATTCAGAAAGTTTGTACAAACATAGTCAAATTTAAATTTTCTTAAAAAACTTGTATTGACAAATCAAGCCACGACAAACAAATTGATATTTTGCACAAATTTTTGAATAAGACGAGTGGTCAAATTTGAGGTCGAAAAAGTCAAACGATCTATAATTTGAAACGGAGGGAGCAGCTAGACAGGGGTGCTGTCAATATATAGGTGGGGCATGCAGATCATCACCTGCCTGCCGTTGGTGGAGCCGTGTGACGGCCGTCAATCTCCATCAACTATACTGGCTAGGAAGGTCGACGACAAATATTCTCGCTCTTCCCCCTCGCTACAGTACCCAGAGAGCGAACAGAGGCGACTGGCTTTGCCGGCGTCGATCCGTTCGGTTCCCTCCTCCGGCGGCTGTACGGGGAGGGAATCGGGTGGATCGACATCGGGTGTAGGTTTAGCTACTAGTTTAGGCTAGGCTAAGCTAGGGTTTGCCCGTGGCGTTGGGCGTCGGCGGGTCGGTTCGTCCGCGGCAGCGGTGGCGGCGGCGCCGATGTTCGATCCATGGCGGCTTCTTTTCCTCCTGATGGGCTTTGTTGCTGTCGCCGGCGGCGTCCGGTCCGATAGCCTGTCGGCGAGGCCTCCGTGGCGGCGGCGGAAGGATCGGAGTTGCGGGAGACGACGGCGGAGAAGAAGAGCAGGGGATTCCTCTCGTGGACCTGGTTGTAATTTCTTTTATTTGTGGGGGTCTCTTTGTAAGTTCGGGATGTAATATCCTGTTAATATAAACCAACCCGTTTCGCAGAAAAAAAAACTATACTGGCTAGGAGATACTCCAACATATAGACCATGCATGAAAACTTATCTGACCTGCAGTACTACCCTATATATGTACTGTACCTGCATGCGTATATACTTAGACCAAACAGCATGATACGTGACACAGGCACACAGCTAGCTGTTGTTGAGACATATGGTGCATCCATGCCATTACTTTCCCCGTGGTAAATAAATATAAGTTCGTCCACATTTTTATTATTCTAATTAAGGTAAGATTTTCAAACTTTGAATATAATAGCAATAGCTATAAAAAGATAACATTCTAAATGAAAACAGCCATATATTTATCGTGTTAAATATGCATGCATCTTCCCCTAGGTTCGTTAACTGCTGTACATACCGCACTGCTTCTTAATATTGGAGGAACACAGACCAGAGAACACACAGCGCAACATAGTAGTTAAGCTAGGCATATATATATATGGCGCTATTTAGCACGCTGGGTGCTACATAAGTATCCAGCGCGCACCAGGCCCCCCTCCCCATCCCGAGCTAAAACAAGCCGAAACCGGAAAATCTCTTTTCGAAACCGGAAAATTCTTCCCGAAACCGGAAAAACACGCGATAGGGAGCCAAAATCGGAAAAGGTATTCCCGAAACCGGAAAATTGCTATTTCAACAAAAAATCAACATTTTTCAAACCGGAAAATGGTGCTTGTAATTGGAAAATTACCTAGTGTTGAAACCGGAAAAGATATTTCTCAAACCGGAAAATTGTTATCTCAACCGAAAAAAGCACGCCACACCTTTGGACAGAGAATCCAAACCGGAAAAGGTTTCCTAAAATCGGAAAGTTGTTATCTAAAATCGAAAAATTACCCGAAATAGGCTAAAACAGCAAAATAAAGATCCCATAATCGGGAACGTGCAAGTTATTTTAACCGAAAAATCAAAATTTTCCAGTTTGGACCTAATTTTCCGGTCAGGTCCTTTTACCTTTCCGGTTGCCTAAATTTTCTTGTCTCATAGCCCAATTTCCGGTTAGGATTTTTTAATTTACCGGTTACATGATGGATGGCCATGACTCAGCTAAATTTTTCGGTCACATAGACCTAATTCCGGTTTGAACCCCTTAATTTTCCAGTCGAAGGATGAATAGCCATGATGGAGCTAAATTTTCCGGTCACGTAGATCTATTTCCGGTTTGAACCTCTTAATTTTCCGGTTGCGAAATGGATGCTTATCTTTTTCCGGTTTGAAGAAGAATTTTCTGGTTTTGGGATCACATTTTTCCGGTTTCAGAGTTGGGGAAGGGGCGCTGAATAACTTATTCAGCACCCTGGGTGCTATATATATATATATATATATATATATATATATATATATATATATATATATATATATATATATGCAGCCAAGTGGTAGCTACATTAATTAGTGTGTTTGCCATATCCTCATGCCATGGATATAACTGATCGAGTTCATGTAATTGTGCTTAAGAGATAGATAAGCATGCATGCATGGTAACATTATTAGCCTCTGACAAGGAAGCTAAATATATTTCACAGTAGCTATTACATAAATCACTCGCGAATAGTAACGATAACGTGTCTGCCATAAGGCGTGGTTGCACCAATTGTGTTCCTCTGATGATGGATCAGCAGCTTGACAGACCATGGCTGGCTTGCTTTGGTGATCGATGACGAAGATGACAGATCAATGTGAAGATGATCGATGCATGATGACATGGAGAGGAAGGGAAAATAAACCTACTTAAGGACCAAAATGGAGAGGAACTAACATGAGGGTGCCGCTTATAATTAGTCGTCAGTACATGGTGAGGTGTATATAATAGGACTGCCACAGCTTGTTTGACCACTAATAACTCAGTAAACCTTTAGTTGTGTGTCTCCACAAACTTCTGTGGACCTACACATGGCTCATGAAAACTGTCATCTTGAGGGATGACAGACGAGTAACGCTGCACATGAAAAACCAGCAGCGACTCATCAGACTGCCCCTGCACTCTTCCATAAGAGTCCAAGGAACACTATATATATGTGGAAATAAACTCGAAATGCCTAAAAAGTAATGTATATATGTGAACTACATGCCTAATAATGACTAAAGAGATCGATGCTAACTGCAGGTGACCTATATATATGCATGCATAAACTAATTAACTAGCTATTATAATATCCTTTCGTTCTGGTAGTAGACGAGAGCTAGTTAGACATTGGCAGGAAGCAAAACGATCAGGTAGCTAGCAGCTGATTCAGAACAACTTATACCACAAAGAAAGGAGAAGACGGTTGTCAACCTTAGCTGGAGTGCGCCGATGGCGGCGCGATGGGAAATCGGACCTGCCAATCTGGCATGCATGGTCCCTTGTGTTAGTCAGCCGAATGCACTCAGCCCAGAGTGAGCATTGGCGTCAAGTTAGTCAAGTCTCAGCTGTGCAGACAGCATGCATGGCATGCAGCAGTGTGCACACCATACTGCATTCTCAATTCACTTGAAGCTAAGACTTGTATGCATTGACTGTGTGATTACTGATGACACGTGTATCGAAGGAACCGAGAAGATGATAGGTGCATGCATGGTTGAAAAGACACGAGAGGGAGAGACATCAGAGAGAGGTGCAGCTAGCCATGGTGTTGTTCTAGGCCAAGCTGGGCTTCTGATCTGGAGCCGCAGCGAGGGGAGAAGGAATAAGCCTGCTGAACTGGTACTGCGCTGTCGGGGCTGACAGAGTTGGAGCTGTCATAGACATTGTCACGCCTGAAAAATCATCTGCTGTCAGTTACAAGAATGCAAGAAAAGTGTTTGTATCATCACGCAAACAGGCAGCTGATCTGAGTAACTAACCTGCTTGGCCAATAGAATTGGGAGTGAAGGCCACCGCGCCAGCGAACTGCTGGAGGCCGCCGGCAACCGTGTTCAGGGTTGTTGCCGCCGCCGCTGTCGTGGCGGCGCCCACCCCAGCCGCCGCGGCGTACTGGTACAACTGGGGGTACTGAGCCAAGCTATACCCAGCTGTCGCTGGACCGTACTGGAAGTAGGCCGGGTAGAGCCCGCCGGAGGAGTTGGCCGCCGCCATTGTTAGCCCTGCCGCCGCAGTTGCGCCTCCGCCCAAGACAGCGGCGTACTGTTGTTGTTGGGCTCCCTGCAGCCCACCGTAGGGTTGGTAGTAGCTCTGCAAGTTTTTGCATCACGCATAGATGATCATCAGTACGACATGACATGTACGTACGTATATATCATCAGCTTGGATCGAATGGCAAGACAAATTAATTAATGGGGATATATCTTTTTTTGAGAATATTAATGGGGATATATCGGAGTAGGTGTAATAATAGTACCAGCGGATAGCCGTAGTCCGAGAAATATGGGGAATACCTGAAATTAACATTGCCAAGAAAAAAGATTACCGAACACCATTATTCATGATTTCAAACTGCTAATTATTTACCATTCGTATGTATACTAGCACAATCAGTGGATCGATTTGGTTATTAATTGAACCACACACATGATAGATGAAGAGGAAATGAGGGCATCTGCTGCATGGGTCATGCATGCAAAGTCCTTTGACCGGACACGCACATCAAAGCAGGACCGCATGAAGCGTACAACGCAAGAGCAAAGGAGCTAGGCAGCTTTTTTTCCAAAGCGATTTATTTGCCCCCACATGGCAGTCTCGCTGTACCGTACCCGAGGCAGGCAGTGCATCAGCACGTGCATGAGGCATGCTCACTCACATGCTCTAGCTAGGTGCACACAGCTGATCGATGAACAGTACGTGCAGTAATCATCTACGAATACCCTGAACCCTGCATAGCATTATGGCCTTGTTTGGTTCTAAACTTTTTTCAGAAGTCTCTATCACATCAAATGGAATCTTACTATTTTATAGTATTAAATAAAATCTGTTTATAAATGTTTTTTGACAGCTGAGTGCTAATTCGCGAGACGAATCTAATGAGCCTAATTAATTCATAATTTGCTACAATGATGCTACAGTAACCATTCGCTAATCATTGATTACTATACCTCATTAGATTCGTCTTGCAGTTTAGCCCCAGGATTCTGCAGTTAGTTTTATAATTAACATTTATTTAATACTTCTAAATACTAAAAAGTTCCAGAGACTTAAAAAAAGTCCCTGGAACCAAACAGGGCCCATATTGTATCACAAGGAGGTAGCCAGCAAGCAGCATATACATGATACACAAACTCACAAAAGGAGCCTGCATATATACATCCAACGCAATCTACAGTAGGAGCTAGCATGCATTGGTCTACTATGCAGTAAGCAGCTAGCTAGGTGGGCACATGCACATGCAGGGAGAAGAGATGCACATGCGAGGATCATGGACGGTGCAGGCGCTGGCCCCTCCTACCATTAACGACCAGAGGCTGAGGCTGGCCTGGCCGGCTGGGCTGCCTTTAACCGGAACCCATGTCTTTACAGCTAGCCGAGCAGTGTGCACAGATCGATCGATCGATCGATCGGGAGACACAGACAGAGGCGCCCTGGCCTGCCTGCAGAACGAAAGAAAAGAAGCTGCCCGGCCAAGCAAGTACTCGATCGGATATATGCATGCATGCCATGGCTAGTAGTTACTCACCCGGCATAAAGATTGTAGGTGGTAGGAATCCCTTGCTGGACGCCATGATCGGCCGGCACGAAGCTCATCAAGCTGGCACCAGCACCAGCTGTCTGGATGGACTTCATTGCCCGCATGTTGCCTCCCCCGTAAACATGAGCTGCATCTGCATGCATGCCGCATCATCCATCGTATCCATGCATGAAACAAGTTAGTTAATATCATAATATGATAATAATAAGTAAACAATGTTATTAGCTAATAATATAGGTATATTTAAGAGGTGGAGTCATGCATGCAGGCGACGGCCGCGGCTTGCATTATATATACTCCTGCAGTAAGATTCATGTACGTACGTAGGAATAATAATGCGGTGCCAATAACCATGATTTTATGCACTCGAGATCTAATTAGACTGATAGTGATGATGCGGTTAATAACTCATCTCCTTCTCGTATTCAATTTGCAATCTCATGCATACCCAAGCACCTATACATGCATGCTAGCTAGAGGAAACTAACACAGGATTTAGTACTATTGGTTGGACAACTGCTCTAAGAAAATAAGCCAAGAAAAAAATATGTGAGTGCATGCATGTTCACATTAGAATAATTATTACTAGCTAATAACAAAGTACTCCGATCCTATTGTCAGTCAGTCAGTCAGTTAGTTAGTTAGAGAAGCAAGGGTACGGCAGGAAGATAATTTTGTAGAGGACAAGGACAGCTAGCAAAGCGCGCTGCTAGCTTGTCCTGCAGCTGCAGGAATGCCAGGATTGGAAGAAGCAAGGCATGCAAGCCTGGAAGGAACAATCCCCAAGAATAACTAACCACGCTTGCTTTTAGCGCTTTGCAGAAAGCTAGAGACGATGCAGCTTTTTTTCATCTTGGGTGAAATACTGTCGGATACCCGGATGCTATGTTCTTTAGTTGACCCTTCTCTCATTATATATATATATATTTATATATATATATATATATATATACACACACGCTAGTCGATTATGTGCTGTGAAGCAAGTGTTAACTGAAAACTACAAGCCATTATATTTTTTCAAAAATCATGTATTTGCATCACAGATACTCTATATAGTGAAAAAATAAAACTTTAGTTAATTAGTAGTTAGTTATCAGTTGATTCTAAAACAAAAAAGCATGCATTTTCTTCTTTAGACAATATTGTTTTGATTCTGAAAGTGCAGTGCCTGAAATATTATCTACTTGATTTAAGGCAGCACTAAGAGCCTAGTAGAAAAAAAAAGGTAGTACCAAAGTAGTTTATTAATTAGCAAGGCATACGTTAGCATAAAATGATGCAAAGTGATGCAAAGGCAAAAACCTTTGATCTACAAGATTCACCACTTCTGTCCTTATTACTGAGCAAGCCAACAGTACATATCTAGCATGCGTATGCAGCTCTTATTGGTTATTTAATTAAATGACTTTTGCTGAATATTTAAGACGACACAATTTAGTTTCTTTATTGTCGAAGATGAAGACATATAGTGAATTACCATATGGTTGCAGATATGGCGGCACCGGTGCAGTCTTGGACTTGTTGACACCGAGATAGGCAAGGTTGCAGTTGGCCCTCCTTCCATCGATTACCGGGTACGGATCGATGCAAGCTCTCAGTGCTGCCTCTGGCTCGCGGAACGTTACCTACAATTATCCAAGATCACCATCCCGATCCCAACTAGATACATCATATTGTATTAATAATAAGCTCCTCAATTCAATGGTTTATATACATGCTACTTGTTGCACACCAACTAATTCTTAGGCTAATCAAAGAGGGTGGGAGCAGTTAGATAAGGGTATGGCGTTATGCGTCGATGCTAAATCGATCAGCAAATAGAAAATATCAGATTATGAGGGGAAATCATATGTTAACAAGGAGGAGATTATGATTCTAAAGGAAAAGGTTTAGAACTCACAAATCCGTATCCCTTGGATCTACCGGTGTTCTTGTCAGTGATGACGACCGCCTCAAGGATATCGCCGAACGGCTCGAAGTAGGCCCGCATGCCCTCCTTGTGCGTCTCCCAGGCAAGGCCCCCCACGAACACCTTGGTGAACGTCGTGTCCCCGAACTGCCCTGCGCCGCCGCCGGTGCCACCCGACATAGCCTGAGACATCTGTTCAAGATCCTCGGCGCTGGCTCGCTATGTATGGAGGTGTAAATCTAGCTACAATCAAAAGCAGCTAAGAAGTGCCTCGATCTCCTTCCTCCTCTAGCTAGAGCTGATCCATCTTTCTTTCTGCTCCCCTCCTCTCCTTGATCTGTACCCACCAACCAAGGACTACTAACTTTGTGTTTAGGGGATCAAAAAGTTGAGGGGTGTGATCTCAAGGCTTGATATGCAAGGGAGGAAAGGGGTACCTCTCTCCAAGCACCAACCCTAACTAGCCTGCAGCTGCCTGATGTCTAGCTTGCAGAGAGAGGGAGGGAGGAAGAGGAGAGGAGGGAGAGAAAAGCTAAAGTTGGCTGCAGGGCAAAGGAGAAAGAAAGAGGAGAGAAGGTAGGACCTGGCAGTTATATAGTCCAGTACTAAAGTGCCTGAGTATATCTACGCAGCAGTTTCTACTTGGCCAACAGTTTTTTCCTTGACATATATGTAGGCTCCACCAAGTACTACTACCGGGATCTTGTGTCATTGCTGCCACAAGGATTTTTGTTAAAAAACAAGGATAATGTCTAAGCATATGGTCAATAGCATTTTATACATTATTATGCTCCCAATCATCCATATATTCAATTGATGAGAAAGTATTTTGGCACTAATTAGATAAAAATAATGGATCCATCAAGCAAATTTTGGTAATGAATTTGCAAGTGAAAACATATATAGGGCCTTGGCAATTTGCCGAGATATTGCACATCCATCGAAGAAAAATGGATGGATTAGAAAGCTTGGGGTTAGTATGCTTAAAATTGACCTATCTGCCTTTCCACTGTGTGGATATAAAGTGCTGGCAAAATGCATTGCACGCCAACGCCCCAGTTGCTAGCTAGCTAGGGATATTGACTATTATTATTGATGGGCAAACTTGTAACACGTACGATGGAAAGAGACGCATCGATGGGGTCTAAAGTTTATTAACCATCCAAATTACAGTACTATATATATGGTTTATTGCCCGTGTAAATAGTCTGCTGATCATCTTTGAGGTTGGTTCAATATAACATATATAGTGTGCAAACCAAAAATATTAAGGTTCCTTTAACAATATAACATATATTACTGTATTTTCTTGCGTGTGTGGAGCGTACGTACTGCTGATCAGATCTCGAGCTATTTCATTTCCCTATCAAATTGTACTTGACCATTCGTCTCTAGTTAGATGTTGGCATGCAGTGCTTATTAGAAATACGCACAATGATATTTGTGGTCCAAACTTAGAACAAAAGCAAGTGACCAGCCATACTGATTTGTTCGTGTGTAATGAGAACACAGAGTGGCCACATCCAGTTATGAAAATGACACCTAGAAAATTCAGCAGCCAAATAACCCCACAAGAGAAAAGAGGAGATCGAATATCTGAATCTTGTCACAGAAAGGTCTACATGATATTGCTGAGTGGGAGACCAATACATGAATCTGCTTTGAGACGACAGCTGGGCACGTTAACAACTTATCTAATGTTTAGTATGATGATATGTTTAAGAACTGCTCTACTCTGCAGTTGACCTACCTCGTGAAGTAGTGGAAGAACACATTCTATGCTATGCACTAGCTAGGGTGCTGGATATATATGAGGCTTTATTATGCAAGTGTCAGCTATGTACAGCTAAGAATGTTGGATACTTACATTATATTAATTTTATTTGTTAGAAAACATAAACAATTTGGATGATACAATATCCAAACACTATTACTGAAAACTAGAAGTATACTGGTTTTGCTTTGCTTCAAATGTCTATAAAGATGGTCAAAACTATGCTGGTTTAATTTTGGTACATGTTTCTGACGAAGCTTTGTACATGTTTTGAGTTTTAGTTACGGTATTTGATTCCTCGTGGCGTGTGCAGTCAGGGGCGGACCCAGGGCCCGGCGACCCTGGGCGCCGGCCCGGGCTCCTATACTATTGCTGCATGAGGCTAGCAATTTAATTCATGGTCACAACCCTTTTTGCTGAAGTGGTAAAGAAATATCCCTGGCTTGGCTCAGGCTCCATTGGATTGCTGGGTCCGCCAATGTGTGCAGTATTAACTTTGCATCTATAGAAAAGAGGAATATATGTGCACTACATCTGTATATGCATGCAAGTTGTGGCATGTGTTTCGTAGATCATACCTGCAAAGGTTTCATACGCTTGGTCCATATACCAACAGAATATTGATGTTGCAGGCTTCATCTTTGAATCTCACCGACTCACAAGTGGCTTCCTGGTGGAATAGTGTAGGTTCTCAATTTGCATTTTTGAATGAAGACTTGCGTCACAAGGGAACCGACGCAAATATTTTTCTATGCTTCTCCCAAAAGTCAATTGATTCACCTACTTTTCTCTTGCATTGGAACCCTTCTCAGGACATCTAGGGGTGTTTGGCAGGACTCCTGAGGGGGCCTCTCTGTTTTTCCACTGAAAACTGCTCCTCATACAAAACGTTGGCAGGGCTCCTGCAGGAGCTGGAGCCATTGCAAAAGCCCTGCCGAACAGGAACAAAGTAGAAACCCATAACGTCGGTGACAGAATTATGCAAAAAAAAAAAACAGTGACAGAACTATGCAAGTAATTAGTTAAAACTTGTAATGATAGTGACAAATTATGCAAATATTTACAGCTTCCTCTTCTGTCAAGCTACTATTCGTTCACCCATGATGTATCAGAATTATTCAGAACAGATGCTTCCCAACAACATCATTGATCGTTGGAAAAAAAAGATGTGCCAGAAAGTGATGCACGGCCTGCCCAATCCTCCAAGAATTCTTTGATCAAAAGAGGCGGAGTGTCGTGTGAGTTACTCTCTATGACTTGGATTTCAAAGGTTGTTATTCATCAGAAATGAACTCATATAGATTTCAGACGTTGGTGGCCATGTAGTGAGGCCAACTAAGTGCCTACTTTCTTCAGCAGTAGAATATAGGATCTCTTTATCAGTAGCTGGTATTGTATAACTTTCCACAGCTGTCCCAGCTCCAAAACTAACTTAGCTTTTGACAGCAAGGAGAGAGCACTTTTAGAAGGATATGCAAGATACATCATTGCATCTGGTGACTGGTGACAGGTGACAGAGCAAGGTTGAGCTTGTTGTACTAGTATACACATCACGGCTTTCAAGGGAAAACCACCACAAAATTAAAACCAGCTTTAGCTGACAACAGAAGGGCCAGCTAGCTGTAATGAATAATCAACATAATATGATGATGATTCGGTACACCAAAGCCTAACACTGACATCATTCAATCTGAGTGCTGAGAAACATCCATGGTATAATGTGCGGCTAAGTCCGAGGCAAATTTATAGACAACAATGTAATCGTGTCAGAAAAGGTAATCACACTTCACTTTCTGTTGGCTAACACACCATGATCTGAAATCACGTCTTCAGAAATGTTGATCATACCCTCAGTGTCATTGTCATTAACATCGTATTCACTACCAGAAGTATCTTCTTCATCTGATTCAGAAACATCACTGATGTGAAAATCAGAAAAATGATCAGTAGTCACATGGGGCAGTTGGTCCTTCCCTTGATCCAATCCTCCCATTTTAAGCAAAGAAGCTTCTCTATCATCACCACAAACAAGATCAGCCTTCTGGGATTGTGGAATTCCATAAAGTGCAACATGCCGATAATAAAGTTCAAGCTCCTTTTCAGATACTGCAATGAAACGCCGAACTGTCTCCAGCGACTGTTCGTATTTTGATTTTTCAAGTGCCTGATAATTAAATAAAAAAGGGCAGATGTAAGCGCATTTAAAAGATACAGATCTAGAATCAGCTTGATGGCTAGTTATCAAGATAGGAGGATTGCGCAACCTGAGCTGTACATTAGATTACATGAGCTGGGAACAGGGGAGGTATGATGTGGACATGAATTTTATAAGAATCAATAGTTTATTTTTATGTACATATCTACTGGTTATTAGACATAAAGGACGCAGAGAACCTTTGCATGTTGGTCACATACATAAGCATGCATCAATCTATCTTCAGCAACAACAAAACCTTTTAGTCCCAACTCCAAAGCAAGCTGGATTTCGCTTATGCTAGAGGGAAATCCAGCAAAAGTAAATAATCCATTTGCCAGCTTTGAATGAGAATCACCAATGAAGAAGGTTTGGAGCAATATATCTTTAGAAACAAAATCACGAGGGTTTGCAGCATCCACAAAAAAGATTCATTATTTCTATAGGAACAAAGTTAAACCAAACATCCATCCTAATTACCTTTTTCTTTGACAATGTATCAACAGGCGACATAACTTCTGGCTGAACATAGTTCTTTCCTCGGTAGAAGACTATAGTGTCATCTCCAATGATGTTAACAGGGATACCGCCACTCAATCTAGCTATCTCATTTGCATATTCCTGGATTTGCCCTGGTTTGCATGGCTTACATATGACCTTCACAGTTTCATGTTTCTTCCAATGCAAATGCATGTTCAGAATTACGCCTCCAAAAACTCCTCGCCTTCCAACAGGGACATAATTTGACTTTTTCTGTGAAACCTTCTTCAAGTAAAACCTTTCCTCACCGCTAAGATCATCTGGTTTAGCCATAGGGCCTTGAGCTTTGGCAACCTCATACTTCTTTAGCTTTTCGACCAACATAGCTTCCTTTAATTTGGCCTGAAAGAGAAATAGCTTATTTCAATTTATTTTCTCTTACCATACCAAAGAAATAAAGAAAATAATTACATCGTGTCCATTAAATAATAGAGTTTCTTACTATGGTCCAAATGAATCAACTGAACATCAATACAAAGAACTTATGAATATAGTAGAAACAGTAGCAGGGAAAACAACTGAACAGGCAATGTTCTGTATGAATATTGCTTTTAACAGTAAAACCAGAGTGGCGATTCAGATGCTGTATAATAATTAGGAAGCTCGTTTACTAATATCAAAAAGTTGACTAAACATCAAGAAATATGCATGAAGGAATGGTTCAGCAAGACAGGAGCCAAGCAAACCAAACAAAGGCACATAACATGTGAGTGTGCTACCTTCTCAATCTTATATTTGAGCCTAGCTTCAGCTGTGGGGAATTTTTGTTTTATCTTCTTTCCCTTGGGCCTAATGCGTCGTGGATCATTTTTATTTGCCTCTTTCCTCTTTTTCTTTACCCGCTTTCTCTGAAGCTTCAAGCGCTTCTTTGTCAAATACCTTCCTTTTTTGGAGGGTTCCACCTCCTCAATCTGAAACTTAGGCTTGCCATCATCAGACAAAACTAGATTCACTGATCCATAGGTAGCCCATCTGACAGTCCACGAATTTCCAAACAGGTAAAGGGGGCTGAAACATTTGCTAGGGGAAACAGCAGTAGATCTGTATCAAGTAGAAGGAAAGTAAGAGCAAAACTAAATTAAACTGACATAGCTGAACTCAAAACCAGTATGATATTCTTGTATCAAGTAGAAGGAAAGCATGAGAAAAACTAGATTAAGCTGACATAGATGGAAAAAAAAGGTACTCAAAACCAGTATGATATTCTTGCTAGACACTTGACATGTTGAGCTTGCTTCATATATCGAATTGGCTAAAAATATGATTGACTGAGTGGGCAACATTTATCAGTGATCTCTAGTGGTATATATGTTCTAGAACCCAGCAGAACAGATTACTTGCTCCTTACAGAATAATAAACTGGAATAATAGCTTTGTTGTTTCATGTTGCAAAAATGAGTTACGGCCTGCTGCGTGTCTTAAAAGAAGGTGTAAAGGCACAGAACATTGTGAGCAAGCGATTAGGCACACATTCTAGTCATGTGGCATTTGCCATGCCAGTCGGTGCGTGTGCATAAAACTGCGAACAAGGACTGAAAAGAGGGGTAAGATCGACAAAACTGTTCCATTACCTGAGGAGTGGAGGGCAAGGTAAAATTAATTGCCTCTGGGATATGTTCTGGAGTGCGAAGGAAGCCAACTTTGTCAGATTTTGACGCGACAGGATACGGGTTGCCATAGCGTAGAACTCCTTTGGCAAAGCATAATGAATTTTTTTGTTCTCCGCCTGCTTACAGCATCGCCAAACGAGAGATCGCGCCCTCTAACCCAATCCACCAAGAGATTGAGTTAAACACTATCCAACCGAAATGAATCATGGTTTCCACAAATACCAAACGAACCGAGAAGCACAGCAGAAGCTTGATGGCCTGCCTCGGTGAGCCCTTGCCGCGTCAGCCGAGCGTCCCGAACCAGCCGCCGCCCCCGCGCCTAACCGCTCCTGCGCGCCGCCCAGGCTGCAACGCCCCCGGTGATGTACGATTCCTCGCCGCGCCCCACACCGCTGATCCTCTCGTGCTCTCGCTGACGACGATGGATGGATGGATGGATGGATTTGGGAACCGAAGGCCCAAGAGACACTTGGTCCACTAATAAATGGGCCGTCCCGTGGGCTTTTACTTTTTTTTAATCAACTGGTTATGTTATGTGGGCCTAAAAAATTGAAGCAACAGCGTTCTCAAAAGTAAAGTCCAGATGGATTTACTCCTACTCCATGCAATGCAAGTTACCAGTTGATCAACAGGTCCAGATGGAATTTTTTTTTTGATAAAAAAAAACTGGTCGCTGGACATGGGGGACGCCAGGCCAGTAGCACACGTGCGCCGGGGTACTTGTTGTACGGTCCCACTGTCCCAGATGAAGCTGCAGCAGTCACCGGCGGCGAGCCCGGGCGATCGAGCGAGGAGTTGCGTTGCCAGTGGCCCGGTACAGCCACCCACAGCATCGCAGCCGGAGACCGGAGCAGGCCCGGTACCTGTCTGCCAAGTCGAACGCACTCTCATCAGCCGCCTTGTCGACGCGCCTGAACACGACACAGTCGGGTCTTTCTCCTGATGGTCTAACATCGATCAGGTTCGTATGTACACCGCCCTCCTCATCCCTCTCCTTCCCTTCTGTTTGTGTGCGACGCCGCCCGGGCATCTAAAACACTAGCTAGGTCTGAGGTAAGAGTTTGTTGACATGTTCAATGGGATCCTACCAGTGGATGTGGATGCTGCTCTGAACGAGATTTTCAACCTCAACAATAACGAGGCCGAGGCGATGGACAATGCCTTAATCGGCATTGTTGGGGAAGGAGTCCACGACCTACAAGATGCGATAATACATGAACATGGTTGAGCTGAGTCCCCATCTGGCGAAGGATGTAACAGTCAACGACGGCCAACGATGACATTTGAGTTGTGGAGTTTGCGAGGACTAAGTGGTGCGTATTGTTTGGATTTTTAGCTTCATGTTTGGCGGTGTGTGTTGAGTGGTGTGATATGTTTGTTGAGAGGTTCGGTGTTGAGTTGTTTGCGTTTTTCTTTTTGTTGTATTGCTCAATCTAAGCTTTCATCTTCTTTTTAATATAATCGACAACTTTTTCTGCCTGGTTCGTTTAAAAAAAGCTAGGCCTGAGGTCTGACCATTAAGTTTTGCGGCAGAGGGAAACACCAAATTAAACATCAACACTGCTTTATTTGACTAGGTGTTATAATGTGTAAGTACTATACTCAGCTATTCGTCTAAAGATCTGCATAAAGAATCTGGCATCATGTCTATCGCATTGTTACTGGGTCGATGAGGTTAAGCCACCAGTCTTATCCAAAAACTAAAACGACTTTATTAATTCAACGCAGTGCTGTCACAAGTAGATCTGCTTTATTGGAACACAATAATAACCCAGGGCAATACTGAAAGTCTGAATCTGAGTCGTCGTTGATGTCATTTTCGAAGACGCACGCCTGCATGCAGTGGTCGATCAAATTCAGGCCGACGTACGCCTGGCCTGCACCTTGAGGTGCATGGTGGAGTTGTAGTGCGCCACCTCCGGCAGCGACGTCTCCAGCGAGAATACCTCCGACTGCAGGTAGCAGAAGCCGTCGCCGGCGTCGGCGCCGTAGATGAACTGCGCCGCCACGCACCTGCACTCGTCCAGGCACGCCTTCTTGCACGCGCCCTCGCTCACCCTCTCCAGCGTCCTCAAGCTGGTGGCGTGGTCGTTGAAGTAGGCCAGGCCGGGCAGCGACACCAGCCGCTGCGCGCGCCGCGGGGTCGCCGCGCACGAGGCCGGCGGCGCCGCCGGCACGCACCCGCGGTTGGGCCTCCGGAAGTCGACCGGCCGGAAGTTGGCGGCGTCCGGGCAGCTGCACTGCATGTCCGTGCACACGCCGTAGGCGCCGCACACCGTCGGGAACGCGCAGTCGTCGGGGAAGAGGCGCAGCACGTCGAACACCGGCGCCCACCCCGCGGGCCGCCACTCGTACAGCCGGAGGTGGCCGTCGTACTCGAGGCGCATGTACTGCACCGTCCCGGCGGCGACGGCGGGCAGCTGGACGGCGGTGAGCGGCGCGGCGGGCGGGGCGAACACCGTGAGGCTGCCGTAGGCGTAGGTGGCGTAGGCGCCGGCGGCCTTGGTGAAGCCGAGCTGGTAGTAGCGCTGCGGCGGCGTGGCGTCGACGTAGGCGCTCAGGCTGTCGTCGGCGACGGTGAGGTAGAGGCGGCTGCCGGCCCAGTTGACGGCGGAGGTGTTGGCGGTGAGGCGCGCGCCCTGGCGCAGGGACTGGCCGACGAGCAGCGTGTCGGTGGGGTGGTCGAACGACTGCCAGACCGCCAGGTTGTCGGCGTCGACCATGACGAGGTTGCCGTCGCTGTTGATGCTGATTCCGGCGATGGACTTGCCGGCGGTGCCCGCGGACCAGACCAGCGTGCCGTCGGCCGCCTGGAGCACGAGGTCGCCCGGGGGCGTGAAGTGGAGGGTGGCGCCCTCCCCGACGGGGCGGGCGCGGTTGGCGGACCAGACGACCTGCGGGATGCCGGAGACGGTGGAGGTCATGAGCGCGCCGCTGTTGCAGTAGACGACGGCGACGGCGAGGAGGAAGTCGTTGCAGGGCCCGGCGCCGGCGGCGGTGCCGTGGTTGGTGCAGAAGAAGCCGAAGGCGTAGGAGGGGCCGTAGCCGGCGGGGTTGAGGCGCAGCAGCGCGGCGCGCGCCACGGAGCCGTCCATGAAGGTGACGTGGTGCGTGAGGGAGGCGTCCGTGTTGGCCCAGGACGTGGACGGGCGCGCCAACGGGTAGTCCAACGGCTGGGCATGGACGGCGAGGACGCCGGCGAGCGCCAGGGCGGCGGCGAGCAGGAGCGTGTCGCGGCGCATTGCAGGCATGATTGAGTTGCAAGATCAAGATGGATGGAAATGGAGGAGAGCAGCGTTTCTTATTATATAGATAAGCGGTGGCACCAGTGGGGCCAGGGATCCGGCATCCGCGACCTCGGCGCTAGGCCTGGGCACTTAAAACCGAAAAACCGAAACCGAACCCGAACCGAACCGAATAGACCGAATTTTCGGTCTATTCGGTTTTCGGTTTTCGGTTTCGGTTCCTAAAATCAAACTGTTCGGTTTTCGGTGTCGGTTTCGGTTCCGTTTTCCTGAAACCCGAATAGACTCAAAGAACCGAAATGGAGAATGGTGGAACCGTGGAAGCCTGGAAGGTGTTGGCAAGTTGCATTTTCTTTGGATGATTAAGAATGGAGCCCGTCAGGCTGTCACCTGGTGTTTGTCAAGACTTTTAAATTTGTTTGTCATGAACTTGTTAAGTTACTTCCTAGTCTCTTGTCGTGTGGTGACGTATTGTGGTACTGGTACTATGGTTAAATTATTTCCTAGTCAATTTCTGTCACTATTTATCTCATTGCATGATCTGTGAGTAGTGGCTCTGTTCGGTTATTTCGGGGAACCGAATAGACCGAACCGAAATTTTCGGGTTATACGGGTTCGGTTCCTGCAATTTTTCCAGAAACTTCGGTTCTCAAAATTCTGAACCCGAAATTCTCGTAACCCGAATAGACCGAACCGAACAACCCGAATAGACCGAACGCCCAGGCCTACTCGGCGCACCGCGTGCGAGAGGGGAACAGCGGGGAGGTGGACAACGTGGGTCGACGCGTCAGCGGCAGAGCGCGTGGCGGCGCCGCTGGTTGGCGACTGTGCGCTCCGGCCTCGGATGCTCTGGCCCTGATTATGTTTGTGATAGAGCATCTTTCTATAT